>NC_035435.2:29511833-29820756 GCF_002127325.2 Helianthus annuus
CAGAGCCGTTTCAGATGCCGTCATTCGTTTGAAAGTTCTCAGCCGAGCCGTTTCAATTGGCTTGTCTGTTGAGCCGGTTCAGTGGATGACGAGCCGGTTGAAAGTTCTCAGCCGAGTACTTTCAACATGGCAGAAGCCGTTTTAGCATCTCAAGCCGGTTGAAAGTTCTCAGCCGAGTACTTTCAACAACGCATAAGCTGTTTCCGTACAAGAAAATTCTAAGCCGTTTCCGTGTATGTAAGAGCCGTTTCCGTCCACTTTTTAGCCGTTTCATAGTGCTCGATTTTTGTGAGTCATGTTTTTAATGTTTCTTTAAATTACCTCATAGAGCAAAGTGATCAATTATAAATTTAAAAGTTTGTTTGTCACAATCAATAAAATCACGTTTTGTGGTAGTTAATTTAAAAATATCAAGGTTAAGTTTTGTTGTGTATAGGGGCGGAAAGTGGCAGGTTGTTAACGGGAACATCGAGTATGTTGCTGATGTTGGTGCTAGTAGACGTCGTTTAGAGATTGAAACCAATCATTCATACATCAGTTTTTTAAGTTATGTTTCTAAGATGTGTAATATTCCAAACATTACACGGTTGTCTGTGACAACTCGAACTTTCGACCTTCACTTTTGCATTGAATGCACGTTGACCTTGACCATTGACTTTGACTGTGTAGTGTTGATTGATTTGACTTGTAACTATGCACTTGATGTTAATATGAATCGTATTGTGATTATTACATGTTACGTGTATGAACTTGTTTAGAAAAACTTAGATCGTTTAGCACTTGAATGAACTCGACGAATCAAGTGATTCGCCAACTCCAACCTTGACGAAACAGAAGCCTGTTTCGCCAGCCCACTCTCGACGAAACACAAGGTGATTCGCCGGCCCATCAGTTTCGCCAAGGCCCATTAGCGGCCCAACACATTACGTAACTATATACCGGATTCCCTGTTTCATTCGTCACTTTAGCGAAAACAGGAAAAACCCTAGAACCCTCTTGTGTGTGACGGCAGCCAGGCGTTTCCCTAAGCCCTTCGCAATCTACCCATCGTTCCTCCATCTCGGTTAGTGCGTGTTTATTAAATCGGTTTCCTTGATACTTTGATTATTGTTACATGTTTGTGTACATGCTTGTTTGATTTCTGGAATGAATACGGATAGGTAACTATCATGATTTCTTGTTATACTCTTGCTATGATTTAACAGTGAGCGGTTATGATCTTGACGAATCGAATATGGTTTAAGCATGATGTATGTTGTTGTTAAACTGAATTGACCGATATAACGAATAAACAGATGATGCTGAATCTAATACCGTAATTGTATGTGAACGGGTTTGAGGTTCTTGTCGGTCGTATTCTACGGATGGGAACTATGTTTCCAATTCAATGAATTTTTGTATATCTCTGAATGATGATTTCATGAATTTCTGATTGATGATTTCATGATGATTAGTTGATGATTTTATGGGCTTATGTTTTACGTATGATTGCTATTGATTGATGTGATGACGGCTGTTTAGGGTTTCATGTGATTTCGGTGTGACTGTTGAATGCTGTAATTATGCGACGTAACTGAACTATAGACGAAATAGAACTCTTGGCGAAACAGAGGGTGTGTTTCGCCAAGGAGAAGTTGACGAAATAGAATTTTTGATTCGCCAAAGGGTAGTTGACGAAACATGTGTTTCGTCAAACATGTGTTTCGCCAATGATGTGATTCGCCAATATGTGTTTCGCCAATTTGTATACTTTGCACAGTAACATGGTTTAACTCTGTCAAATGTTAACTGGATTATTTAACTGCTGTTAAGTGATGCGCATAACTTATGTGATACCGAATACGTGCTGGTACTTCTATGATTATGCTTATACGTGAACTGTATGAATTCAAACTGATTGTGTATACGTGCATACTCTAGGACGTGATTGATTTACTTTGAGCACATACTTAGCATACCGAGCAAACCAAGGTGAGTTCACACAGCCAAGGCATGGGGTTCCCGGGTGGGAATGGGATTTGTTGAATTATTGTACATACTCAGCTGATAGAACCGAACGATATGACACTACTAGACTAGTAACACTTACTGAACCGATCTTCGCACACTTGCCAAGGGTTAGCCGCGATATTATGACTGACTTCGCACACCTGCCTTAGGAAGGCCGCGAACTAAACATACTAATCTTCGCACACCTGCCTGGTAGGCCGCGATACAAATAAACCTAGTCTAGAATACTTGGGAGGAACATCCCCTAACATCTTCGCATACCTGCCTGGGAGGCCGCGATGGAAATACGATATACGACATAACGAACGAACATACTACTCACACTATACTATTACCGAACTATTAACTGTGAACTCGCTCAACTAGTTGTTGACTCTCTGTTGCATGCCTTGCAGGACCTTAGGTACTTACGGAGCTTGCACAAGGAGGAGCGGGTCGTTGTGGGCAATGGATTATGAATGCTATGTTTAACGTTTCGAATATTTGAACTTATGTTTTACTTTGGGTTTACATACTTATGCTTCCGCTATTGATACTATGTTTGGTATAGAACATCAATTGTATTGAATGGGGTTTTTCGAACTATCTTATTTATATTATGCTATGTTCAATATGATTGATGGCTTGATCCTGGTCATGTCACGCCTCCAAGCGGTGGTACTCCGCGAGTGGATTTTGGGGGTGTGACATTGTCCTACCGGATGTCTATGTTTACTGATCCGATTGATATAATTAATGATCGTGCTCTTGCATTTTTATTTAATTTGGCGATGCAGAATTGTCACACCCCGATATTTCAACCACAAATTAAACCCGGTAGTTCCGGTAGGGAGTATCGTGACGTAAAGATTGGTATCGTCATAGTCAAATATTCACAGATAACACAATGGAACTCTTGGAGTAAAATTACAATTACAAACCAAATGTTCGAAGTTCGAAATAATCATACAAAATGACTTGTAAAGTAAAGATCCACAGCATAAAATATACAAAATGAGCTCAACAGACTAATAGGCTTATGCAAAGGAATTGCAAATTCCTCTTCTAGCAATACCGAGCAGCTTCCAGCCTATTTATGTATTTGTTCCTGTAGCTTAGTCTTTTGAAAATACGTCAGTTTTCACTAGTAAATATAATCAACCGACACATTTTCAAAACATTTCAAAATTTATTTAAGTGCACAAGGCACATGAAAATCTTTTAAGAACTTGGGATAATTCAAAATGATCTTGTATATAGTTTTACATATCTGTCAATACATATGGGGCCCAGTACTAAACACCGAGACATGATTAACCGACACACCACTTAAACCCACAAAGGGGTATCCCCAAATCAACGGGTAAGAAAACATTTTTAATAAGAATTGGCATCTGACGGGTGTATGCCTACACCCCATGCACGGTCGTGGCCATTAGTAACTTAAATGAGCCATGGATATCCAAGACACGGTCACGTTAACCCCCATTGTTTAAGTTATCAGATAAAACATATTAAAACGGGTTATGAATATTTTGTAGCCACAATCCGGCATATGATCCCATACCCGATGAAGCGGTAATAATTTACCGTATCCCAAGTCCGTATAGGGAAAATAGGTTAAGAGTATTTACCTGAGCTAATACTTGATACAAATGCAAGGTTTATAGTAACTCAGCCGTAATCAATTAAATAAGCGTAGGTAACAATCTACTGAAAGGCTTTAGTCTGGAATGATGGTATAAAACCAATTAGAATGCTAACGGGTCTTATTTAAGTCGTAGACTTAGATCGGCTAGCTTAAAGTCTTAAAAACGGTACGATACGCTTGATTAAGCGATGACCGGAATAGAATGTGGTTTAAACCCAACAAGTACTAAGACTTGTATAATATGGGTAAACCATTTACATTCTGGAAATTGAGATAAAAACGGTAAAATTAAACTCGTTTCGGTAAACTTATGCAAACTAGTTACATAAGTCTAACCATACGCATATAAGCAATAACGGGTAACCGGATGAGTCATGAACAAGTTCCATATGCCAATCCACTTTAAATAAGTTATAATATCAGTAGGATATCAACTTGTATGCCCATTAAGGTTTTAAAATCAAATTATGCTTCACAAGGGCGTTTAGGTCATTTAGCGACGTATAAAAGGAACTTGCATATAATCTGATGTTATGATCATAAAATCTGGAAAAATACTTTATTTGTGATATAATATCAGTAGGATATCAAACATATGTGTGTTTTATAGATTAACACCAAACAATGCACCGTAGGGGCATTTTGGTCATTTCACACATAGTTTGAATGCTTATTTGGGATTCTGAGTTTATAACATATACCTGCTTTAAAAATATTTTAAATAAGTTATAAAATCAGTAGGTAAACAAGTCTTGGTTAATAAATATGGTTTAAAACCATATTATGCGCCAAAAGGGCGTTTAAGTCGTTAAATGGCGACATTTGCGATCTTATGTCAAAACAGAAGTTAGGACTAGGTTTATATTGTTATGATATGTTATTTAATATAACATATCAGTAGGTAAAAAGATTTTGTATGAAAATCATGATTAAAACTATTTTAAGTGTCATAAGGGCATTTTCGCCATTTAAGGACATAATACAAGAACTTGTACTTGAACTCAGATTATAAACTGACTTGATATCCCTAATAATTCTAATTATGATATTATATCAGTAGATAATGAAGTTGGTATAAGAAATTATGTTTAAAACCATTTTAAGTGCCGAAAAGGCATTTTGGTCAATTAAAAACATAATTTACGATAGTATACAAAAACTCAGTTTAGGATCAGTTTAGTAACATCATTACAAGTTAATTACTTTAACATATCAGTACATAACTCATTTGCATGTTCATTAGTGATTAAAACCTTGTTTTTAATAAAAAGGGTGAAATAGTCAAAGTTTGGCATAATAACGGAAACTTGCATAAAACTCCGATTACTATTATGATCATGTAATATAACCTCAGAGGGTTATGCTACATTATAATATGATCATAATGGAACCTTAAATCAGTAGCAAACTAATATAATTCGTGTCAGAATCGAAAGTCAAAGTAGAAGTCAAACTTTGCGACTTTCGGTTGCGAACCGACCCTAAAAATGGAATTGACGAGCCAAACATGTTTACACATGTTCTAATAATTATTACTAAGTTGTTTAAGTTTTAAAACTTAATTTAGAACACCTACATTATCAGATTATGATTATTTCAAAAACTGACCCGTTTGACTTTTTAATATTAATAACCTTGATTCGTCAATTGACCAAACAAACGTGATTTTCAGGAGGTGCCCTTTTGAGGGATTAACACCTACCTAATTATGATCACGTAGCCATATTCGCCTCGAACAATGGCTGGACCATTAAGGTCTAAACCGAAAGTCAAAGCAATTATCGAAAATGCTTTACTTTTGGCTTTTAAAAGCCTACAAATGAAAATCCAGGAGGTAGGAGCACTTACAAGTGGTCCTGGCACGAAAATGAACTCAAGAGGATGCTCCCTTTAGCTAGGAATCTCCAGGAGAATGAGAAGAATGTGTTTGAAGATGGTGCAAATTGAATGGGAGCTCAAGTGCACCTATTTATAGTTGAAGGGGATGGTTGGAGGTTGCAACAGGTGTTAAGGGGAGTCTTGAGAAGGCTACAAGTTTCCTAAGACGTGGCACAACTGATATACAAGCCCATGGTTTCGAAATGGTTGGGTTTTGGTTGTTTGTGTCGAGGCCAAGCAAAAGACAAAGCTGGGTGCAGATCCTATCATAAGCTACGGTACAGGGCGTAGCTTACGGTGGAGTCTGGTCAGTAAAATAAAGTTTCACACTTTGACACTTCAGGCCCCTCGACTCCCATACTTGCATATTTTATCATTAATAGTATAAAGGCCACTAATGGCCAATATTAGGAACACCCGGGAGTATGACCGAACATCATAAAGCCCCCGGTTCGTTAAAAGGTCACTCAGATGTATAAATTAACATGTTGACGCTTTTAACCCTTGAACTCACAAACCTTCAAACAATTTCACAAACAGTTTCATTCGTCCAACAGGTGGCTCATTAGAGAATACGAACACCATAGAGGGTCACTCAGAGTCATAGTTTAAGCATGTTGACACTTCTAGTCCCTCCACATTCATATTTTCATCGTTTGACAAAAATAGTCCCTCCTAGCCGACATTAGGCATAATTAGGATTAGGGACACGTGTCAATACATTATTGGACACGATTTTACGCGGTGTTACATCCTCACCCCCTTAAAAGAAATCTCGACCTCGAGATTTACTGAAAAAATGGGGGTACTTCTGTCGCATTGTTGACTCGACCTCCCATGTATACTCGTGGTCTCTACGGGCATCCCACTTTACCTTCACAATAGGTATATACTTCCTTCAGAGCTTCTTAACCTGTCCATCCTCGATCGAAATCGGTTTCTCAACAAACTGCAGGTTTTCATCAATCTCCATATCTTCATGTGACATTGCTAGCAATTCATCGGCTAGACATTTCTTTAAATTGCAGATGTGGAACACATTGTGAATCCCACTGATCTCCTGAGCTCCTCAGGTAAGTTCAACTTGCCCTTCTTGCCGAAACGCATCACACCTTTCTAGGGTAATACTTTCAGTAGAACTTTGTCCCCCACTTGGAACTTAAGAGGTTTGCGCCTCTTGTCAGCATAGCTCTTCTCCCGATCTCTGGCAGCCTTGAGATGATCATGGATTTGTATGATCTTATCCGTCGTCTCCAGGACAATCTGAGGTCCTGATAGTTGGGTCTCCCCAACTTCTGCCCAACAAACGGACGTTCGACACTTTCTACCATATAAGGCCTCAAAATGAGTAGCCTCTATAGGATCGTTTGGCGACCCGAATGAGTCGATCAGAGGCGTTTTTGTCAATTACAGGTGCGGAATAACAAGTAATCAACGTAGGAATAGCTTGCAATACACTTTAAACACTTTCTGTATTGATTTGACGGTAAATACAACGAGTTCTCGATCTGGCAGCACTTCAGTACGAGATTCAACCAATCGTTACAAATTAGATCGCTCATCAGGTATTTATAGGAAACTGGAACCGCTTATTGGACAGGCCCAATAAGCGGCCCATACATGATGTCACAAAAGCGATCCAGCCCATGGTCACTCGAGCGGTCCACAACATGTCACTCGAGCGGTCCACAATCCTAATGGACTAATAAGCGATCCAATAACCCTAATTCTATACATATTCACATTTTCTCGTATATTGTGCCCAGATCTAACATCTAAGACTTATGACTCGATACAAGACGTAATCAGCAGATGTAGTGCACCAACAGACTCCCCCTCAGATGTTGATGGAGTCGACTATCGAGTCACAACAATGCTGTGTCTTCACATCTTCAGTCTTGATCAGTCTTTAGGCTTTTCTCTTTCTAGCTTCAGACTCCCCCTCTCGATTTGCTGGCATTCCTTTGATCTTCAGCAACATCTTCAGGATCGACGCCTGGCTATCCTGCATAAACTCTACCTCAAAGTAAATTTCTTTCACATATATTTCAAACACATATAACCCTGCACCACTTCAGATTCTCATTTAAAACAAACACAGATTGTGACAAACTACTTGAAAAGGTTAGATTATGAAATCAATTAATTTCACACAAACACTCTCCCTCAAGTATTGCTCATCATGTTTAGCACTCGGAATTTTGAAAATCAGCTATCCAACATCAGTTGTCGAAAATCTTTTTGAATTTTCAAAAATTTATGCTAAAACACACCAAAAATCTTTTTGTATTTTGAAATGAAGAAACTTGAAATGCAATAACAGAAAATATTAATAGACAATATTTTTGTGAGCTCGTGCAAGAGGATCAAATCAGTTTTGAGACAAATCACCAACACCATTAAGCTTTAAACATTCTTAGTTCTAAACAATTTACCTAGATTGTCAGTATGTTTGTCCACTTAAATCTTCACACAAATTTCAAATAATTCGAGATACGATATTAATGTTTTAGAGACTTAAACTTAATTGTGTATCACTCCACTTGAATATACTCCCGTATCCAGATCCCAAATATTCAGTCTTACAGGTGAGTATACCACAGCTGATATCTGTAAAGGGGTAATGTGCGAGGGCCGTGAGAGCTCAGGTCGATACTCCCGTATACGCAAAGAGATGACGGCTTCGACTTTTGGTGGGTCCCCTTTAGAGGATCTTTTTTACAACAGCAATGACTATCAATTTTATTGTTTAATCAGATTGCTGAGGGCGGCGCTTTTTCAAGCATTTGTAGAAAGCATTATCCGGGGACTAGGTCAGTACTTCCATACAGCAGAAGTCCCGGGATAATACCCCAGATATCACTGAGTATAAAGACCTAGTATCTCAGAATACGGGACCTTTCAAACAAGATTTCGGGGGTTACCCATATATCCAAGAATAGTTACCCACGAATCAAGCAAGTTTGATTTAGGTTTATATCTCGTTTCAATCTACTAAATGTGCGAAAATCTACTGACATATCCGCAGTAAGATTGTTTATCACATTTTGACTTTCCAATTCTTTAGCATGTCGTGATAGTCTACTGAAGTACTATCATTTCCTCTTTTATGCAACAAGAACTCATTTTTGATTTTATCATGTTTTTGGCTTTTTCAAATTTTCTGATGTTTTTGGATTTTCTAAAAATTCTTACTCCCCCTAAAATTCAAATACATCTAATGGAAATTGAAAAAAAACTGTACATAAAATGACAACTGATATCGAATCACCTCAATTCGCCATTCACTTGGCATAAACAATCAGAACTCCCCCTATCAACAAACTATTTTCTCATAATGATTTCAAAACACTCAAGTTTGTTTTAATCAGAATGGTTTTTCCGGAAAATAAGTTTGATTGTTTTTACCAATTGTAGGTTACCATTTGTAAGAATATCCAACAAATGTTCGGGGTTGTGGTTCATCATCTTGTCTTTCGACCATAGTAGGAAAATACAAGTACAACTTAATGTCCTTTATTTACCATTTTCAGTTCAGAAACCTTTGTACTAATTGTAAAACCATAAACTCGTCTAATACTAATTGTAGGAAAAATATAAACAAACCTTTTTACCATTTGTTTGATTGACGTTACCGATTAGATTTTAAGAAAGATGCCGATTCATGATCCACGATACCATCTTGGGATCTCCGGCAAGTCCTGAGACTTACTGTTCATAATATGTACCATCCCAGTCACAAACCAGGGATGGTTCAACCTTTTCTTTCTTTGTTTTCTTCTCGTAAAATTCCTTAACCCCTTTGACTTTTCTATCAATCATCTTGCCAAAAATGTGTTTTACCCTGGGGTTAAAGACCTTCTCAGCATCAAATTCCTGTTCATCATGATAAAATTGGTTAGAAATTTCAACTTTACCAATTTTATTTTTATAATTATCAGCACTAAGTGATGGAAACTCATCATCACTAACACTCGGAACTGAGTTCTCAACTTTTTCATCAGCTTCACATTTTGATACAACTTGTGGCTCTACTGACTTTGTGGAATCAGTTTCATCACCTGAAGATAGCTCCTCTGATTTCAACCTATCAGAATCATCGCTAGAGCTTTCACCACTCTTCTTCACAACCCATTTCTGGTTTTTAGATTTGGCTTTCTTTTTGTAAAACTTGTTCGAACTCTCACCAATTTCAAAAATAGAATCTTTAAACAGTTTTGTTCTATCCAGTGGTGACTCGAACGCAAACACCTTTTCTGAGATTTTACGAAAAACTCCCTGTTTTGATTGTATCGCCTGAGAACAATCTTTGGCGATATGTCCAACGTTGTTGCACTTGAAACAGGTTCTCGAGTCTTTCTTTAGTTCAGCTTGTTTCTTTTTCAAAAATTCACTGTTCTTTTCCCTCCAGAAACATGTCTTTTCTTCTTCATCAGTTGATGTACCTGAAATAAACGACATTTTGGATTTAAAATCACGAACATATTTTTCATTTTTCTGTTTTTCTGTCAGAGTAAAACCTAATCCTTTCTTTTTGAAATTACCGCTATGGTTTGATCTCTTTTGAAAACCAGAACTGTAATTCTTTTTCTTGTTTAATCTCTGTTGTACTCTTGAGGTGTATTTTTTAGGTCTTTCATTAAAACATAAGTCTTTAACTTCAGAAATATTAATTTCTGTGAGTTTGAAAACCTTGTTTATCAATTCAGTTTTGACACCTCTTAATGGAAATTCCTCATCAGAATATAATTTGTCCGAATTATTCAAAGTATAAGCAACTTTAAACAACCCATCATCCAAATTAGACTTTGATAACAGGAATTTTCTATCATAAACTAATTTTCCCTGTTTTTCTGTTTGCACCGGAGTTTTTGACTCAGATTTTGACTCTGACGCGGACTCCGACTTTGACTCGTCACTGTCATCACTATCGAACACATGATCCACAACTTTCTTCATCAATTGAGACTGTTGATCAGTGTCAGATGAAGTAAACACAACATCAATACTTTCTGGCAGATTGACCGACGACTCTGACTCCCACTGTAAATTTGTAGCCTTTTTGACTCTTTCATCGTTAGGATGTCTAGGCAAATATCCGTTTTCCAGTGGAGGTGGACATCTGTTATAGCTGACACTTTTCTTCTTACCAGATGAAGCCTTTTCAGTGTCCTTTTTCTTGTCACTCTTCTTCTTGTCAGCAATCTTTTCACCAGCGTCAACTCCAGCTGCATTCTCTTCAGTTACATCATCCTCTTCCCATACCTTCATGCTCTCAACAGTCGGATAAATCCTGTCAATCACATAGGAAGTACATGAGTAACTTTTCAACAAACGATTTAATCTTTCAGTTTCGATTCGTTGCAGCTCAAGCTTCTGTTCTAAAGCAGCACACTTTTCAATATAGTTGTTTACAACTTTTTGTTTCGTCATAAACGCTCCCTGAAGTGTCTTCATAGCAACAGCTTGTTCTTCACTTGTTTGATTGTACTGATTCATCGTCTTGTTCAGCGCATCATATGACTCCTTCAGATGGTTTAAGTTGTGCATCAACGTGTTGTTTTGCTTTTTCACAATCTCACAGTTTTCACATTTAACAGAAACTTCTTTCGCATCAACACTTTCATCAACTTTGAACTTAGGTACTTCTGTCATCTTTTGCCTTCTCACCACCGGCACTTCTTCATCATCACTACTCATCGGCGTTTTGATCTTCTTCTTTTTCTTTTCCTTTTTGACTTTTTCGTCTTCACTATCACTCTCAGCAAGTAACTTCATATCTTCTCTGTATTTTCTCGCCCAATACTCTGTATCATCATCACTATCATCTACAATCTTTGCTGTAAATGCAGTGTAAGCTGTAGTTTGATCAGGAACATAATCATCCCAAGTAAAGTTTGCCCAGCTAAAACCTTCTTCAAGCTTTTCATCTTCTTGATCAATCAAACAAGCTTTTCCATTTTCTGGAATGTAATTATCCCAGGTAAATGATTGTTTTTGATTTGGATTAACCACACAAGCTCTCTTTCCGGTATCTTCAATCACATCTCTACCATGTGCAGTCTGAGCTTGATGTTTTTGTTGTTGAGATGATTGACCAACTTGGTGATAGATGGCTTTGCGATAATAATCGTTGTTGTTGTTGAACGGATTTTGAGCTCCACTTGCTTCTCGGTTTGTGCACTCCCTCTTGAAGTGTCCTTTTTCCCTGCACCGAAAACAGGTAACTTTAGATTTGTCAAAACCTAAAGTAGAAACATTCGCATCACGAAGATCATCTCTCCCCGTGATTTGTTTAAACTTCTCAGCTCTCCGTAAAACACTAGCCAAACACCACTTTATATCCATCAACTCCATCTCTTCAGCATCTATCTGGTCGTAGTCTTCTTTGGTTAGCATTGGATTGCCGATACGACCTGCAACAAAACAAGTGTAAGATTCCAAAACCATTCCTAATAAAGACATTTGGTTTTTGGCAATATCCTCAGAATAATCTTGATCATTTTCAAGATTCAATACAATGTTGCACTGTAATTTTCTTCCGTTTTTATTTGCTGAGATATTTGGATCAAATGATGGAAATGAAGTAAAGCTGGTTTTGCTGCTTGATCCAGATGATGGGCTTTCAGATAAGCTCTTGGCACTCATACCAGTCACAATTTTTGGAGATGAATTCGACGATTTCTCATTTACCCCAGCTTTATAATACAATCCGATATCTTGTTCACCATCGAAATCTTTCATTCTAATTACTTTTCTCTGTTCCATTTCTTGAGCTTCGATCTTTTCGATGAACTTACTGAGCGTCAGATTGCTAAAACCTTTCTTGTTTCTGAGCATCATCAAGTATGTGCCCCAACTCTCATATGGCAATGCATCAGCAAGTTTGTCGATCAACTCTTCATTACTCTTTTCAATACTCAACCTTTTCATATTTGCAAGCAAGTTACAATAACGTTCAATAATCTCACGTGTACTCTCATTCTTTAATCCACGGAATAAATCAAATTCTTTCTTTAGAAGCGACTTCTTGCTTTTAACCATCTCTTCACTTCCCCTAAACTTCGACCGTAAAGCTTTCAAGATCGAGTACGACGTTCCATTATGCTGTAAAAGAACCATGATATCTTCCTTCACTGCCTGTTGAAGAAGACTTAGCATCATTTTCTCATTTTTGTACTTCTTCCTCTCATCATCTCTAAGATCTTTGATTGGAACTGGCTCTTCATCACTATTCAATGGTCGAATATACTTTGTTTCCACGCATTCCCAAGCGTCAAGATAATTCGCTTGTACCCAATTCTCAAACCGACCTTCCCAACCTTTATATTCTTCGATGTTCATTAACTTGGGAGGTTTTTGCATTGTCCCGGTTTCGTTTTCTAGCATTGTTGTTTGAATAGCGGTGATTGAAGTACTTGGAGTAGCGAACGCGTTATAGAAATCCTCGTCCATTTTCAAATATTCAAAAATATTTCAGACAGTCCTTAAAAGCAATCTAACTATTCAATTTGTCACAAAGGCGGTCCAATAAAATCAGATGAGCGGACAAGATGGGTCCAAATAAGCGATCCGGGTTGAATGAACACAAAAGCGGTCCAATCGATGTCCGTTCGAGCGGTTCACAACACTATCCGTTCGAGCGGTTCACAACACTATCCGTTCGAGCGGTCCAGCAACTTCAAATTACGAGCGATTCAACTACTCGACCGAATAAGCGGTTCTTAATTGTTTGAATAAGCGGTCCAAAATCAGTTAATTTTGGAGCGGTCCAGAACAGTTCAGAAAAGTGGTTCACTTTCGGACATCATTTTGGCACACTATTTCTTTGAATTTCGACACCAAACTTTCAAAGGTTTATCTCTATACTATCGCGCACAATCCCTGAGATTTTCAGCAAGTTTCGACCGTTGAAAATGTCTGAATCTGAAAAAGAATGAGTAGAAGATAGAATTTTTGACGATTTCCAGCTATATCCTATAGAACTCCTCCTCCTGAAGCTCTGATACCAATTGTAGGATCGTTTGGCGACCCGAATGAGTCGATCAGAGGCGTTTTCGTCAATTACAGGTGCGGAATAACAAGTAATCAACGTAGGAATAGCTTGCAATACACTTTAAACACTTTCTGTATTGATTTGACGGTAAATACAACGAGTTCTCGATCCGGCAGCACTTCGGTACGAGATTCAACCAATCGTTACAAATTAGATCGCTCATCAGGTATTTATAGGAAACTGGAACCGCTTATTGGACAGGACCAATAAGCGGCCCATACATGATGTCACAAAAGCGATCCAGCCGTGGTCACTCGAGCGGTCCACAACATGTCACTCGAGCGGTCCACAATCCTAATGGACTAATAAGCGATCCAATAACCCTAATTCTATACATATTCACATTTTCTCGTATATTGTGCCCAGATCTAACATCTAAGACTTATGACTCGATACAAGACGTAATCAGCAGATGTAGTGCACCAACAGCCTCGATGCTTGTATGATAACTGTTGTTATAGGTGAGATCCATTAGGGGGAGATGATCATCCCAGCCACCACCCAAGTCGATCACACATGCTCTCATCATGTCTTCCAAAGTCTGGATCGTACGTTTACTCTGTCCACTAGTCTGTGGATGGTAAGCCATACTGAAGTTTAGTAAAGTACCCAAAGATTGCTAGAAACTTTTCCATATGTAAGAAGTGTATCTTATATCTCTATCGGATACAATAGATACCGACACACCATGTAGGGACACAATCTCGTCCACATACAATTTTTCCAACTTATCGGAGCTATATGTCTCCTTTATAGGCAAGAAGTGTGCTGACTAAGTCAGCCTATCAACAATGACCCATATTGTGTCATTACCATGCTTAGTTTTTGGTAACTTGGTAATCACATCCATAGTTACCATTTCCCATTTCCAAGTGGGAATTTCAAGCTGTTGTAGCAGTCCTGACGGCTTTTGATGTTCGGCTTTAACCTTCGAACACGTCAGACACTTGGCTATGTAGGTGGCTATGGATTTCTTCAACCCCATCCACCAATAGTTTGTTTTTACATCTTGTCACCTCAAGGGTGAACTGAGTATTTGGAACTGTGCGCTTCCTGGAGGATTAGATCTCTAAGTCCTCCAAAGATTGGAACCCAGATTCGACCATTGAATCTAAGGATCCATCCTTTCCCGGTGACAACTGATCAGCAGTTCCACCTAGTCCTTCACTGGGAAGGTTAGCCTCCAACAGGGCTTGCTTATACACGTCTAACAGCTTCTCATTCAAGCTGTTCTTGAGATCAATGCTCTTGGAGTTAATCCTTATAGGTTTAACCCTTTCCTTGCGACTAAGTGCATCAACGACTACATTCGCTTTGCCGGGATGATAGCGAATCTCGCAATCATAATCATTCAATGTTTCCATCTAACGGTGTTGTCTCATATTTAGATCCTTCCAGTTAAACAAATGTTGGAGACTTTTGTGATCAGTGTATATAGTACACTTTGTTCCATAAAGGTAATGTCTCCATAGATTTAGTGCAAATACAACGGCACCTAACCCCAAGTGATGGGTGGTGTATAACAACCCTCCTAAAACCCTTACAACACCCAAGACGCCTTAAAATATACCCTCCTAAATAACCTTTATACTAATAAAAATCAAATAAAAACAAAAATATGTGGGTCTCGTGGGCCACGACCCGGTCCCCCAGGTCTGTCGCGGGGCGCGACGGGGTTAGGTGCATCAACGACTACATTCGCTTTGCCGGGATGATAGCAAATCTCGCAATCATAATCATTCAATGTTTCCATCTAACGGTGTTGTCTCATATTTAGATCCTTCCAATTAAACAGATGTTGGAGACTTTTGTGATCAGTGTATATAGTACACTTTGTTCCATAAAGGTAATGTCTCCATAGATTTAGTGCAAATACAACGGCAACTAACCCCAAGTGATGGGTGGTGTATAACAACCGTCCTAAAACCCTTACAACACCCAAGACGCCTTAAAATATACCCTCCTAAATAACCTTTATACTAATAAAAATCAAGTGATGGGTGGTCCCCCAGGTCTGTCGTGGGGCGCGATGGGGTAACACCAGGCGAACCCTCAGGCTGCCACGTGTCCTTGGATGTGTGAAGCCTACCAGGTTGACTCATCAAGGCTAGGCCCTAGCCTAGCCTCTCGCGGGTCGCGATGTAACAACCCGTACCTTCGTGCGTTGTTACTACTCGTTACACTCGTTACGCCTAGCACTAAAGATTCGGATCATAATGTAACTATATCAGATGCTTTGTTATATCGAAGTATAATCGAATAATTACGCATATTCTATCACTATTACAGAGCTAATTTCATAAATAAAAACACTCACGATGATGTTGAGTGAGGGCTAAATCTACCCTCCTCGATAGCCGTGAGGTGTCAAAACATAAACAATCAACGCTAACAAAGACTATCGGGTGAGTACCATGTCTCCAGCCATCTTGACGATGACGGCAATACGAGCAAGTAGTACCCCGATAATCATTGTGGCTCATCACATCGAAGAACGCACTCGAAGGCACGCGTAACTCGATCATCGCACCGAATATTGAATATATGGATACGTATATACGACCCTTTTTGTGATTAATTATAATAAATAAATAAATAATAATATAAATATATGAAAATGTGGCCTAAGCTATCGCAACGCACCAAAAACAAGGATCGAAAGGCTTCCGTACGGATGGGCCAGCAGAACAGCTGGGCCGGCCGATCGGACAGGCCAGCCGAACGGCTGGGCCGGCCGATCGGACAGGCCAGCCGAACGGCGGGGCCGGCCGATCGAACGGGCTGCCGATTCAAGCCAACCTGCCCTCCTTTCCTTCCACCTTGCCTATAAATACCCCTCAATCACCCCCAAAACACTTGTTGTCACTGTTGCTGCTCGACCAGAAGCTCTTGACCCTTTTTCTCTCGATTTCACGCGATTCTTGTAAGTTTCTAACCCAAATCTTATACTTCTTTAATCTATATTCAATTCTACACCTTTCTACCTTTCAAATCTCCACTACCGTGAAATCTCTGGATTTTGGGCGTTCTAGGGTGATGTCACCATGGAGTTCTTATGAACTTCAAGAGTGATGTCATCCCAAGCAAGAATGACTCGGATCTGGGTGATTCCCATACGTTTTTACATAAATCTCGTCGAAATCTATGTTTGCTAATCAAGAAGTTGTGCGATTCCTAAGGATTTGAGATGTTGTGGAGATGATGTAATCATAAGTTCACATGAACTTTAAAGAGTGACCTCGTTCTCGCCATAAATAGCTTGAATCTAAGTAATTTCACCTGTTTTATAACAAGTCCCACCTAAAACTATGTATTCTAGCCAAGGTGTGTGTGTGTTTTTAGGTTAAACACGAGAAAAACCATCAAGGACGGCCAGACCTGTTGGAACGGGGTGGTTCCCGGCCGTTAGGACGGGTCGGACTTGATAGGGTTTCAATTTTTTTGACACAATGACACCCCATCACAGTCAAATCACCTGAAAACTTTCCAAAACTCATCAAAGTGTGACAACCAGGATGATGGAACGAATTGCCGTCCTATTGGACTGTTGTTCGATCAAACAGCAAACAAGCTTCAATCGTCCGGACAAAGTGTTAACCAATCGGCTAGCAAGCTAACCAATCAGACAGCATGCTAACCGATCGGCTAGCAAGTTAACCAATCGGACAGCATGCTAACCGATCGGCTAGCAAGTTAATTGGTCGGAGAGCATGCTAACCGATCGGCTAGCATGTTAACCGATCGGGTAACATGTTAACCGATCGGCTAAGCATGTTGTTGGTGCACTACATCTGCTGATTACGTCTTGTATCGAGTCATAAGTCTTAGATGTTAGATCTGGGCACAATATACGAGAAAATGTGAATATGTATAGAATTAGGGTTATTGGATCGCTTATTAGTCCATTAGGATTGTGGACCGCTCGAGTGACATGTTGTGGACCGCTCGAGTGACCATGGGCTGGATCGCTTTTGTGACATCATGTATGGGTCGCTTATTGGGCCTGTCCAATAAGCGGTTCCAGTTTCCTATAAATACCTGATGAGCGATCTAATTTGTAACGATTGGTTGAATCTCGTACCGAAGTGCTGCCGGATCGAGAACTCATTGTATTTACCGTCAAATCAATACAGAAAGTGTTTAAAGTGTATTGCAAGCTATTCCTACGTTGATTACTTGTTATTCCGCACCTGTAATTGACGAAAACGCCTTTGATCGACTCATTCGGGTCGCCAAACGATCCTACACATGTTAACCGATCGAACACCATGCTATCCGATCAGATAGCATGGTAACCGATCGGACTACATGTCCAGCCGACCGAACGAGCCAAGCATCAAAGTCCGAACCAATTTTGGTCCTTTCGCCACCATTTAACGCGCTATTCACCGCTTAACGATCTGTAACCAGGATAACTCAGACGTATTCTCAGTCAATCCAAATCAAGTTGTGTTTACTCGTCAAATTACGCACTATGAGTATACTTGACCCCTTTTTATCGAATTTTTGGGTGTAACATACGTTCCTTACAAATCGAACTTATCAAACGAATAATTCAATCAGTCAATTTATCACTTGCGAATAACTGTTTGCATAGATATACGTGATGCTAGTTGCATATATGCTAGGACTTATACTCGTGACGTCCCACCACAACTAGTATAGTACTATTGCGCCCGACGGGGTCTAGTTATGCCATCGAAGAATCGAGCATCGAGGACTTAGCTGGTAGTATCAGTTTTGTGAGTATATATGTTGTGTATTACGTTTATGCATGTGGAAGTTCGCAGCGCTTTTTAATCTATTAAGCTACTACATATCAAAGCTGTATACTCGCCAATACTTTTGTATTGACATTATTTTAACGTATGTTGCAGGTTAGTTGAAGTCTACCCCAATTCAAGCTAGGAAGTCTAGAAACTCACCTAAAATCTAGGTTGTCGGATTTGAATTGTGTAGGATCGATTGTGACCTAAACGAGTCGTTTGGAAGAGCTCAAAACCGTTTCAGAGGCGGAAACAAAGAAATGGTCGTGAAAACAGCTTGAATCATTCTTTAAACCTCTTGTATATTGACTTTACAGCGTTTACAGTTACAAGGAACACCGGCAATACCTCGGTATCAAATCTGGAATCGTTACAAATGAAATGAATGAACAACCTATTTATACTATATCTGGTTCGCTTGAAACTACATAAACCACAAAAGCGGACCACAATACATTGCACTAAAAGCGAATCTCCATGTTCCGAATAAGCGAACCTTCTCATTAGACCTAATAAACTTTTGTCTTCTTGTGAACTTTAAATGGCAGCTTTATCTTAAATGGCTAGGATTCAATCAATTGGGCCTTCAAACGGACTGTTTCTTGTGATTGGTCCTTAAAAAGTAAGCCCCTCATTGGACCTTCACATGGTCCAATCATAACAAACGGCTACAATTAACTTTCAAATCCAAATGATCTTTGTCGTTTACTGATGTCTTGAAGATTATCATATTGTGATGATGTCACAAGTATGATGTCATCATTAAACATGATGACATCATGCTTAATCAGATCCACAACGAAACCCGGACTCGACATTAGACGAAGACGACAGATGACTGCACCAACAGACTCCCCCTCAGATGTTGACGAGTCTTAAGTGTCGAGTCTTCAACGACTTCAGTCTTTATCAGTCTGAACACTCTCTGAAATATCTCACAGTGTAAGCCTCCTCAAGCTTTCTCTACTCTTTTCATCATCATCAACAGACTCCCCACGAACAATCTCTACTCGGATGTCTTCAGACTCCCCCTTTCGATATGCTGGGATCGCAGTCTGGCATGTTGAAATCACAAATTCTTCAGGTATCGGAACCTGGTTTTCTAACACTTCAAAACCTGCACATCCTCTACCCAAAAATAAATTTTCTGATGATAACATGTAAAAATCTAATGGATCACTTGCAGAAATTTTACATTCAAAAAATGATTTTACAATGTTAATCTTTGAAGAACCACTTGAAGATATATCATTTTTATTTTCAAAACAACACACTCTCCCAAACCATCTGTTCATCATGTTTAGCACCCGGAATTTTGAAAATTAGCTCTCCAACACCAGTTGTCGAAAATCTTTTTGTATTTTTCAAAAATTTATGCTAAAACACACTGAAAATCTTTTTGGATTTTTGACATAAGAGAAATAAAATGCATTAAAGAAATATTTACAAACATTATTTTTGTAAGTTTGTGTAAGAGGATCATATCAGCTAATGAGACAAATCACCAACACCGTTAAGCTTGATTTCATTTTAAGTTCTAAACAATTTACCTAGATTGTCAGTATACTGGTCCACTTAAATTTTCACACAACGTTCAACTGATCCGAGATACGCTATTAATGTTTTAAGCACTTAAACTTATCCGTGTGTCCCACTACTTGAATATACTCCCGTATCCAGATCCCAATATTCAGTCTTACAGGTGAATATACCACAGATGATATCTGTAAGGGGTTAGGTGCGAAACCGTGAGAGCTCAGGTTAGAACTTCCGTTCAGCAGAGAGATGACGGCTCGACTTTTGGTGGGTCCCCTTTAGAGGATCTTTTTTACAACAGCAATGACTATCAATTTTATTGTTTCATCGATTTGCTGAGGGCGGCGCTTTTTCAAGCATTTGCAGAAAGTATTATCCGGGGACTAGGTCAGTACTTCCATACAGCAGAAGTCCCGGGATAATACCCCAGATATCACTGAGCATAAAGACCTAGTATCTCAGAATAAGGGACCTTTCAAACAAGATTTCAGGGGTTACCTATATATCCAAGTTTGTGTTAACCCACAGAATAAGCAAATTTGAAATTTAAGTTTATATCACGTCACAATTTATTAAATGTGCAAAAATCTACTGACACATCCACAGTAAGATTGTTTATCACTTTAACCTTTCCAATTCTTTAGCATGTTGTGATAGTCCACTGATGTACTATCATTTCCTCTTTTTCACAACAAACTCATTTTTGGATTTTATCATGTTTTTGGCTTTTTCAAATTTTCTAATGTTTTTGGATTTTCTGAAATTTTCTACTCCCCCTAAAATGCAAACACATTAACGAAAATTGAAAACAAACTGTACAGAAACATGACAACCGATATTAAATCGCCTCAATTCGCCATTCACTTGGCATAAACAATCAGAACTCCCCCTATCAACAAACTATTTTCTCATTTAGATTTCAAAACACTTAAGTTTGTTTTAATCAAAATGATTTTTCCGGAAAATAAGTTTGATTGATTTTACTACTTGTAAGTATATCAATACTAAGTTCGGGGATGTGGTTCATCATCTTTTCTCTCAATCACTTGTAGGAAAATGCAAGTACAAATTAATGTCCTTGATTTACCGTATGCACAAGTTATGCACAAACAAAACTTCTAACTACTTGTAAACAAGCACAAACAAACCTTTTTACCGTTTGCATGATTGACATTACCGTAGAAAAAATTCCTTAAGAAAAATGCCGATACCTGCTCCTCGCTTACCAACCTGGAAGCTCCGGCATAGTCCCTCAATCCTGTAAAATTTTAACAATTACAAACACTTTCAAATCAACCTAATTAAACATGAAAGATGCCGAATCCTGATCCACGATTACCAATTTGGGATCTCCGGCAAGTCCGGTGTTTTACTCAAACATAATGTCCACCCAAGCCTCACCAGCCTTGGGTGACTTTGGAACACATCTGTCCCACCAACATTTTGATTTATAAAACTCTATAGCACCCTTTACCTTCTTATCAACCATCTTCCCAAAAATGTGTTTGACTTTCCCGTTGAAAGCCTTCTCAACATCAAATTCTCCTTTATCAGCGAAGAATTGATTTGAGATCTCAACCTTTCCAACTTTCTTCATCAGATTTTCCTTTGACAGTGTCGGAAAATTTTCATCGTTCATCACCGGAACGGAATTCACAATCTTTTTATCAACCAATGACTCCTCTGATTTTATTGAATCAGATTCATTGTCAGAATTACCCTCAGATTTAACCACCCATTTTTGTTTAGTCAAATCGATTTGTATTTTGTAAAAACGTTTTGAAGTTTCACCAACTTCCAAAGTCGATTTATCAACACATTTCTTTTTCATATCAGAGTTAGAAGACACTCCCTGTTTTGAATAAATGGACTCTTGACAGTTCCAAGCAATGTGTCCAACTTTTTGACACTTGAAACAGGTTCTTCTATCAACTCTCGAAGCAAACTTCCTCACATTCTTCTTTACTTCAGCAAGAAACTCTTGATTCGACTGTTTCCAGAACGGTTTCTTCTATTCATCCTCTGAACTTCCTCCTGAAACAAATTTTGTTTTTGATTGATAAGTTTTCTGATTTTTATAATTTTATGAAGAATTGAAACCAAGACCTTTCTTTTTGAGATTACCATTATGGTTTGGTTTCTTTCGATAACCTTAAACATTTCGTCATTCAAATTATTCTTTGATAACAAGAATTCTTTATTATAAACTCTCTTAACCAGCGAACTCGGACTTTTCTTAGATGAACTCGAACTATCTGACTTAGACTCCAACTTTGACTCTTCATCCATATCCAACACCTGATCGACAACTCTCTTAACTAACTCAGACTCATGATCAGTGTCAGACGCTGTGAATGTAACATCAATATTGTCTGGTAATTTATCAGTGATTTCAGACTTTAATTTGATGTTTAGAGCCTTGTCTACTTGTTCCTCATTTGGTTTCCTGGGGGAATAACTCTCAAAGATAGGAGGCGGACATCTGTTATACTTGACACCTTTTGTCTTACCAGTATCCTCTTCTTTTTCTTTCTTCTTGAAAGCTTCAAGACCTGCAACAGTAGGATAAACACGATCAATCAGATAATCACAAGTAGTATAACTCAAAAAGTAATCAGTTAATCCTTTCACTCTCAATTCTCTCAAGTTCCAACTCCTTCTTCAAGTTAGCACAATCTTCAATGTAATCATTTATGACACTTTGCTTTGTCATCAAAGTTGCACTCATTTTGTCATTTGCCTTTTCAATTTCTACATTCGTTCTTTTTAAACTGTCAACTGTCCTGTTCAGTACATCGTATGACTCTTTCACGTACTTCACATCTGACAGTAAATCTTCCTTAATCTTCTCTAAATCAGTAATCTTTTTGTCTTTCTCATCACACTCTTTGCAAGATTCTGAACATTTCTCACAAGACTTAGTAACTTCAACCACCTTTTCAACTATCTTTTCGACTTCGATAGTCTTTTCAACTTCAACAAGTTTCTCGACATCCACTATTTTTTCAACTTCTTTCTCAGTCACTGGTTCATCAGATTCTTTTTCAGCTTTCTGTCCTTCAGCTTCCTTTGTTGAACTTTCTTCAACTTTTGCTTTTTTCTGGATATCCAACTCATGCTCTTCAATTTTCTGAATAAACTGTGCCAGATTCATATCTTGAGACTTCCTCATGTGTTTTACAATCAACAGATAAGTTCCCCACTTCTGTTGGGGTAAAGCCTCAGCTAGCTTATCGACCCACTCATCATCCTCTTTCTTAATGTCCAATCTACCCATTTCCAATACCAGATGACAATATCTATCAATTGTCTGCTTTGTTGTTTCATCTTCAAAAGCCACAAACATATCAAATGATTTCTTCAATAACGCAGCTGAAACTGTATCAACCGGTGTAGCAAGAGCATTGTAAAATTTCTCTTCCATGTTTCAAAAATCAAATGATACTTCAGGAAATACCTCAAAACACACAAACAAAACACAATCAGTTTAGAGACTTATCAATTAATGGAAACGAACTGGTACTTGAACTGATGAATATTCTGTGCGGACTGAAGGTTGACACACTTGTGTGGACTGCTATGACCTGGATCAAATTCAAAATGACCTGACTCACTACGTACGAACTGATGGACTTTCAAACACCCTGGTTCACAAAACCTCGACTTGGACTTCCAAACAACTTGTCCGACTTCCAACCGACTTGATTCAAAGTTCAAGTGAATTGGACCTTTGAATGATCAAACCATGAGATTTGGTTCTTTGAATTATATTGTATTTCAAACCTCCATGCAAACTGAAACAAGCTAATTTTGACCAGCAGCTCTGATGAAATACAAAATCTATTTGACCAAATATAATTGATGAATTAAACAAACATTGTGATTGGGTCGCTGACTTGTATTTGTTTGTTTTCTTTTTAACACATGCACATGGGCCGGCCAATGAATTTTTTAAAACAACACAAGCTGACAAATCCCTTCACAACAAACCTCTCATTGGGCCACCAATTCCACGATATAACATCAATGATTGGGCCACAAAAGTTTGATATGGGATTGGGCCTCTAAACCAACTATACTGAAATATAATTTGACCGAATGTAACACTCTTTCAGTAAACACACATATATTCGACAATTTTGAGACTACAGTTGTTCCACTAAGGTGATTAGACCTATTATTTTTAATGTGATCGATGACAACTAGCAATAAACGACAAATGATATGACAAATTGAGCGGCAATTGATTTAGTTGTATTCAAATGCAGTGGACATATTTATAATCATCAACATTTGATTGGGCCTCTCCTTCCATTAAAACAAAACATGATTGAGCCTTATATGTATGAAACTCATGATAACTTGGGCGGCTTTATCTTGATCACATGGGCTGACAAATTGACTTTAAGAACTTGCCGACAAGATTTTAATCAGATCACATGCTATTTTTATGAATCGACAACAACACATGCAACTTTGGAATTATAATACTGTTAGTGCCTTTAATTCTTTTCACATGAACCACTGACAATTTAAGCTGGCAACAACACTTTTAAACCGACAATAGTATGATGAAGTATTTTGAATATGTTGGCAAATCAATATCACATGCACATCTTGAACCACGAATTCATGTGACCGACTAATATAAAAACCTCATGATTTCTAGTCCCAAAGTACTGGCAACAATTTACGTGATTATCCTGTTTGATGACTGACAAAACTTTGATGGTCACAAGAGCGAACCAGATTAATGTCTTTATAAGCGAACCAGATGATGTCTTATGAGCGGACCATGTGATTATTTGGAGCGGACCTAGAGTCTTATGAGCGGATCTATCAAATGATGTTACTAAGAGTGGACCTTGCTGATGACGTCATTAATTTCACGAGTCCGAAAAAGCGAATCCTCAAAAATTCAAGGTTTTAGATCGATTTTAGTTTTGAAATTTTCAAGGATTTGTCAATACAGAATTCCGAGCATGATGTGTACAACTGAACCGATTTTGACCGTAAAAATTTTTGATTTTCGTAAAAGAATGGTGTAGAAACAGAATTATCGGCTGAATTGAATAGAACTCTTCTTCACTGGCTCTGATACCAATTGTAGGATCGATTGTGACCTAAACGAGTCGTTTGGAAGAGCTCAAAACCGTTTCAGAGGCGGAAACAAAGAAACGGTCGTGAAAACAGCTTGAATCATTCTTTAAACCTCTTGCATATTGATTTTACAGCGTTTACAGTTACAAGGAACACCGGCAATACCTCGGTATCAAATCTGGAATCGTTACAAATGAAATGAATGAACAACCTATTTATACTATATCTGGTTTGCTTGAAACTACATAAACCACAAAAGTGGACCACAATACATTGCACTAAAAGCGAACCTCCATGTTCCGAATAAGCGAACCTTCTCATTAGACCTAATAAACTTTTGTCTTCTTGTGAACTTTAAATTGCAGCTTTATCTTAAATGGCTGGGATTCAATCAATTGGGCCTTCAAACGGACTGTTTCTTGTGATTGGTCCTTAAAAAGTAAGCCCCTCATTGGACCTTCACATGGTCCAATCATAACAAACGGCTACAATTAACTTTCAAATCCAAATGATCTTTGTCGTTTACTGATGTCATGAAGATTATCATATTGTGATGATGTCACAAGTATGATGTCATCATTAAACATGATGACATCATGCTTAATCAGATCCGCAATGAAACCCGGACTCGACATTAGACGAAGACGACAGATGACTGCACCAACAAATTGTTCGAGAGGACAAGAAATCTGTGATGACTTATATGATTGTATTATTTGTTAGTATGGGATAACGAATGTAATAATTATTATCGCAATATAGTTGTTATGGATTCTCTTGAGCAATCTGATTCGCCTAGTGCCGCGCCCCGATGATTCCGCCATCGGTTTGGGTGTGACACGCGAAGGGTGAGGGGGTGGGGCATCGCGGGGCACGAGCCGCCATTGTCCAGACCTATAAAAGGGGCCGAAGGCCTCAGTTGTGCGACGTTCAATTCTTTCTTTCTCTCTCAGACGTATAAGCAAAATATAGTTGGGTATTATATCCCTAAAAAGCGAAGCTCTACCTCGTTGTAGTATTTTAACCCCCGATCATGTATTTGTTACCCTACCCGGTTGATCTAGGGCTCCGTAACGCATGTCAAGGCTCTGCCTGACTCAGTTCGTTAGAGTTCTATCTCGTGTTGTATGGCTAATGTGATTTGGGTTATCTTACTAACATGTGTGCATTGTTTAATTTTTAATAGATAATAACCAGGAGAATCACCAGGAAGCTATAGTATTATCTAAGTCAGCAAAGTGAATACATTTTACTTTTTGTCACCTTTTTTGTTAGTACATTTTCTTTTTGTAAATCTTTTTGTGAGTCAAACTGTTTTACCAAAACCTCAAATGTTTCAAATTATAATTAATAGTGATTGAGTCTATGTATTATACAATTACTGCCGGTATGTTGGGTTTTGTATACATTACTTTAATTCGTTACTATTGGACGAAGAGTTAGCCAATGAGTAATATGACCACAAGTCAGGTTTTGACAGTACTGAATGAGTAATTGGGTAGATATAAACATTGTAATCGCTCTCAATACTATAAAATTATAAAACTGTTTTGATTAAACTGGGAAGCACTCGCAAGTATTTGTTGCTGATAAAATCTTTTTAAAACGCGTTTCAGGTAACTTAGTGTGAAGCCAGCTGGAGAGCACTGAAGGCTTTGAAAAGTGGCTATAAAAGTTACCTAAATAAAAAGGAGATTATGTTTTCAATAATTAGGGTTTATCCCTGTAAATTGTATTGTAAACAAAACATGGGTTTTATCCCACTTGTTTATTGTAAAATATGGTGTTTTGAAACTCTGATAAATATTTCCTAACTATGGTTCTGATAAAAATTTTCCGCTGCATATTTAATAAACACCGATACCATCTGACTGGCTTGCGGCTCCCGCTCTCAGGTGGGGTCGGGGGCTGTGACAGAAGGTGATATCAGAGTCAAACCACTGGTTTAAGATATTTTGGTGTTCTTCTAATACCTAAATCTTACACATTTATGTTAGGAAATTAATACCTTATGTATTCTTCTTTGAAAATAAAATCTAAATATTTATATTATAATTTTCTTGCTATTATAACAAATTGTGAATTCTCAATATGTGTGACCAATATCTGTTGTGCTATGTTAATATTATATATATAGGTGATATATTAATAATGATAGGCCTTATTAATTTTTGAGATATATTAAATATATCATACCCATATATTTATATGGATATAATGCAATATAAATTTTATAACATTATAATAATATTATGATATTAATATCAAAGATATTAATAAAAGATAACACAATTCAGGTATGATACCTTTGAAACATCATAATATAAGATATTAGTTGATACGAGTAATATGTTTTATGGTTATGATATAACCTAAAATTTTACTCGACCTAAATTATTTATTTTGTCAAAGTTCTGAAAAAAAACATATAATTATATTAATTTTGTTGAAATATAATTAGCATACTTAGAATATATTTATTGCTTAATACAATATTAAAAAAAAAACAGGATTTTCATAATAACACTATGGAAATATTATATTTTATTACATATACTTTTGTTATATCCATATAAGCATATATACATTTATAGAGTAGGGTTCGCACGGAAAGTGTGTTTTTCCTAGAAAGTCTAGGAAGCGATCTGGTCCATCCGATTGGTGTGTTTAAGGGTTGAGATTAAATCAATGGCAATCTTGTAATATCTGAGTTTAATTAATTGATTGTTTTAAATGAGTAGGGGCAATTTTGTCAATGGCCGTGTCTTAAATCAATTAGATAAACCACCCAGTTCCTAAATTCAAGCGATTTTCCATCTCTCTCTCTCCAAACCCATCTTGGAAACCCCAATCCCTACCAAAAATAACTACAATCATGGAAGAAGATAACTTTAGAAACGATGGAGAGCACCGGATCAAATTAAAACACTTATCCTTCTCCACCATCTCCGAGTTCATCATCACCATTCAAATATTGTTCTTATCATCTCCGTTTTCTTGACGATGTGTTTTAACAGCAAGCAAATTAATACAGTTGTGTTTTAGCAGCAAGCAGATTCATACAGTTGTGGTTTAGCATCCAGATTCATACAGATGTGTTTTAACAGCAAGCAGATTCATACAGTTGTGTTTTAGCATTCAGATTCATACAGATGTGTTTTAACAGCAAACATATTTATACAGTTATGTTTTAACAGCAAGCAGATTCATACAGATGTGTTTTAACAGCAAGCAGATTCATACAGTTGTGTTTTAGCATTCAGATTCATACAGTTGTGTTTTAGCATCCAGATTCATACAGATGTGTTTTAACAGCAAGTAGATTCATACAGATGTGTTTTAACAGCAAGCAGATTCATACAGTTGTGTTTTAGCATTCAGATTCATACAGTTGTGCTTTAGCATCCAGATTCATACAGATGTGTTTTAACAACAAGCAGATTCATACAATTGTGTTTTAGCATTCAGATTCATACAGTTGTGTTTTTAACAGCAAACATATTCATACAGTTGTGTTTTAACAACAAGCAGATTCATACACTTGTGTTTTAGCATTCAGATTCATACAGTTGTGTTTTAACAGCAATCATATTCATACAGTTGTGTTTTAGCATTCAGATTAATACAGTTGTGTTTTAACAGCAATCAGATTCATACACTGTGTTTTACTATCTTTATATTGTGGGATCTATAAAAAAATTGACTTTAGCCCTATAAACTGTTAAAACACAGCACCAAGAACATGCTGATAAATTCCAGTAATCTTCTGAACAATGGAATATGCGATGTAATGTGACATGGAATTTTAGTTAATGAACACATTGACTTCCAGATTTGAATTCGAAAATAATAAAAATTCCAAAAATCATGGAATTTTAGTTAATGAAGATACATTCCAAAAATAAAATTAAAATGTGAAATTACATGATAGCCCTTCTACTTAAAATCCCTCAATGACACATGTCTAATTCTTATTTCTTCCTAGACTTTCTAGGAAAAATAGACTTTCCACCCAACTCCTATTCTACATTTATATACACATGAAAAATGTGTAAACATATATAAAATGCTTTATATTTTATAACCTGTATTAGTGAAACAAACGATATTTCATACATAAAAATGTACAAAATTATTTTGTACTAAATATTGTGAGAACTGTGAGAACAAAATTATTGGTCAAAAACAATTCAAATATTGGTAAAAAACAATTCAAATTCAAAATTTTTTTCTACACTTATCATTATTATTCGAATACAATGTAAGAAATTTAATTTACACGTTTAAATTTACGTGAATTCGTAAATAAAGAAAATTTACACATGTGTAAGTTTGCCCTTTACACATGTGTAAATCTGTTATATTTACACATGTGTAAAAAATCTAAAGAGAGTGATTTTGAAAGGAGAAATGAATTATTTGATGTTGTAAATTCTTTTTTTGATGTTGTATCTTAATTACAATGAGGTTTGTATTAAAAAAATTGGTTTTCATTGGTTTTTTTCATTTGTTCTCACGGTTCTCGCAATATTTAGCGTTCTCAAGATAACCTCCCCTATATATATATATATATATATATATATATATATATATATATATATATATATATATATATATATATATATATATATATATATATATATATATATATATATATATATATATATAATGTAAGTATCTATAGAAAACCCACTTTAATTTAGAAAACCCGGGAAACTCAAAGCTCCCGGTGTTTTTTTTTCTTGAAAAAATTTACACATGTTATATACATGTTTTTAAGGGTTTTGGGCAAAAAAAAAAAAAAATCAAAAAAGCGCCGAGTAGATGTTTTAAAAAAAATCAGCAAGTTTTGGTGTAACACATGTTACAAATATGTCAGATGAATGCAACATGTGTTACACCAAAACTTGTTTATTTTTTTTAAAAATATCTACTCGGCGCTTTTTTGATTTTTTTTTGCCCAAAACCCTTAAAAACATGTATATAACATGTGTAAATTTTTTCAAGAAAAAAAAACATCGGGAGCTTTGAGTTTCCCGAGTTTTCTAAATTAAAGTGGGTTTTCTATACATCCTTCCCCTATATATATATATATCAACAGAAAATAGTTTAAGAAATTTTACCATTTAATAGTTTAACTCATCTCTTAAACAATGTTTGAATTTTATATATATATATATTCTAATATAGGAATGCTACTTCATTACTTAATATATTAAGAATCAAATTTAGAAACGCCAAACTTTGTATTATCTATAATAAATAAATTTAGTCCTAATATTTTACAATAAATATGATTCAACCCTCTGGTTAAAAATAAAGTTGTTCTAATAAATCCAGAAGATTTATATTTTGATTAAATTTATTTCTTCTAGTTATCCACCCTTTTTATTTCAAACTATTATGTTCAATAAATCTAAGATAAATTTATTTTAATTGTTATGAATAACGTTATGGGAATAAGCAGGATAATTAATACCATCCGTTAAATAATTGGATTTTCATAAAAATGATTTAGTATTATATATATACATATATATATATATCATGCGAGAACCACCCTTATTGTGAGAACCTTGAGAACCAATGTGAACACAACCTAAAATAGCTAAAAAAACCTAAAAAAACCTAACCCCCACCCCTCCCCCCCCCAAAACCTAAAACCCCCACCCCCCCCCCTAAAAAAAACCTAACCCCCCCCCCCCCACCAAGCTAAAATGCTAAAAACTAAACCCCCAAAAAACCTAAAAAAATCTAAAAAATCAAAAAAAAAAATCTAAAATTTTTTTTTTGAATTTTTTAATATTTTTCATGTTAAAATCGCTACTTTTAGAAGCAAAAAAAAAAAATTTAAAAAAAAAATTAAAATTTTTTTTGCTTCGAAAAGTAGCGATTTTTTTATAAAAAATATTAAAAAATTCAAAAAAAAAATTGGTGTGATTTTTAGCTATTTTTAGGCATTTTTGGTGTGTTCACATTGGTTCTCGCGGTTCTCACAATAAGAGGTGGTTCTCGCATGATCTTCTCCCTATATATATATATATATATATATATATATATATATATATATATATATATATATATATATATATGTATGTATGTATATATAGGATTAGGTTCAAGAGTGAACACTAGTGTAGCTTGCGAACTGAGTGAACTAATCCTGGCCATACACGTGTGTAGATCAGTGGCCAGGATTTGATGTTGAAATACACTAGTGTCTTTTACGATTTGATGATGAGATCCTGGCCATACACGTGTGTAGATCAATGGCCAGGATTTGTTCACTCAGTTCGCAAATACATTAGTGTTCACTCTAGAACCCCACCCTATATATATATATCAGGAAATTAAAGGTTTATATTTTATATACGTATGCATATATAAGGCGAAATTTCTTGATCGTATACACAATATAATATATATTCGGTAGAAAAACAAGCTTTTATATAGCAGAAGAAACAAACTCAAACCCACCTGTTTACTCAGAACCTATATCGATGATTTCTTAACCAATACCCGCATTTAACCCCAAAAGAAACCTCAAGTATACCCGTACTAGCACCCAATCCAAGGGAACAATGGTCGGACCAATGACTAGGAATCTCAGGATCTCATATATAAAACCCTTATTTCCAGCCACAGTTTCCACCATACCTCCTGAATGTTTATCCAGCCATGAGCTCTGAGAAGATAACTGAGTTGAGATAATATGGAGAGAAACTATTATCAGTAGGACACTGAGCTTGTAATATAGACGAGAAGGAACAACACATAATATAATATATATAATTTCCTTATATTTTGGTAAAATATATAATGAAAGTAAATGATAAAATATAACATGTATATATATATATATATATATATATATATATCTGTCTATCAACTATAATATTGATAGGTATGATTATAGGGGTACTAATGCAATATGAGCAACAAAATGTGCCTATGTAATTGTTTAGTTTTGTGATATTAATATCTGAAAATATTTGCAAATTCAGATGTTAAAGGAAATAGCACGTAACCAAGAAATTCAGGCAAGTAATGGAAATTCTTTGGATAAAAGTACTATAGAAAATATAAGAGCTCAAGGAATATCTAATGCCATACCTTCGATCATTGAATCTATTAAAATTTATGTGCCTATAAACGAGAATCCTACTATACACTGTAAGCATACCCATCACTTAAAACCTAGCCCTAGTATCAATGAGGGCAATGATATTTTTGTCCAAACTCCATTTCCCAAATGAAAGAAAACCACAACCTATGACTATTCTTATAAGGAATTCTGCACAAACAAATCCTATAAGAATAAAGGAATTGGACCAGCAATTGTGCAACCTACCTGCAGCAACTATAACAAAAAGCATTCAGGAAGACTCCATTTTAGGAAGACACACCACTGTAACTGCTGCAAGAAGACTTGGCATACAGAGGAAGAATGTAGAAGGAAAACTAATATTTGTTTCAACTGTGGTGAACCAGGTCATATCCGTCCCTGCTGCCCGAAGCTATCTAAGGCACCCGACAACAAGACTAAAGGAAAACGCATAAACAATGCAGGAGGCAACATCAAATTCTAATATAAGCACTCGTACGTTTTGTCTGTACTAAAGTATTAGTTTACTTTTGGTTCCAATCAAAATGATCATTGTATCTCCAGATTTCTTTCATAAAGCAAACACTCATTTGTCTCATCTCTTGACAAATTCCGATGTTACACATGCATTGCTTGTTACGCATGTGATTTTACTTCAAAAGATTATTTATTCACGAGTTCGAATATTATTTCGTTATACTCATTTTGATAACCTACATTATTGCAAAACGTTGACTTTTTGATATCAAGTCAACAAATTTCTTGGAAAACATTGCTCCTTTTTAAAGTTACTTGCCAGATTTTTTTTTTCATTGTAACCATTTCTTATCAATACATGTATCCATTGTTGGAATGTGTCCAAACCAAGCTCAATTGTTTGATCTTGCTCGCAATATATATTCAATTCAAGGTCTCATATGATGGATTGAAATCATCATATTTAAATTAATCTCCACAAACATTTTATTTGATTCAAATCATAGTAAGACTTGTTTAAATCTTCACTTCTATTAAATTATTTTGATTACAACACTTTGTATTGGCATTTTCATTTACTTAAAAATTTCGTCAACCCTGTTTTCATACCTGATAAACTAATTTGTTTATTCTCTATCGGTTCATTTTCTTAGAATCTTAAACACAATTATGTGTTAAAATAAGGGTACATAAACTCATATTATATTCCTATGTACCTCCAACATTTCTTTCATCCTTGATAAATTCTATAACATTTATTTATTCCTCCAGTTGGACATCCTATATTTTTGAATATCCAGATTCACTTCGTTAAAACTTTTAGTTAATTTCGAGAACAGTTGAATTTGTTCGGTCTTCGTGATTATTAAATTATTACAATCGTTACAACACCTTGCGGTGTCTGTATAAATTTGTAGCCGAAGCTAATTATAGCCATAATCATATAGATCCATACGTCTTTTGTTGACCCATCATTTAAAGTAGTCTTGGTACCGTTAGGATCTGAGTTTGGATTGATTGTGATTTGTGTTTGAATTAAGATGAATTGATGAATGAGTTGTGCAGGGGAAATTAAATGGAAGCAAACTTTTCACAATCAAATAGAAGAAATGCTTTCAAACATACATTTTCAACAAAGAATCAAATGCTTAAATTTATTTCAAACTTTGATTACAATTGCATGTATGCTTTGCAAACTCCCCCTCAGCCCGAGCTCAGTATTTGTTCGTGCAGGAAGAAGATGGTGAAAGAGCTAAACAGAACAGTACAGAGCACTGTTCTATTTATAGGCACTAGCAAACCACTGAGCATCTAAGCTGACGTCACCATGAAAGTGACATCTAACCTCCTAACAATCTCTTAACAACTGACCTATACAAACACTGCTATGCTAACTACTGATGTTACAATTCATTACATAAAGTAAACATAAACAGCTGCTGCATCCTTCCACTGCTGTGAACCCAGCATTACTTGTCATGATCATCAGTGCTTGAAATAAGGCAGTAGATTGAGCAGCAGAGCTTTAGTTCTTCAACAGTTTTTGACTTGATAAGCAGTTGTAGGTCAGCAGTTTGCATGATCAGCGGATAGGAGGCCAGCAGATGTTGAAACCACTTTCAAGGGGAGAGACTTGCATGCATACATCTGCTTATTCTGGATCCACTGCTCTGATCCAGTTTTGGCTTTTATTATCTGTTCCTTTGGCAGGGTTCAATCCCAACAATCTCCCCCTGGAACAGATAATGCTAAAACTCTCCATTATTAAAAGATCTTTATTGCCTCATCAGCAGTTCCCTTATTTGCCCTTTGAGTTGTAATTCAATGGTTAAGGCGTCTGTGTCATCATCATCCCTGCTAAGTGGAAGATCAAGGAGATCCTGCAAATCTTCAATACTCTGGCCAAGAGCTTGTTCCCTTGTTAATTTCTTCACTTCTCCACTAGACTTGAACACAGTCAGTACGTGGGTCTGTTTATCAGTTTTCCACTTTAGTACTTTTAAGTCTGGTGGGTTTCTTGGGAGATTTTTATTAGATGAGGTGTTTGGTGATGCTGGCCTATTCATGACTGGCTGAGCAGTACTTGCAGATTGTTCCAATTCAGGATCTTCTTTCATCATTAACATAATGCCCTCTTTTACAAGGAAATTACCAGCAATTAGATCTTGAACTGTTTCAGCACCCAACTGGTTTTTTCTCCTTCTTTTGTAGATGGAAGCACCAGCAGGAGCAGTGGTTCTTTTGGCTTGCAGCTTTGGTGGTCTTTTTGAGACATCTGCTTTAGAGTAGTCAGGCTTTTGTGGAGCTGTTGGATCTTTCTTCCTAAGTTCCTCCAACCTTTTATAGGTGCCCTGACCCTAGCTTCTCCCCACTTTGACACAGAGTTCTTTGACCTGTAATCAGCTGCTACCAACTCCTCTTTCATTCTCTTCAACTCTAAGGCCTTGTCAGCTTTAAATTGTTTGAATTTTTCAGGAGGAGTCTGCTTGACCTTATTTTTGATCATTTCATGAATCCTGGCTACTTCTTTTTCAAGCTCAGGAATGGTCCAGTTTTTGTACATGTGTTTCTCCCCCTTATATTTCTTGTAGGTCATGATGTTTTCAATGTAGTCTTTTCTCAAGGACTCATCTGCCCTTTTAGAGATTTGCTAACATACATTTTTGGCAAATTGCTCCATAGATCTGACCTGTGTGAGTAGAAACTGATAATTTTGCTGAAATTCTCTATCAGATTTCCCTTGTTTATTTTTGATTGAGATATCCTCTGCTTGCTTGGCCTTGATTTTCAAATATTCTTCAATATTATTTGGCCTGTGATATCCTTCAATCGATGGCAAACTCCTTTTGGCAGGGTCATCCTCATAATAGAAAAATTTGATTTCTTCCCTAACTACTTTGAGTTCCAAAGGAAATACAACACCTCCAGGAGGTAATGGCTTTTGGATTTGAGCTGAAGAAAGAGGAATGGGTTTTGGAATTGTGACAAGTGCTTGGGATTTTGAAGCTGTTGGTGGTGGTGATGAAGAATCATCATCTGATATGATAATCCTTCTCCTTTTTATTTTAGGAGAGACAGATAATGTTTTGGGTGGAACAGTGGAGGTGGTTTGAGTGGCAGTGGTTTGTGACTGACTAACAGTTGTTGAAACAACTGGTGTTTCAACCACTGTTGTCATTACAGCAGATGTTGTGACATCTGCTGTCTTCTGCTTTTTGGCAAGAGATGATGGTGGAGATATTGTTTTTGGTGGTGATAAGGCTGTGATAGTGGTGTGTGTTGAAGTGAGAGCAGATGTTGTAACAACTGAAGTACCAGCAGATGTTGATACAACATGAGTTTTTGCAACTGTTTGAGTGGAGGTTTGATGTTGGTGGCTTTTGGATGGTGGTTTTGAAGTATGCTTTGGAAGTCTGGATGGTGTGGACATGGGTTTCCTTACTTTTCTAGTAAGATTTCTTTTTGGAACAGGATTTTGAACATCCTTTTCACTAGAGCAACCCTGCGCATCCAGCTCCATGAAAGCTCTCTTCTCCTCATTCCACCTTGATAAATCCTTTGCCGCTCTTTCCCTTTTTACATTTACGACACCTTCATCAAGTGCATTCTGGGTAACATCAACCTTCTTGCTACCATCTGGCAAGGGAATGTTTCTGAGCATAGCATCCTTTTCAGGCTCAAGATACAGACCATTATCAATCCCTTTCTTCCTCCACTCCTGGATTTTCTCCCCCTTTTTGGCATTATCTGGGGGGAGTTCATCAATAAAAAGAACTGTTGGAGGAGCAGTGCCAGTGGTTGTCAACAGATGGACCTTGATAGCCTTGATGTCATCTTGTGTGTTCTTGAACCTAGACTCCATTGTGTTTCTCAGCTCTTGGACATGTTTTTCATGTTGCTGATCAACCATTTGTTGTTGTTGTTGGAGAAAAGGTTCCAGAGCTCATTTGTAACATCTGCTGGTGGTGGAGCAGGTGCTTGAGGTGGAACAGCAGTGGATTGTACCATTTGTACTGTCAACAACTGATGCAGTATTTCTTTGATTTCTGCAACAGAGGTATCCAGTTTTTCAACTCTGTCCGTCAATTCCTGGTACTTTAAACCATCACCCAATTTAATGGGATCATCTGATTTCCCACTAGCTGCGGTTTTATCAAAGGTTGAGGTAGGGAGTGTACTCCAAACATCAACAACTGATGCCCCTTTTTCTTGGTACTGGGGTCTTCTTCCTTCAACACTTGATAATCTTTTGATGGAACTAGTGGTTAAAACAAACTCACTAGTAGATAACAGAGGTGTTATGGAAGGAATTGCATCCAAGGAAGTCTTATTGATGTAACCACTGTCCAAGTGTAAACCTGTAGGTTCAACACTTATAGTGGCTGCTTCACTTGGATTACCACCAAGAGTTACTTGTAACTCAAGGGGTGTAACCTCCTCAGGTTGTGTTGGTGGGTTAGCAAAGATTGATACACCAGGCCCAGTCTCTTGTTGAAGTATATTCTCATGAACAGGTGATTGAGAAGGACTGGTTTGTGCCAGGTTCAAATCAATTGCATCCAACAAAATTTTGGTGTTTGGGGGAATTAGGGATGTAAGTCTGGGTGTAGAAAGAGGATTTGCCCCGGGCATTGGGCTGTGGATGATGGAAACAAGTGCTTCCAAAGCATCATGATGTGGTGACCCTGTTTGTACAACCTGTTCTTTTTATGAAGAAACAGGAGGAGTTTCAGCTATGGTTTGAGATATTTTGACCAACTGATGTGAGGAAGTAGCAACAGTGGTTTGATGTGAGTTTTGTGTTGTCACAGGCAGTTGCTCTGGTATCTCATCCTCCAGAGTTGCCTTTTTGGTAGGTTTGGGGGGTTTTTGAGTTTTCTTTTTCTGTGGCTTTTTGGTGATTTTAGGTGTGGGTTTCAAGGCAGTTGTTTTGCTACCTTGATCACCTTGAGCAGTGGGCTCAGCAGCAGATACCTGAGGAGCAGTATTTGCTGCTAAATTCTGCTCAGGCACCTCTGCTTGTGTTTAGCAAGGTGTTGACATTCTTTTAAAAGTCTCAGCAGTTAAGCTGTGCATTTGTAGAGATTCACCTTGGTTTATTACAGCAATATCATCCTTACTGAATTTTTTCTCAAAATAATAACTTAAAAATCTTGGAAACAGTAAGAATGATTTTGTTTCAACATTTTTAACCAAATCATTGAAGTTTACCTGGGAATAATTAAAGTTTTCTTCTTGAAGAATAACATATCCCAGGTTTTGAATCTTTAATGGTATTTCATTAAAAGAAGTGGTTTTATTTGAAACACACATGAGGAGGGTATGGAATAAAAATCTTGTTGCAGGAGGGAAGAAACCTTTTTGTAAGGTATCCCTCTTCATCATTGTGTCTGCATACCCTCTCTCAATGAAGTCAACTTTTAACTTGTTTTTAGGAAAAGAATCTTTACCTTCCTGATCATCGAGCTGAAAGACCTATGATATGGATTGCGGTGTGATGTTGACAGTTTTGCCCTTTAGAGAAGAGGTAATGGTAGTGACAGTTTCACCTTGTTTTTCAAGGGTTGCATTCTTCCAGAACTCTCTTTGGGTCGTCAAGTAAATTGGTGCATCGGCGGTTAACAAAGTTTTGTACTTTGTTGCATTAAGCATATCAAGAATGGAATCAAAGGTATCGGTGGTGCCGTGCTTTGTGAGAAGACCCAGAAGATTATGAGAAATTTTATGTGGAATTTTGGTGGGTGTAGCCTTTTGAGAGGCAGCTTTTGAAGATGATTTTGCGGAAGCCTTTGATTTGGTCATCGTTTTGAAGACAACGATTGAAGAAATTTATGGAGAAATTTGATGAAATGTGAGGAAACTGCTTTTGAGAAGAGAATTTTTGTGAATTCAATTCGACGGTAAAACCCTGTTTGGGGCTTGAAAGGGGGTTTTATGGAGAAAAAGTGAAGGCTGACGTGGCAGCGGTTACAAAAGATCTGACCACTATGTACTGTCCATGTACCATCCCCTGAGGAAGCGAAGGACAGTACTTTTGTGAAAGCTACTGGTGAAGGCAGTGGTTGCAACGGTAATGGAAGCAGTGGATGATTTTCACTATCAGTGGATAGCATATCAGTGGATACAACACTGATTTTGAACATCAGTGCTTATCAGAGGAAAATGAGAGCAGGGGATGATTTTCAGCAGTGGACAGACTTTTGAAGTAGAGCAGACTTTTGAACCCATCAGTAGTTATGGCAGACTTTTAGGATTTAATGAAAAATTCATTTTTAGCTATTTTTAAGGATGGATTTTTTATTTTCTGAAAACATTTTAATGCTTTTATTCATAGAAAAACAGAATTTTGCCTGTTATTCCATGTTTAGCATGCCAATCCTAGAGATCAAGCTTTCAAAGGTGGATGTGTCTAATGCTTTGGTTAGCATATCTGCCAGCTGATCCTTAGTTGGAACATGATGCAGAGAAATCAAACCTTTTTCATAGCAATCCCTCACAAAGTGATGTCTGATGTCGATGTGCTTGGTGGTTGAATGAGAAACTGGATTTTTGATGATATTTTCTTCTGCCTGGCTATCCAACATGAGTGGTGTTTTCAAGGCAGTGATACCAAAATCCAGCAACTGATTTTGAAGCCAGAGCAGTTGGGCTGTACAGCTTGCAGCAGCTATATATTCTGCTTCAGCAGTGGATATGGAAACAGCTGCTTGCTTTTTGCTTTGCCAAGACACTAAGCAGTTGCCTAGGAATTGGCACCCTCCTGAAGTGGACTTCCTTGTCTTGTCACATCCAGCAATGTCACTATCTGAGAAACCTGAAAGCTCAATTTTACCATCAGCTGGATACCAGATACCAAGTGTGGGAGCACCTTTGAGGTATTTGAATATCCTTTTTACAGCAATAAAGTTTGACTTTCTGGGGGCTGAATGGGATCTTGCACAAACACATGTTGCAAACATGATATCTGGTCTAGATGCAGTTAGGTACAATAAAGACCCAATCATGCTTCTATATAAGGTCTGATCAACCAAGTCATCCTTTTCATCAGACATGACCAATTTATTGGTTGCAATGGGTGTACTACATGGCTTGCAATCATCCATATCAAATTTCTTTAAAAGTTCTTTGGCATATTTGCCTTGATGGATGAAAGTGCCATTTTGCAGCTGCTTTACTTGGAGACCAAGAAAGCACTGGAGTTCACCCATTGCACTCATTTCAAACTCAGCTGTGATGAGTTGCCTGAACTCTTCACACATTTTATTACATGTGCTTCCAAAAATGATGTCATCCACATAAATTTGGACAATCATCAAATCCTTCCCTCTCCATTTTAAAAACAGTGTTTTGTCAATCCTGCCTCTGGTGAAACCAATGGAAAGTAGAAAGGTGGAAAGAGTTTCATACCAGGCCCTTGGTGCTTGTTTCAGGCCATACAAAGCTTTATTCAGCTTGTAGACATGATCTGGATTAAATGGATCCTCAAAACCTGGAGGTTGACAAACATAAACCTCCTCTTGAATCTTACCATAGAGGAATGCACATTTGATATCCATTTGATACACCTTGATGTTGTGGTTGACAGCAAAGGCCAGAAAGAGTCTGATAGCTTCAAGTCTTGCTACAGGGGCAAATGTTTCATCATAATTAATGCCCTATTCTTGTCTGTAACCTTGAACCACATGCCTGGCTTTATTCTTGACAACAATACCCGTTTCATTAGTTTTGTTTTTGAAGACCCACTTTGTGCCAATAGGACTTACATTCTCTGGCAGTGGTACAAGCTCCCATACTTGTTGTCTTCTAAACTGTTGGAGCTCCTCTTGCATGGCTTCTACCCAGCTGTTGTCTTTCAGTGCCTCTTGGTACTTGACTGGCTGATGGAGTGATAGAAAACCAGCAAAAAGACAAATGTTTTGGGATTGCCTTCTTGTGAGCACCCCTTCATTGATGTTGCCAATGATTTGATCTAGTGGATGAGATTTCAGGAAGATTAACTCCCCTGTGTATGGAACAATGGCATTGAGTGGTGAGGGCTGCAAATGTGTATCATTTGAGCTAACCACTGCTGATGACTTTGATGACCCAGCAGTGGCTTCAAAAGGTGGTGGCATAGGGGGTAAAGGTGTGGACACATGCTGACTTTGATCCACTGTTTGAGGACTTTTATCATTAGTGCTTGATGATGTGGAAGCAAGGGTTAAAGGGCTACTTTGGTCAACAACTGTTGAGGTAGCAGTGGTTGAGCTTTGACAACTGTTTTGAACAACTGATACTCTTCCTATTGAAGCAGACTTTTGAGGAATGATGATCTCATATCCATAGTCTGGTGATGAATCCTCTGATGGACCTGCACTGTTAGTCTTGACAGCAGTATTTTCAAAAATGAATTTATCAAGATCAAACAATTCTGCAGGGTTTGCTGGGATTTTCATTGATGAAAGTTCATTGAACTTTACATTTAAAGTCTCTTCCACTGTTTTGGTCCTTGTGTTAAACACTTTGTAAGCCTTAGCAGTGGTTGAGTATCCCAGGTGATAACCACAATCAATTTTGGCTGCAAACTTTGAGATAGAATCTTTTAAGTTTAAAATGAAGCATGGGCAGCCAAAAACTTTGAAATATGAAATCAATGGCTTTATTTTATACAGCAGTTCATAGGCAGTCTTTTGATGCCTGGGGTTGATTAAAACTCTATTTTGCCAAAAAGTTAATGGCAAACCTGAATCTGCAAGCATGGTTCTGGTAGCCTCAATCAAAGTTCTGTTCTTCCTTTCAACAACCCCATTTTGTTCTGGTGTTCTTGGAATGCTATACTGCCTCACAATTCCTTTTGACACACAGAAATCATCCAACTCCTTGTTCCTGAGCTCTGTGCCATTGTCACTTCTGAAGATTTTTACGGGAAGGTCAAACTGCTTTTCAACCTGTTTCACAAAGTCTTGCAGAATGCCTGCAGTCTCATCTTTTGAGTGTAAAAAGTAAGTCCATGTATACCTAGAAAAGTCATCAACTATAACCAAACAATATCTCTTTTTCTTGAGACTCGTGACTTTAACTGGGCCAAACAAATCCATATGAAGCATTTGCAAACATTTGGTTGTTTTGGACTCATCAATGGATTTGTGTGAGCTTTTATATTGTTTTCCTTTTAGGCAGGAAACACAATGCTCAGAACAGGTGAACAGTTTTTGAGGTAAACCTCTTACTAACCCCTGTTTTGAAATGGCAGTGATTGTCTTTAGATTTATGTGCCCCAGTCTTCTGTGCCATAGTTCTGTCTCTTTGTTTGAAGCAGCTGAGAACAGACAGGCATCAGCTCTGGGGCACTCTTTTGACATATCAACAACATAAACATTGCCACTTCTTTGAGCAACAAGTTTAGTTTTACCACTTTTGATTATTGCTTCAATCTTGTTAACCATTTCTGGTCCAACAATCCTACAACAATCCTTTGTGAAGAATGAGCCATACCCCTTGTAACTCATTTGTGATACACTCAGGAGATTGAATTTTAGATTGTCTATAAGATTGACATTTTCAAATTTTACATTTCCCGATTTTACTGAAACAGACCCCAGAACCTTCCCTTTACTATTATTACAAAAGTATATATCACCCCCTCCATGAATTTTGAAGTCTTGAAGAAGGGCTTTACATAATGTCATGTGCCTGGAGCCTCCACTATCTACATACCAAAGACTATCTTAGCATGCAGAAGCTCCCTGCACATGAAGTAAAAGGATTAGTTCATTAAGGTCTCCAAAGCCAATAAGGCTTTGGATGGGGTCTCAACAGTGTCTGGAATGGTGGCAGGTGTATGGACAGTGGTTAGCTCAGAGGTTTGAACATTTTTGGGAATGTTCTTTTCTAACCACTGTTGGGGGTCTTGACCCATCATCTGTTGATAACCAAAAGGATGCCTGTTCACTCTTGGTTTAGAGGGCTTTTTGTAGGCCTCATAAACGTGTGGAATCCTTTGGTATGATGCTTTTTCCTTGCCTTTTCTGAAATGATTGGCTAGAGGTGCATCAGTCACCTGTACACCCCTTTGAACAGATGTTTGGTTCAGCTGTTTTGTGACATCATTTTGGACAGGGACAAACAGTGGTTGTTTCTTGGTGAATTTAACAGATGATGCTGATGAACTTAAGGATGTTTTTGCAGTGTACTCTTTCTTCTTCTCATCAAGGTTTTTGAGATACACACATTCCTTAGTTTTGTGGTTATTTTTACCACGGATGGTGCAGCTTTCAGCAGGAACAATAACATTTGTTTTGTTTAGATCATGTGCTTTTAGATAAAAACAATCTTTTGTTAGATGATTCCTCTTTTCACAAAAATCACAAAACAGGTTTTTAATCTTTTCTATTTTCTTCCTTTTCTCAGATTCCTTTGCAACAGAGTTTTGAACCTCTGTTGGGATATCTTTGATAGGAATGACCCTTGCTTTTGGAGCTTTTACACCATCAATGGTTGTGAAATCCATTGGTTTGAAATTTTCCAGGATGTCACACTCATCAGACCATGTGGGTTTAAATTGGTATTTCTCAATCTCTTCAAAAGTTGAAGATCCCACAGATCTTTCTAGAGTAATTTTGTTACCAAATTTGTCGGTTATTTTAACTTCTTGGCCATTTTTGTTGGTTGGTATTATTTCAGATGAAACAGCTTATATTTCAGCAGTGTTTACAAGATCATCATATTTTCTATGTCCTATACCAAACTTGACATTGCTTTTAAGCTGTTTCTCAAGCATAACCTCATACCCTTTACAAGATTCTACCCATCTTTCACAAGTGATCTGGGTAGACTCTAACTCCTTTTTACAAACTTGGTATTTTTCTACCATAGTTTGGAGTTGAGTTTTGGTTATGCTCTGCTCTTCTTTTAGACTGCTGATCTCTTTATCTTTTTCAGCCAATTTGTTTCTAAGTTCTTTTAATGACTTTTCAAATTTGACTGCATTAGGTAAGACTTTATCCCTAAGGTTTTCATTTACCTCTTTGATGTTAGCAAATGCAATAATACATTCGTCTGAACACAGATTTTCAAGAACTTGAGGTGATACCTTAGCAGCAGCTATCATGGCACAATCACATTGATGATCACCTTCTTCATCAGCTCTAACTTCTTCCTCACCAGCTTTCTTCTTTTCTTCTTCCCTTTTGTCTTCTTTGGACCAGGGGTCAGACAGTGGTTCAAGCAGGGTTTTTGAATTTTCTTCCAGCAGTAGTTCACCAGCAACTGCAGTAACCACTGGTTCAGCAACTTCATCCACTGTTTCAGCACATAGCAGTTCACCTTCAGTTTCTACCCCTTCTGGTATTGACTCTAATGCCATCAAACAAAATTCATCATCAAAAGTATCATTAGAGGCATAGAGAGAAAAATTTTCATCACTAAGTTCATCAGGCATGCTGCTCCAATCAACAAAGCCTTGTGTGAAGAAGCTTTGCTGATCTGGTTGAGCCACTATTGGAGCAGCTTGTTAAGGTGCAACAGGTTGCACCTGTGCCTGAGGAACAGGGGCCTGAACATACTGAATTTGTGGAACAGTGGTTTGAACATAATGCACATGCACAGGGGTTGTAGCATAATGCGTAGTGTTAACATGTGCTGCAGGGGCATATTGGGTATAGTGCACATTGTTTTGTTATTGTGGTCTAGGGTTTGAGCTAGGGTGAGTAATTATGGGACTAGTGGTTTGACTCCTACATTCCCTAGCAAAATGACCTAGCCTATTAACTTGTAACACTTGATTTTTGACTTATCCAACCCCACCCTTAAATTCCCACGAAGCCCTGGGAATTTACTCACTGTTCTTTTGTAGAATTTGCTTGTTCTAACACTAAGCAAAGCCAATTGATGCAATATGTCCATTTATTCTAAGTCAGTGGGATCAAAGTGTTGCAAATCATTGAGTTCAAAGCACAAGTTATCTGACATCTGGTTTTCATTATTTGCAGTGAAAGCATAATTTACAGAGTGAGAATCAGAGTTGTTAAAATTAGCACCAGCAGTTATGTTAATAAAATGATCATAACTCTGATCCTTACTGCTACTACCAGATTCTTCCTGACCAAACAGAGCTGTGCTGCCAAATAAATAGTCATCAGCAACTTTACCAGACTCTTGCAACTTCCTTTTCTGGTTTAACTCCCTTTCATAGGTCAGGAGTCTACCATGGAGTTGGGTCAGGGTCAGATCTTTGAACTCAGCTGAATTCCTTGTGACAAAAGCAATTGTGTCCCATTTTTCGGGCAATGATCTAAGGAACCTGCTATTTTGAGTTGCATTTGGAAATGTAACTTTAACAAGCCTTAGTTCACCGATGAGACAGCTGAAATGCTCAAATTGTTGGGATAGTGATTCCCCTTTGATGTGACAAAATGTTTCATACAGCTGATTCAAAATTTCCCTGTTGTTTTCAATAACCTCTTCCGTCCCCCCAAATTGTTCCTTCAATGCATCCCACAATTCTTTGGCACTGTTACAGTGTAACAGCCCAGCATAGATTTCGTTGGGTAATGCAGAAGCTATGATGCTAAATGCTTTGGCATCGAGTTCGAACTTTTGAAAGTCAATTTCAGTATAGTTTTCAGTTGGTTTTGGAACGAACTTCTTTGCATCCTCAGCACTTGGCACCATAGGAACATGAGGACCAAAAACAACAGACCTCCAACATCCAGTGTTCTGTTGAGCAAGGATGTGACCCGTCCTTCTCTCCCAGATGTTGTACTCATTACATTTGAGCATAGGTGGTTTAAAAAGAGAACCGATGTTATTCTTATCATCTTATGACAGTGATGTCATCCTGGTTGTTTTACAGGCACTGATTAATCAACTTTAATGGTGATTAAACCTTGCTCTGTTTTTCAACGAAACGAACAAACTATCAGTATCAACGATTGTGAACTGAACTATTTATGTCAAAATGATTGTTAAATCAATTTGACTGTCCAAGCTCTGATACCAATTGTTAGGATCTGAGTTTGGATTGATTGTGATTTGTGTTTGAATTAAGATGAATTGATTAATGAGTTGTGCAGTGAAAATTAAATGGAAGCAAACTTTTCACAATCAAACAGAAGAAATGCTTTCAAACATACATTTTCAACAAAGAATCAAATGCTTAAATTTATTTCAAACTTTGATTACAATTGCATGTATGCTTTGCAAACTCCCCCTCAGCCCGAGCTCAGTATTTGTTCGTGCAGGAAGAAGATGGTGAAAGAGCTAAACATAACAGTACAGAGCACTGTTCTATTTATAGGCACTAGCAAACCACTGAGCATCTAAGTTGACGTCACCATGAAAGTGACATCTAACCTCCTAACAAACTCTTAACAACTGACCTATACAAACACTGCTATGCTAACTACTGATGTTACAATTCATTGCATAAAGTAAACATAAACAGCTGCTGCATCCTTCCACTGCTGTGAACCCAGCAGTACTTGTCATGATCATCAGTGCTTGAAATAAGGCAGTAGATTGAGCAGCAGAGCTTTAGTTCTTCAACAGTTTTTGACTTGATCAGCAGTTGTAGGTCAGCAGTTTGCATGATCAGCGGATAGGAGGTCAGCAGATGTTGAAACCACTTTCAAGGGGAGAGACTTGCATGCATACATCTGCTTATTCTGGATCCACTGCTCTGATCCAGTTTTGGCTTTTATTATCTGTTCCTTTGGCAGGGTTCAATCCCAACATGTACAATTATCTATTAGGACAATGATACACTAAACTCTATTGTATTTTTAGTGTATCCTTGCAATTCAAATAAATATCACTACTAATTTCTGGCTTGGTAGTTGATAAATCATTTTCGTGCTTCTATTTTCATTTTGAGTCTTCCTCAATTGATAATTAAAGTAAGTTTTCTTTTGACAGTAAATCCTATTGTTTCTAAAAGTCATTTGCATTCAAATTATATGTCTATCAAATCCCTCTTTTGATTTTGTAAAGCTTAGTCACCTTGATGATTGTATCATTTTATCTCGTTCAGTTAACATCGATTCCTGAAACTAATTACATGGAACCATTGAATTCCAATTGTCATATGATATCCTTATATTCATGTCTTGATTCTGCTTCAGACACCTTGATACTGTTTTTACTAACTAAAAGATGTGACGTAACCTCAAGAAGATATTGTAGCCCAAATCTCGAGGACGAGATTTAAAACAAGGTGGGGAGGATATAACAACCCTCCTGAAACCCTTGCAACACCCTAGACGCCTTAAAATATACCCTGTATTTGAGAAACGACCCTAAATAACCTTTATATTAATAAAAATCAAATAAAAACAAAAATATGTGGGTCTCGCGGGCTGCGACCCAGTCCCCTAGGTCTGTCAAGGGGCGGGACGGGGTGACACCAGGCGAACCCTCAGGCCGCCACATGTCCTTGAACGTGTGAAGCCTACCGGGTTGACTGACCAAGGCTAGGCCCTAGCTTAGCCTCTCGCGGGCCGAGAAGGGTGAGGGGGTGGGGCGTCGCGAGGCGCGAGCCGCCATCGTCCAGACCTATAAAAGGGGCCGAAGGCCTCAGTTGTTCGACGTTCAATTCTTTCTTTCTCTCTCAGACGTATAAGCAAAATATAATTGGGTATTATACCCCTAAAAAGCGAAGCTCTGCCTCGTTGTAAGTATTATAAACCCCGATCACGTATTTGTTACCCTACCCGATGGATCTAGGGCTCCGTAACGCATGTCAAGGCTCTGCCTGACTCAGTTCGTTGGAGTTCTGTCTCGTGTTGTATGGCTAATGTGATTTGGGTTATCTTCTGAACACGTGTGCATTGTTTAATTTTTAATAGATACCAGGAGAATCACCAGGAATCTATAATATTATCTAAGTCAGCAAAGTGAGCACATCTTACTTTTTGTTACCTTTTTGTGAGTACATTCTTTTTTTGTAAATCTTACTATGAGTCAAACTGTTTTACCAAAACCTCAAATGTTTTAAATTATAATTAACAGTGATTGAGTCTATGTATTCTACAATTACTGCTGGTATGTTGGGGTTTTGTATACATTACTTTAATTCGTTACTATTGGACGAAGAGTTAGCCATTGAGTAATTTGATCACAAGTCAGGTTCTGACATTGTAATCGCTCTCAATACTGTAAAATTGTAAAACTATTTTGATTAAATTGGGATGCACTTGCCAGTATTTCTTGCTGATAAAATCTTTTTAAAACGCGTTTCAGGTAACTTAGTGTGAAGCAAATATAAGCCAGCTGGAGAGCACTAAAGGCTTAGAAAAGTTGCTATAAAAGTTACCTAAATAAAAATGAGATTATGTTTTCAATAATTAGGGTTTTTCCCTATAAATTGTATTGTATACAATATGGTGTTTTGAAACTCTGATAAATATTTCCTAACTACGGTCCTGATGAAAATTTTCTGCTGCATAATTAATAAACACCGATACCATCTGACTGGCTCGCAGCTCCTGCTCCCAGGGTGGGGTCGGGGGCTGTGACATGGTGTAATTCCTTTCATGCACTTTCAGTTGATGTGCTGCGTAGGCAATCACTTTGCCTCTTTGCATAAGCACACTTCCCATGCCAATGTACGAAGCATCGCAGTAGACAACGAATTCCTCAATGCCCTCAGGCAGAGTTAGCACTAGAGCGTTGCTCAATTTGTGCTTAAGGATCTCAAAGGATTCCTGTTGTTTCGGACCCCAGTTGAACTTAACATTCTTTCGGGTCAATGTAGTTAAAGGAGTGGCTATCCTCGAAAAGTTTTCAATGAACCTTCTATGATAACCAGCCAAACCTAAGAAACTACGAATCTCTGAGGGTGTCTTAGGTGCCTCCCAGTTCATAATGGCCTTAATCTTAGTGGGATCCCCCTAGACGCTCACTAGCGACATTTCCAAGGAATTGGACTTCGCGAAGCCAGAACTCGCACTTGGAGAACTTAGCATAAAGTTTCTCCTGCTGTAAAAGCTCAAGGATGCATCTAAGATGTTTCTCGTGATCGGATTGATTACGAGAATAGACAAGTATGACGTCTATGAAGACAATGACAAACTTATCTAGATACGGCTTGCAGACTCTGTTTATGAGATCCATGAACGCTGCAGGTGCATTAGTGAGCCCGAAAGGCATCACTAAGAATTCAAAATGCCCGTATCTTGTCCTGAAGGTAGTTTTAGGTACATCTTCACTTGGAGAAGAAGCTTGCCCCTTGTAATTGGTCGAATAGATCGTTGATCCTTGGCAAAGGACAACAATTCTTGATGGTTACCTTGTTCAACTCACGGTAATCAATGCACAGATGCATTGAACCATCTTTCTTCTTCACAAATAATATTGGAGCTCCCCAAGGCGATGATCTAGGCTAAATAAAGCCTTTCTCTAACAGTTCATCCAATTGGGTTCTGAGCTCTTTCATTTCTGTCGGTGCCAGCCGATATGGAGTTCGTGCAACCCGTGCAACCCAAGGTATGATGTCGATTATGAACTCTACTTGCCTCTCAGGAGGTAAACCAGGTAGTTCATTAGGGAAGACATCTGGGTAATCAGAGATGACTGGAATATCTTCAATCTCTGGCTTCGGTTCATCTACCATTTCCTGTGCCATGTAAATGACACATCCTCTCTTCAAACACTTGGATGCCTTAAGTATGGACACTTGATCAGGCAATCCATAGTGAACATCTCCTCGAATGGTTATCATCTCACTGGATAGGGTTTTAACTTCGATGAGTTTCTTGTGGCAAGCGATGCGAGCTTGGTTATGCGATAACTAACCCATGACCAAAACCACATCGAACCCCACCAATTTCATTGGCATAAGAGATAAAGGAATCGAATTATTCTTATTGGATATAGAGCATCCATCAAGAATGGAAGATACGGTTTCTAAAGTTCCGTCAGCAAGTTCTACCTCATACATAATATCTAGAGTTCTTATGGGCAGGTTTAAAAGTTTACTAAACTTAAGATCTACAAATGATGTATCTGCACCTGAATCGAATAGAACTCTAGCATAGACTTCATTAATCAAGAACATACCTGTTATGACATTATCATCATTCACAACCTGTTTTGCATTCATTTGAAAGGCCCATGCATTCGCCTTTTTAGCCTCTCCAGGCTTCTTAGCATTCTTATGGTAGTTAGTCTTGATGTGCCCTTTTTCAGTGCAACCGTAGCAAATGGCATCCTTAAGGTCTTTGCAATCTAGGGTCTTATGCCCTTTCCTTTTACAGATGCCACACGGCCAATCCTGCAGATCCTAACGACATTGTCCCTCGTGTCTCCTGTTGCAGGTTTTGCAGACGGGTCTATCACTAGACCCCTGCGGCTTCTTCTTATTTTGGAACCCATACTTCCCTTTTTTTCTTAGACTTCTGGGAGTTATCATCCTCCCTCTTTCTCTTTCTATCAGTTTCAGACTTGACTGACTTATTTCTCAACACATCCAGTGTGAGTGAAAGAGATAGATCCACAGCAGATCTATTAGATGTAGGCTTTGAAGCCTTGACGTGCCCTTTGATTTCCGGTGCCAAACCACCGATGAAACGTGCAATGCGTTTGGGCTTCGGGGTGATTAGATAGGGTACTAACCTGGACAAGTAGTTGAAGTCGGTGACAGACTTCCGATAGTCAATGTTTTTCATCACGAGAGTCAGAAAATCTGACTCTACTTTCTCAACCTCGTGCTGAGGGCAGTAAGTTTCCTTTATTAGGTCCACAAACTTGGACCACTCCAGGTTGTAAAGGGGGATCTTCCACGTAGATTGAATCACTGCTTTCCACCACGGGCCTGGCCCTTAAACGGCTATGAGACAAACTTCACAGTATCCTCCTTAGCGCAACAGCTAATATCAACCAGGGTTTCCATTTCATCGAGCCATCTCATGGCATCGATTACCCCTTTTTCACCGTTAAAGTCTCTTGGCTTGAAAGAGACGAAGTACTTATACGTACATCCTTTGGTAGAAGGATGGTGGTTCTCATCAAACACTATATTCTTTGGTTCACTCTTTGTAGTCGAATAGTGAACAGAGCTCTCTTTACGAGCTGATGAATGGGGCTTTGAATGGGACTTCGAGTAAGTAGTACTCTACTCTCTCAATTTATCCATGATTTTATCCATGGCTTTACCGACAGCTGTGTCAATTCACGCTTGGAGTACATCTCCATCGGTATTCATATTTACGACATTATGATTGCTACTATTGTTATGACTGCTGTAAGCTTCATCAGAATTTGCCATTTCCGAAGCTTTGGTACTAAATACCAAAATAACCAATTGCTTAGTTGCAATATAACAATTAGTCATCACATTGATGACCTAACAAGCCATGGTATCATTGCACCATATAGGCTTTTAAGTTTTAACATTTCTAATGAATGTTGTCTGGAAATAATTCAATATATATTTAGCCTAGGTCGCAGGACCATCAATGGTATTAAAATAGGACGTAGTCCAATACTTTTTAGACAAGGGATCACAAGGTCACGACTATCATTGTCGCACTGAAAATATTAAATAGCTCAAAGGCTCGTCTCGAAGGACATTTTAAAATTTTGGCACAAAAGGCCTTGTGACAAGGACATTTAAATTATATATAAGCCGTGATCTCATTCGAACAAGGGCTTTAAGGCTTGAACATAGTTCACCACCTTTGGACAGGGAGTCGTAGACTACAACTGTCGCCGTCATAAATGACGATATAATATGGCCGTAGGCAAATCATTTTGAAATCATAAAAAGATGTTGAAATAATAATCATCGCACTGATGATATTAATCATGATCGCATTGATCATATCGACTATAAGGCTTGGATGTAATCCAATTACCTTGATGGCTTATGTGGTTCCTCAAGTCACACTGCCAGGAGTGTTAACATAAAATAATTGTCTTAATGGTTAAACAATAAAACCATGGTCGCATTGACCATATTGGTTTGGAGGCTTGAACATAGTTTACCACCTCTAGAAAGAATGGATAGTCTTCCTTAACTATCATGATAGAAGGGCTAGTCATCCTTAACTACCAAATTTGGCCAATTAATGTGGACTTGCCACTTGGCGAGGTAAACCACTAAGAAGATCTTTTTGGAATTATTTAGCGGATCGATAAAGTTCGAATTAAAATCGAGACGATTGCTTGAACACAGGATGTAATGAAATACATATATAATAACGATAATAATTCCAAAGAAATTTTTCGTTAATCAATAAGAAATTACAATAATGCCTTAGATAGGACTTGAAACAAACTTAACTAATTTATCCATGCAGGGACTGAAAAGATAAAACTTGTCCACGCAGGGACTAAATGGAAATAACATGTCCACTCAGGGACTAAACTAAAATAACATGTCCATGCAGGGACTTAATTGAAATAAAAAATAAATACAAGACAAATAAATAGGGTCTTCATTCATCCATCTTCCCCTTAATTAGCTTAGTAAGCTTTTTAAGGAATTTACCAGTCTTCTTCCCGCTCCTTTTAGCTCTTCGCAGAACATCTTCCACCCTTTCTAAGGCCTGATTTATGGCCTCTAATTGTTGAGGTGGTAGTGGTTGTGGTTGTGGCTGTGGTGTAGCAGGATACGGGTATCCATAATTTGGATAACCCGTTGCTGGGTAAGCGAGAGGGAAAGGGGGATGGGTACAAAGCATTGTGTACGGCCGCTTCTACATAGGGGTCGTACGCTGGCGCCTGATAATTATAACCCATAGGCGTAGTTGGGTCAAATGGATTATACCCGTCGCAGCTGGATATGTAAGAATTGGGTTTTCGAAACCCACTGCGGTGGTGTTTGAGCAAATGTAGCAGGTGTTAGATCAACCACCAGTATGGTGTTGGAGGGTCCACCCATTTGTGGATCCTCTAGGATAGGAGGGTATGATTGGGAAGCTTGGGGCGCACTGAAACGTGGCCCCATACGCACTGACATACGTGTGTTACGCCTTCTCCTAGATGATTCCGGAGGTGGCGGAGGTGGTTGTTGTAGGATCGAGAATCGACCTAAACGAGTCTATCCGAAGAGTTCTAATCTATATCAAAGGCGGAAACAATAATATAGACTTGGAAACAGCTTGATTCACTTTTCAATTGTCTTGTATATTGATTTAACACTGTTACAGATCAAATGACACTTCGGCAGCAATTCGGTACCGGAATCAGAGAACCTTACAAATGAAACAGCTCATCAGGTATTTATAGGTGGTGCTATTTCACACGAAATAAGCAGTAACCATTTCGTGCGAAATGGCTATGTTCATTTCGTACGAAATAGCTTCTTGCTATTTCATGCGAAATCACTTCACACCAACATTTCTCGTTTTGCGTGCCCTGATCATTCTAAACGAAAACAAGACTCGATACAAGACGAAGTCGACAGACATATGCACCAACAGACTCCCCCTGGATGTTGACGAAGTCTTCGGTGTCGAGTCTTCACAGTCTTCAGTCTTTATCAGTCTTCGTGCTTTTTCCGAAGAATATAACAGTGTAAGCATCCTCAATCTCGTTCTCTTCTTTTTAGAATCTCAATCTGTCTCTATTTTCTCTTGATCAAATCTCTTAATTCCTTAAGTTCTTCAGCTTCAACATCCAAACTCCCCCTTGAATGTTGATTCGTTATCTGATTCAAACTCTGCTCATACTTAGCAATCTTCACAGGTTCAGGATCAAAGCCTAGCTCTCTATAACATTCAGAATCAGGAACCTGGCTAATCCTGCACATTCTCTACCTTAAAACATAAGATTTACAAATTTAACAATTTGACAAATTTTATTCTTTGCTTACCACGTGAAGAAACAAACCCCAAAATGATTTAACATTTAAAAATTCTGATGACCACATGTAGGAAAACATCATTTTCAAACAAACTTTTCCCAAACCTGTTCGTCATGTTCAGCACTCGGAATTTTGAACATCAGCTTTTCAATAATAGTTGTCGAAAATCTTTTTGTATTTTCAAAAATTTATGCTAAAACACACTGAAAATCTTTTTGGATTTTGTTTTTAATGAAATGTAATAAAGAAATATTTACACTTCTAGGATTATATTGTCTGTAAATATTTTTGTGAGATTGTGTAAGAGGATCATATCAGTTATTGAGACACATCACAAGCACCGTTAAGCTCTTAAACATTTTAAGATCTAAACAATTCACTTAGATTGTCAGTATACTGATCCACTTAAATTTTCATACAAAGTTCAACTGTTTCGAGATACGAAGTTAGTGTTTTAAGCACTTAAACTTATCCGCGTGTACCACCTCAGAATATACTCCCGTATCCAGGCTTCTCTATTCAGTCTTACAGGTGAGTGTACACTAATGATATTTGTAAACGGGTAATGCGAGACCATGAGAGCTCAGGTTAGAACTTCCGTTCAGACAAAGAGATGATGGCTCGTCTTTTGGTGTGTCCCGTTTGGGGATCTTTTCTTCAACTACACATGATTAGCATTTTGCAATGTTTCATCATTTTTTGTACTGAGGGTGAGCTTAAAGATTTAAGCAATGCAAAGTATTATACGAGGACTAGGCTATTGCTTCCGCAAAATCAGAAGTCCTGGTATAATACCCCAGATATCATCACGTACAAAGACCTAGTATGTCAGAAATAGAAAGCCCTTCAAACAAGATTTCAGGGGTTACCTATATATCCAAGAGATGTTCCCCACGAAATAAGCAAGTATATGTATTTAAGTTTATATCTCGAAAACAATCTACTAAATGTATAAAAACCTACTGGCATATCCTCATTCAGACCGTTTATCACTTTTGACTTTACAATTCTTTAGCGTGTTGTGATAGTGCACTGATGTACTATCATTTCCTCTTTTTACAACAAAACTCATTTTTGATTTTTATCATGTTTTTGGATTTTCCAAATTTTCTAATGTTTTTGGATTTTTCTGAAAATTCTTACTCCCCTAAAATTCAAAATCATTTAAAGAAAATTTTGAAAACAAACTGTACAATCAAATTGACAACTGATTTGAATTGCTTCAATTCTCCATCCACTTGGCATAAATAATCAAAACTCCCCCTTACAACAAACTATTTTCCCATTATGATTTCAAAACACTTAAGTTTGTTTTAATCAAAATGGTTTTTCCTGAAAATTAGTTTTGTTGAATTTACTACTTGTAAAGTTGGGGTTCAATTCATCACATTATTTTCTCAATCACTTTGAATGAAGGTTAAATCAAGTTCAACTTAATGACCCTGATAACCACTTGCAACTGAAAACCTCTTTTCACCACTTGTAGGTTCCCATATCAACCATACCTCTTTAAAAATATAAAAGTTTAAGAATAAGAATACCACTTGAAGGACAAAATTTCACAGATGTGAATTTTTCAAGAAAAAATGCCGATTCCTGCTCCATGATTACCAACTTGGGAGCTCCGGCAAGTCAGGATTTCAAGTAGAAAAAGTTGTCACCCAAGCCTGACCAGCATTGGGTGATTGTGATTCATCTCTATCCCACCATCTTTTGGATTTGTAAAAATCTTTCACTCCTTTAACCTTCCCATCAACCATCTTTCCAAAAATATGTTTAACATTTCCATTGAAAGCCTTTTCAGCATCAAATTCTTTCTTATCAGCAAAGAATTGATCTGAAATTTCAACCTTGCTAATTTTCAACTTCAGGTTTTCTTGTGACAATGGTGGAAAGTTTTCATTGTTCATTTATGGAACGGAATTCTCATCATTACTCTCAACAAATGACTCCCCTGACTTTGACGAGTCAGATTCATTGTCAGAATTACTTTCTGATTTAACAACCCATTTCTGTTTGTTCAAATCGACTTTTCTTTTGTAAAAACGTTTTGAAACATCACCAGTTTCGAAAGTCGAATTTCAAACACCTTAGATTTCTCGGTTGGTTGTTTATTTTCATCAACATGTTTTTCTTTCAATTTTGAGTTAAAAGAAACTCCCTGTTTTATGTTGTTGGACTGTTGGCAATTCCAATCAATGTGTCCAATCTTGTGACATTTGAAACATTTTCTTCTCTCAACTCTCTGTTCAGATCTCATCATCATATTCTTTTTCTTCTCAGCAAGAAATTCTTGATTTGACTGTCTCCAGAAAGATTTCTTCTCTTCTTCTACTGAACTTGTACCTGAAACAAATTTAGTTTTTGGTTTATAATTTTTCTCATTTTTATAATTTTCTGGAAAAATGAAACCTAATCCCTTCTTTTTGAAATTACTGTTATGGTTTGATTTCTTTTTAAAACCATAACCAGAATTGTAACCCATTTTCTTGTTTACTCTTTGTTGAATCCTTGAAGTGTACCTTTTAGATTTTCCAGAAAGAATTATATCTTTTATTTCAGAAATATTAATTTCTGTCAATTTGAAAACCTGTTTGATCTGTTCAGTTTTGACACTTCTTATTGGAAACTCTTCATCTGAAAATAATTTGTCAGAGTCATTCAAAGTATATGCCACTTTGATTGGTTCATCATTCAAATTATTTTTAGATAACAGAAATTCTTTGTTGTAAACTCGTTTGACTGGTGAACTCGGACTCTTTTCTGATGAACTTGAACTTTCGGATTTAGACTCCGACTTTGACTCTTCATCTATATCCAACACCTGATCGGCCACTTTCTTTAACAACTCAGACTCATGATCAGTGTCAGACGCTGTAAATGTGACATCAATGTTGTTTGGTAACTCATCAATGGTTTCAGACTTTAACTTGATGTTGATTGCCTTTTTTAATCGTTCTTCATTTGGCTTTCTGGGAGAATAACTTTCATAGATTGGAGGTGGACACTTGTTATACTTGACACTTTGTTTCTTACCAGTATCCTCTTTCGTCTTTTTATCTTGAAAAGCTTCAAGACCTGCAACAGTAGGATAAACTCGATCAATCAAATAATCACAAGTTGTATAACTCAACAACAATCTTTTGATTCTTTCACTTTCAATTTTTTCGGATTCCAAATCCTTCTTCAGCTTTGCACAATCTTCAATATACTCGTTGATGACCTTCTGCTTTGTCATTAAAGTCGACCTCATCATCGTCTGAGCAGCTCCCATTTCTAGATTCGTCTTTTTCAAACTATCAACCGTCTTGTTCAATACATCATACGACTCTTTTACATACTTCACATCAAACAACAATTTTTCTTTTAACTCTTCAAGTTCACTAATCTTTTTGTCTTTCTCTTCATAATGTTTGCAAGATTCTAAACATTTTAGACAAGGTTTCACTACTTCAACAATCTTCTCAACTTCGAGGATCTTCTCAACTTCGACGATTTTCTCTATTTCAACAATCTTTTCAACTATTTTCTCCACTTCAACAATTTTCTCTATCACCTTCTCAATTATCGGTTCTTCATCAAATTCTGTTGTTTCTTCACACTCTACATCTTTGATCTTCTCTGTTAAATTTTCTTCAACCTTTGCTTGTTCAGCTTCCAATTTCGCATTTTCTTCAGCTATTCTTTTTGCATCCAAATCTTCCCATTCTCTCTTTAGTCGAGCAACCCTTTTTTCTTTCAACATCTCGATCTTATCTGCAAAAAAACTAATTAAAACTGTAAGTATCCAGACCTTTTCTAGCTTTATTGATATACTCTTCTTCATCATCTGTGTCTGCATCAAATCCTAGCTCACTAAAAATTGGTATTCTTTTCGATTTAGATTTGACTGATTCCTCTTTCAAGATTTGAGCAACATAAGCTGATTTTTCTAGGAATTCTTTATCTGGACAATATTTATCCCAGCTAAATCCCTCTGCAACTTTTTCATCATCTTGATTGACAAGATAAGCTTTCTTCTTTCCATCTTCAATAGCACAGGAAGATGATGGTTGTTCAGCAATCTGATGAAAAATTGATTTTTGATAATGATCTTTCTTTTCTTGGCTTCCAGCTACTTCTTTGTTTGTGCACTCTCGTTTGAAATGTCCCTTTTCTCTACAACGAAAACATGTAACTTTTGATTTGTCAAAACCTATTGGAGATTTGCCAACTTCACGAAACTCATCTCTACCGGTGATTTGTTGGAATTTTTCTGCTCTTCTAACAGCACTAGCTAAACACCACTTGATATCCATCAACTCAAGTTTCTCAGAATCAATCTGATCATAATCCTCTTTGGTGAGCATCGGATTTCCAATTCTTCCAGCAACTAAGCTTTCATATGACTCTAACATAGTACCAAGTGATGCCATGTGTTGCTTAGCCATTTCTGGAGAAAGATTTTGACCATTCTGAATATTCAATGTCACATTACATTGCAGATTTGTAGAATTCTGTCGTTGCAGACTTTGTGTTGTAAAATTCGGATCAAAACTAGAAAATGATGAAGAATATCCACCACTTTGAGTTACAGTACTACCACTTGTTCCAGAAGAACCATCAGCACTAAAAGCAGTTTTAATCTTTGGACTTGGAGTAGTCTCAAATTTGCTTCCTCTGTAGTATAGACTAACATCTTGTTGAGCATTTGGATTATTCATGATCGCAGTTTTCTGAACATCCAATTCATGTTCTTCAATCTTCTGAATGAATTTAGCCAAATTCATATTTTCAGATTTTCTCATGTGCTTTAGGATCAACAAATATGTTCCCCACTTATTCTACGGTAGTGCATCAGCAAGCTTATCAACCCATTCATCATCTTCTTTCTTGATCTCCAATCTTCTCATTTCCTGAACAAGATGACAATATCTATCAATAGTAGTTTTTGTTGATTCACCCTCAAATGCTACAAACATATAAAATGATTTCTTTAACAGTGCACGTTTATTTTTTATCATATCAGCACTCCCTTTAAACTTCTGAATCAATGCCAACCAAATTGATCTAGCAGTATCTTCATGTTGAAGCAAAACAAAGATATCTTCCTTTACTGCTTGTTGAAGAATGCTAATCATCATTTTCTCACTAGTGTACTTTAATTTTTCACCATCTGAATAGTCACTAAATGCCTTTTCATTCCCACGTTCATCTTTCAGTTTAACATAGTCTACATCTAATGAACACCACGCATCGAACTTATATGCTTACACCCAGTTCTCGAAACAATTCAGCTATCCTTTAAAATCTTAAATGTACATAAGCTTTGGTGGTTTCTGATAAGTTCCTGTCTCATTTTCACTATAAACAACTTCTGCAACTGTAGCTGGAGTAACAGGGGTAGCAAATGCATTGTAAAACTCCTCTTCCATATTTCGGTAATCAAAATTTCACAAATTCTCAAAATCACAGTTTTCAAACGAAATGCAGATTCACACGAAAACAAATCTCAAACGAAATGACTTCCCAAACCAAACAGACTTTTGGTGCGAAATAAGCTTGGCACGAAATGACCACTTTCAAGCGAAATGATCCACTAACAATCTATTTCGTGCGAAATAGAAGTATTTTTCAAGCGAAATGATGACTCTCAAGCGAAATGATCTGTTCAAACGAAATAACTTTTGATTTCATACGAAATGAGGTTCAAATGGTTGATTTCGTGCTTAATGAGAATCAAGGAGTTGATTTCGTGCGAAATCAAGATCTTATTCCGTACGAAATAGTGCTGACCTCACACAATCTGCGAATGTTTTCAAGCGTAATGACCAAATTTTACAAGTTTTAGATCGAATTAAGGTCCAATTCTTTCAAGGATTGATTAAAACTGTGTTTCGCTTATACTGTGAGAAATTCAATCCATTTTAATCGTGAAATTTTGTTAATTTTGAAAAAGAAGGTGTAGAAGTCGGAAATTTTAGTAAAATCGAGCTGATTTGGCAAGAACTCTTCCTCCTGAGCTCTGATACCACTTGTAGGATTGAGAATCGACCTAAACGAGTCTATCAAAAAAGTTCTAATCTATATCAAAGGCAGAAACAATGATATAGACTTGGAAACAACTTGATTCACTTTTCAATTGTCTTGTTTATTGATTTAACATTGTTACAGATCAAATGACACTTCGGCAGCAATTCGGTACCAGAATCAGAGAACCTTACAAATGAAACAGCTCATCAGGTATTTATAGGTGGTGCTATTTCGCAGGAAATAAGCAGTAACCATTTCGTGCGAAATGGCTATGTTCATTTCGTACGAAATAGCTTCTTGCTATTTCGTGCGAAATCACTTCACACCAACATTTCTCGTTTTGCGTGCCCTGATCATTCTAAACGAAAACAAGACTCGATACAAGACGAAGTCGACAGACATATGCACCAACAGTTGTTCTTCCACTGGTGGTGGTGGTATAACAACCCTAACGTAAAACCGACACCCTCATAAATTTTCAAACACCCTAATATATTTTAAAATATCCCAATATGTCCTAAAATACACCCATATGCGAAAACGGGCCCCGAATACCTTGAATATTAATAAAAATAATTAAAAATAATGTTTTGGATTTGTCGCGGGCCGCGTAAACCTCTTAAGGGTCTTACGCGGGCCGCTAGAGATCAAGAATGTGGCGCAGCCCGGTGTTGACACGTGTCCGACTCGTGTTGAACCTTTGTGCTGACCTGGATCACCTACGCTGTTGACCAGCGTTGACGCGGGTTGCGTAAGCCTTTGCTTACATTTACACGGGCCGCGTAAAAGTCGAAAACTAGCCCTATAAGTAGAGGGCATCGGATCTTCGGTCTGTTCGTTCAATTTTCTTTTCTCAATCTCAAAACTGAAGTGTAGGAATTATACACGGGTATAATACCCCCTAAATAGCGAGGTTCTGCTCCGATGTAAGTATCATAACCCCTGGAGACGTATTAGATACTCTGCCCGATTGATCTAGGGTTCCGTAACGGCTGTCGTGGTTCTGCCCGACATAGTCGTTGGAATGCCGTCTTGGGGAGGGTATTACTAATGTTAAAATGGGTTATTATACTAACACGTGTGCATTTGTGTAATTTATAGAATATCACCAGGAAAACTTAAAGGATAATCTAAGACAGCAATGTGAGTTTATCCGCTTTTTGTAAACCTTTCGTTAACTGTTTTTACAAAACCTCACATGAATAATTATATATTAAGGAGTTATTGAGTATTTGTAAGAATACAATTATCATGGGTATGTTGGGGTTTTGTATACAAAATTTGTTACCACCTGGTCAAGGAGTAACATTTCCACAAGTTGGGTCTGACAGTACCACGGGTGATAATTGGTATAACTTGGAAACAAATGTAATTGCGATATCGCCCTCAATATTGTGCCATGGTTTTTATTAAAACTTGATTAAACTAGGATTCACTCACTAGTATTTCCCACTGACAACATGTTTTAAAACGCGTTTCAGGTAACAAAATGTGAAAGCCAAATAGAAGCCAGCTGGACAGCACCGAAGGCTTGGAAAAGTGGCAACAAAGTTACCTAAAAATAAATAGATGTTTTATTTAATAAAATAGGCTTTATCCCTATGAAAATGTGTGCAATGAAAACTTGGGTTTTATCCCATGTGTTTAATACTATGAAAATGTGGTATTTTACTCTGATAAAATATTTCCTAACTACGGTGCTGATGAAAATTCCGCTGCCAAATTAGACAAAAACAAGATACCACCAGAACTGGTCGCGGCCGCCTGTTCCCGGGATTGTTACTAGGGGAACGGGGGTTGCGACAGAAGGTGGTATCAGAGCTAGGCCACTGATTCAGCCACAGAAGTGTTCTGTTGACACCCAAATTCAAAGTGTTAGGAAATAAATTACGGGAATACGTGCATAATTTTATTTAATTGTTATGTGTTATTTGACTATTTGTTAGTTTTCAGTATGAGCGACCAAGGACCATCTGACGCATATCGTCAATTGTCTGGTTCGCCTAGAAGCGAAGGTGCCTCTTCTCAGCCTGCCCTCAATCTGAAGAGCCATTTCCTCAGAAAAAGAGGGGATGGTTCAGTAGGGGAGCACACGAGCGTAGAAAGCATATGAAAAAGTTACAAGACCAGAGAGCACTAGCCGCATCCAAAAGAGAAACCGATGCTTATGCCCAGGATATGCTTAATAGGGGTATAGCCAATATCCACATCTTAGCAACCACTGTAGCTGACCCAAACCTGGAGCAAATGTTAGCACCCCAACCACAAACACCAATTCCTGACCAACCAATGGAAATAGAAAACCCTGAAAACCAAGTAGAAATGCATGATTTCAACCCGGAGGAAATACCTAGGGTACCCGTACCAAATCCCCTAGACCCAAATTATGACCCATGGTGGGACGATAACAGGGACTATGTGCAACGTTACCCCATCCATGAAGATTTGCCCATGCCAAATCTAGGAGCCTACCTAGGGTTAGATCCTCTAGATCCCTATTACGATAATGATGTATTCATTAGAAAGATTCTAGGAAATCCTTACCCATACCAGGCCCCATACCAGGAACCCGCACCCCAGATTCCGAACCAAGTCCTACAACCTGCACCCCCAATGAGTGTAGAAAATGTACAAGAACATAGGAGATTCGGTGAGGAAATTTTAGAAAGTAGTGAACAGATGAGACAGGTGGAAGAGCGTCTCGTATGGAAATACGATGAATGCAATATGGATTTCTGGATGAATCCATATCCATGAATGGGATGGTGAGAATGGTAGTAATAATATAATAATAATATGATAATATATATAATATGTGTGTTTGAAAAAAAAAACCTACTGATGCCTGTTACTAGTAGTGTAGCTTTAAATTTCAGTTGGTATTGTAATTTTTAATTTCAGTACTGGTGTGTAATAGATGCATACTATAAGAAAGAGTAAAAGTCGCAATGCTCGACGTTTTTGATCAATCTGTGTGTTGTATGATTGGTTGTATTAAATATTCTTTGATGATATTAATATGTGGTAAATGTTTAAAATTCAGATGGACAACGAAGTGAACCAGTAAAACCTAAACAACGAAAACCAGAATGATAACCACCCGAATAACGATAATCTGAATAATGAGAATCCAAACAACAATAACAACGGAAACCAAGTGGATAATAGTGCCCTCCAACATATAGTGGCACAAGGAATTATAGATGCGATGCCATTTATTATCCAAAATGTTAACGATGCAGAAAATAAAAGTAAGAATAGTAGTAAGCGACCAACTGAACCTAAACACAGCGTAAACAATGGATCCGTACTTCAAGTGCCCATTCCCAAAAGAAGGAGAACCATGCCTTATGGTTGTTCTTATAAAGAATTCTGATCCTGCAAGCCAATAGAATTCTCGGGCAATGAAGGACCCATTGTAGCTCTACGTTGGATAGAAAAGACCGAGGCTGTTTTAAAAATAAGCAAATGTGCTGAAGAAGACAAGATAATGTTTGCCTCAAATCTGTTTAAGAACTCAGCCTTTGAATGGTGGAACACTATCCTCCAGTCAAGAGGAAGTGATAGGGTATATAACATGGAATGGGGGGAGTTTAAAGAAATGGTAGAAAGGAAATTCTGCCCTCCCAATGACAAAGAACAGATAGCAAATAAGTTTCTGAACTTTAGAATGACAGGGGTAGATAGTAAGGGTTATACTACCACATTATTTGAATATGCTAGAATAGTACCAACCCTTGCATCACCTGAGCCAGTATTAATCTCCCGTTACATCTGGGGATTAATCGGGGAGATTAGACATGTAGTCAAGGCAGCTAGACCCCAAACTATAGAAGAAGCTGTAGAATTAGCCAATACCTTGACAGATGAATTTATCCGTACTAGAGAAGAAGATCAGAGGAGAAACCTAACTCAAAGGCTTACTCAAGAATTCTGTTCTGGAAATTCCAACTGTAGGAACATAGGTTCTACTTCTGCACCATACTGCAAAGCCTGCAGAAAGAAGCATTCAGGAAGATGCTCCACTCACTGCACTTTCTGCAAAGCACCAGGACACAAGGAAGAATATTGTAAGAGGAAATCTAGTAATGGACTGTGCTTCAACTGTGGAGAAAAAGGTCACATCAAGCCAAATTGTCCGAAATTGGCTCCAGCTGCGAACAACAAGAACACTAAAAATGCTAGAGCATTTGTTCTAACCGCCGACGAAGCCAAAATGATTCTGGACGTAATAGCTGGTATGTTTTTAGTTAATGATGTTTTTGCTAAAGTATTATTTGACTTTGTTGCAAACCAAAGTTTTATCAATGCTTCGTTTTTCAAACTTCTAAATCAATCATTAACTAAACTCCTACAAGAATGTCTAATAGAGACAGCAAATGGAGAAACTGTTAGGATTTCTAAAGTCTTGCAGGGAGCAAGAATAGAGTTTTTAAATCAAAAATTTATTGCAAACCTTTACCCAATGTATCTGGCAGGATTTGATGTCGTGTTAGGAATGGATTGGTTAACAACCAATAAAGCTAATATTGTATGTGATCAAAAGTCAATCCAAGTAAATTCACCAAGGGGTGAAAAGATCACCATTAAAGGAAATAAACCATTTAGATCCACTAAATTCATCTCTGTGATGAAAACTGCAAGTTGTATAAGAAAAGGGTCTATAGTGTACTTGATTTCTATAATCACTAACACTAAAGGAAAAGAATTAAAAGACATTCCAGTAGTGTCTCAATTTTCAGATGTCTTTCCAGAAGAATTGCCAGGGCTACCGCCAGACAGGGAAGTTGAATTCAGAATCCATCTGCTACCAGGAACAGCATCGATTGCCAAAGCACCCTATCATTTGGCACCTGCCGAAATGCAGGAACTGAAGGAACAGTTAGACGTATTGTTGGAGAAAGGATTCGTACAGCCAAGCTCATCGCCATGGGGAGCACCGATTTTATTCGTCAAAAAGAAGGACGGATCTATACATATGTGTTGACTACCGTGAATTGAACAAGATCACGATTAAGAATCGGTACCCATTACCAAGGATCGATAATCTGTTCGATTAGCTTCAAGGAGCCCGATTTTTCTCTAAAATCGATTTAAGATCAGGATATCATCAACTAAAGGTACAGGAAGAGGACATTCCTAAAAATGCTTTTAGAACAAGGTATGGCCATTATGAATTTACTGTCATGCCATTTGGTAATGCCCCAGCTGCATTTATGGACATGATGAACCGAATATGCAAGCCATATTTGGATAAATTCATAATTGTTTTTATTGATGATATTCTCGTTTACTCTAAAAGTAAAGAGGATCATGCAAAGCATTTGCACGAACTTTTAAGTCTTCTAAGAAAGGAAAAACTTTATGCTAAGTTTTCAAAGTGCGAGTTTTGGTTAGAACTGGTACAGTTTCTCGGACACTTAGTTAACCATGAAGGAATTCATGTGGATCCCACAATGATCGAGGCGATTACCAAATGGAAAACCCCCGAGTCACCAACCGAGGTTAGAAGTTTCTTAGGATTGGCAGGTTATTATAGAAGATCTATTCGAGATTTTTCTAGAATAGCCATTCCCTTATTAACCTGTAAATCCATTAAGTTTGAATGGGGACCAAAACAGGAAGAAACTTTTAGAATCCTTAAGCAAAGAGTAACCCATGCACCCATATTAGCATTACCAGAGGGAACTGAAGACTTTATAGTCTATTGTGACGCTTCTAAATTAGGTTATGGATGTGTATTGATGCAACGCCAAAAGGTCATAGCTTACGCATCTAGAGAACTTAAGAATCATGAAGAGAAAGTAAGTTTACCATATTCACTGATCATAAGAGTTTAAGGTATGTTTTCGGGCAAAAGGAGTTGAATATGAGAGAAAGACGCTGGATGGAGATACTTAGTGATTACGATTGTAATATCCAGTATCATGCAGGGAAAGCCAATGTAGTGGCTGATGCTTTAAGCCGAAAGTATCACGAAAAGCCAAAAAGGGTATGTTCTATTAAATTAAATCTACAAGTAGATTTAAATGATCAGATTAGAAAAGCACAAGAATCAGTAATCAAGGATGATACTGAAAAATTAAAAGGAATGATTAAGGAATTAGAACAAGGAACAGATGGAATTTGGAGATTCTATAAGAAGAGAATATGTATACCTAAATTAGGAAACCTACGTCATCGTATATTAGAAGAAGCCCATAAATCTAAGTATACGATGCATCCAGGAAGTGATATGATGAATCAGGATTTAAGAAAGAATTTCTAGTAGATAGGAATGAAAAAGGATATAGCAGTTTACGTTTCTAAATGTTTAACTTGTTCCCAAGTTAAAGCTAAACATCAGAAACCCTCAGGTTTATTACAGCAGCTAGAAATGCCAGTTTGGAAATGGGAATTGATAACAATGGATTTTGTTGCCAAATTACCCGAAACAAGAAAAGGTCATGATACAATCTGGGTGATTGTAGACAGGCTAACCAAAACAGCTCATTTCTTACTAATGAAGGAAACTTTCAGTATGGAATAGTTAGCTAAATTATATGTAAATGAAATAGTTTCATTACATGGAATACCTTTATCAATATTTCTGATAGGGATAGCCGTTTTACCTCTCATTTTTGGGCAAGTTTCCAAAAAGCAATAGGAACCAAGTTAAATCTAAGCACAACTTATCATCCTCAAACGGACGGACAAACCGAAAGGACAATCCAAACAATGGAAGACATGCTTAGAGCTTGTGTAATTGATTTCGGAGGTAATTGGGACGATCACTTACCTTTAATAGAATTTTCTTATAATAACAGTTATCACACAAGTATCAATGCTGCACCATTCGAAGCACTTTATGGATGAAAGTGCAGAACCCCAGTCTGTTGGGCAGAAATTGGGGAAAAGCAACTATCTGGACCTGAGATAGTGCAAGAAACAACCGATAAGATCATTAAAGTCAAGGAACGACTGAAAGCCGCACGTGATCGACAGAAGAGCTACGCTGATAACAGACATAAGCCGCTGGAATTCCAGGTAGGTGACAAGGTATTGTAAAAGTCTCTCCTTGGAAAGGAGTGGTAAGATTCTTCAAACGAGGGAAGCTATGTCCCAGGTATGTTGGACCTTTTGAGATTATTAGAAGAATAGGACCTGTAGCCTATTAGCTACAACTGCCAGAGGAAATGGCAGGAATACATGATATATTTCATGTATCTAATCTCAAGAAATGCCTAGCTGATGAATCACTCGTAGTACCTCATAAGGATATAGAGGTAAATGAACAACTTAAATTTGTAGAAAGGCTTCTACAGATTGAAGATAGAAAGATTAAGAATCTCAAGCACAAGAGATTAATTCTGGTCAAAGTGAAGTGGGACTCCAAAAGAGGACCAGAATACACATGGGAACTTGAATCGGAAATGCAAAGGAAATATCCCAACTTATTCTAGTAGATCTTGAGGACGAGCTCTAAAACAAGGTGGGGAGGATATAACAACCCTAACATAAAACCGACACCCTCATAAATTTTCCGACACCCTAATATATTTTAAAATATCCCAATATGTCCTAAAATACACCCCATATGCGAAAACAGGCCCCGAATACCTTAAATATTAATAAAAATAATGTTTTGCATTTGTCGCGGGTCGCGTAAACCTCTTAAGGGTCTTACGCGGGTCGCGGGCCGTGTCCGACTCGTGTTGAACCTATATGCTGACCCGGATCACCAACGCTGTTGACCAGCGTTGACGCGGGCCGCGTAAGCCTTTGCTTACATTTACGCGGGCCGCATAAAAATTGAAAACCAGCCCTATAAGTAGAGGGCATCGGATCTTCAGTCTGTTCGTTCAATTTTCTTTTCTCAATCTCAAAACTGAAGTGTAGGCATTATACACGGGTATAATACCCCTCTAAATAGCGAGGTTCTGCTCCGATGTAAGTATCATAACCGCTGGAGACGTATTAGATACTCTGCCCGATTGATCTAGGGTTTCGTAACGGTTGTCGTGGTTCTGCCCGACGTAGTCGTTGGAATGCCGTCTCGGGGAGGGTATTACTAATGTTAAAATGGGTTATTATACTAACACGCATGCATTTGTGTAATTTATAGATTATCACTAGGAAACCTTAAAGGATAATCTAAGACAGCAATTGAGTTTATCCGCTTTTTGTAAACCTTTCGTTAACTATTTTTACAAAACCTCACATGATTAATTATATATTAAGTAGTTATTGAGTATTTGTAAGAATACAATTATCGTGGGTATGTTGGGGTTTTGTATACAAAATTTGTTACCACCTGGTCAAGGAGTAACATTTCCACAAGTCGGGTCTGACAATACCACGGGTGATAATTCGTATAACTTGGAAACAAATGTAATTGCGAGATCGCCCTCAATACTGTACCATGGTTTTATTAAAACTTGATTAAAATGGGATTCACTCACCAGTATTTCCCACTGACAAAATGTTTTTAAACGCGTTTCAGGTAACAAAATGTGAAAGCCAAATAGAAGCCAGCTGGACAGCACTGAAGGCTTGGAAAAGTGGCAATAAAGTTACCTAAAAATAAATAGATGTTTTATTTAATAAAATAGGGTGTATCCCTATGAAAATGTGTGTACTGAAAACTTGGGTTTTATCCCATGTGTTTAATATTATGAAAGTGTGGTATTTTACTCTGATAAAATATTTCCTAACTACGGTCCTGATGAAAATTCCGCTGCCAAATTAGACAAAAACAAGATGCCACCAGAACTGGTCGCGGCCGCCCGTTCCCGGGATTGTTACTAGGGGAACGGGGGTTGCGACAGGTGGCGGTTGTTCCACCGCTTGCATATGCACGTCCTCTTGTGGAAGCGGCTGTGGAGGGGTGGAATGGTATGAAGGATGTTAGTGCATTTATGTCTATCGCCTCCGTCAATCCAGTCCGTAGCGAAAACTGAAGAAAACTTGCTTTATATTGTTATATTTTAGTAAAAGGCAAGGTGGCATTTGTGTAAATAATGAGGAATCTCCTTAAAGCCCCTTGGAATATAAATAGAACCCTTAGGGTTAGGATTTAGAACTTTTGGTAACTTTTTGCCATATTAGAGACTTGGAGCTTTTGAAGGTTAGAGAGAGAATCTAGAGAGAGAAAGTGGCAAGGTGATTCACGTTTCTTTTACGTTTTCAGATTTATCAAAGAATCATGATTATATTACGTCTCGTGTGTTCGGTCACGTTCGTGTACGGATTCCGCACGTCACACGTTCGTTTCGCAATCGTTACGGAAGTCAAAACCGGTCCTAACAAGTGGTATCAGAGCAGCAGCTCGATTGCACGGATCAAACACACAATTTCGCACACAAATTCATCAGATTCAGATCCAAAATCACATCAGATTCGATCAATTTCTTCATCTTTTCATCTCTTAATGTTCTTAACTGAAAAACGTCAAATTAATCGAGTTTTAACGGTTAAAAATTGCTAATTTTTGGATATGTTGTGCGAAATTATCTGATCTACAAGCCTACAAATTTTCAGATCTTAATTCCTAGCCGTTTGGGAGAAATTAAAGATTTTTGGTTTGAAATATACATGAACATGTTGACTGTTGATGTTGAAATTCATATGAATGTCAGCCGATTGGCTAGTTGACCGATCGGCTAGCTAACCGAACAAAACATATCACTGAATTTCATTTAAGTTGTTGACCTCTTGACTTGCCAACCGATCGGTCAGCATCCTCACTTGATCGAACTGCTGATCGATCGATCAGTAGTCCGTTTCAAAACATCACTATATTTCATTAAAACCCTTTGACTTTGTTGACCTAACCGATCGAACACCTGTCCGATCCATAGCATCACACTTTAAATTCAATAAAGCTTTTGACTTTGTTGACCTAACCGATCGGACAGCTGGCCGAATGGCTAGCATCCCAACCGATCGATCGGCAATCCGAGTCTTGTGTTCTCACCTGTGCGAGTAACTTGGTCAACATATTATGCTTTTGTCAGTCAAATTCATGTGAGTCACTAAATGCATTCGGTGAGCATGTGATAATTGTTGCAGTCCATGTGATGATATAGTTTTGGTCTAATAGCTAATATACACATTTAAAAACTTATTAAAGTGTCTGTCATCATGTCGAAAATCAATAGATTGCATGTGAAAATGAATAAAGTTTGTCAGGACGGTGATTGTTAAGTGCATGTGCTAATTGTCGTTTTGTAGTCTGACAGTTTGCATTATAATTGTTGTGGTCTAAGAAGTCAACGTGCCACCCGATCGACTAAGCAGCTTGTCGTGTAGTGACATTGAAACGGACAGCAAGTCGATCGGATTACCAACCGTTTCAAGAATATTGCAAGTCGTTCGGACAGCATATCATTCTAACCGATTGACCAGCATATTGTTTTGTCGCATAGTGTGCATCAATTGTACAGGCTAGCCGATCGGACAACCCACTCTATTCAAAGCATAGTCAGCCGATCGGACAACATATTTTGTCGTGTAGTGCTGATCCATCAAACAGTGGGTCGAACGAAGTGCCAGCCGATTCTAAACCATCTTATCTAGATTACAAAGGTTCATTTGTCATTCAGTGCCACCCGATCGGACAACACTGATTATTTTCACTATTGACTTTTGTTGACTCACTCGACCGGATACCCGTCCGATCCAAGTGTTTGATATTTTTGTTGTAACTAATCATTGTTATTTAATTGTTTCTTGTGTTGTGAGTTACGAGGTGTGAATATCGAGGAAATAAAATCATGGCTGAAATCAAGGAGAAAACCAGAGAAGAAATTCTAAGTGAGAAAACCGAAAGAGAAAGATTCTTTGCAGGATGCAGAATTGAGAAAATGCAGGAAGAATACGAAGATGCAAAGTACTATGGAAGATACGACAAAAAGAGAGATTGATATGTCAACAGAAATGGTGATCCTGTTGTTCACAGAAAAGAAGTGGTTTTCAATGATGTTGTTGCAGTAATTCCTCGGTCCGGCGAATACTATTCGAAAATTGCGAAAGATAAAACAGGTTATCTGAAAAGGCTGGATAAGATAATTCGTGACGTGATGACCGCGAGTTTGAAAAAGAGGGATGAAGAGAGAATGAAAAAGAATGTTGAAGAGTTAGTCGATGATTTGAAGAAAGTTGTTGAGGAAGTCAAAGTCGAAGCTGTTAAAGAAGAAGATGTGAAGATTGCTGAGGAAGAGAAGGTAGAAGAAAAAGTTGTTGAAAAAGAAGCTGTTACTGAAGAACAGCAGGTTGAAGAAGTTGAGAAGAAAATGGAAAGTTCGGTTGAAGTGAATAGTGATGCTGGTGCTGGTGATGAGAAAAGGAAAGATGTTGATCAAACTCAAAAAGATGCAGAAGAGAACACCGAAGAGTCAATCACTGAGGTAAATTCTGATTCTAAGATCATAAACAAAAATGTTGAAAAGTGCAAGAAATGCATAGAAACGTGCAGTACTTTTACTGAAAAAGATGAAAAATTCAGAACAACAGATCTTGAATTCACTAAAATCAAAGAAGTTTTCAAAGAAAAATGCAAAGAAATGTTAGAAAATGAAAAGATTTTAAAAGATAATGATGAAAAACTTTCGGAAAAATGTAAAAAATTAGAAAAAGAAAATGAAGTTTTGAAAGAAAATCTTTTGAAAAAGACAGAAGAATGTGATCTAAAAGAGAATACTTTTCAAGAAATAAAAAAAAAGAATACGATTCAACAAAATTGGCATATCACATTATAAAAGAGTCATATGAAAATGTGAAGAGTCAAATGAAACTTGTTCAATCGAGATTGAAATACTGTTCATTAAACATCTGATACGCTTAAGCGACAGTATTCAATAAAGCAACAATTTGTAAATTCTTACATTGAGGATGTTGCTAAGCTAAAGCGTCAAATAGCTGATTTAGAACAGGATAACAACAAGTTACATAGTTATCATGCGTCATCATATGTGCTTGAAAGAATTTTCAACATAAAACCGGGTGATGATGATTCTGAGAAAAACAAAAAGGGCATTGGTTCTGAGTATCATCAAGTTCCTCCACCGGAAAAATTCGCATTTTATGATGATGAGAAAGTCGAAAAAGCTTTCAACATGGTCGATCAATTGCCAGATAACATTGACGTAACCTATTCCAAATCTGATGATTCAAGTGATTCAGAGGTGGTAGGTAAGGTCGTTGAAAGTGTGTTGAAAGAAGAGTCGGTTGAAAAGGGTAAATCTGAATCACATGATGAAAATGAAGGAAGTTTTCATGAAGAATATCTGAAAAACTCAAAATCTAAGAAAAATTTGAATGATGATTCAAAAGGATTGGTTTATACCATGATCGGATTAGACAAATTATTCTCAGATATTGTATTTCCAATTCAGAATGTGATTTCAGAAAAGATTGACAAAGTTTTCAAAATGATTGAGATTGAAAAATCTGAAATTCCAAAGTTTGCTGGAAAATGTCACAAAACTTTTTATAACAAACCTGGTTACAAGAAGAAAAACATGAAGGCTGGGTTGGGTTATAAGAAGAAACAAAGTTGGAATATAAATGAAAAACAAAGTTATCAGACAAAAATGAATTTTGTTCACGGAACAAGTTCAGAAGAAGAGAAAGAACTCCAATTTAGACGACAGTCTAATGAAGAGTTCTATGCTCAAAAGAAAACGCAACAACAACAGGTGAAAGATGTTTCAAAGATAACATGTTTCAAATGTGATCAAACAGGACATCTTGCTCGCAAGTGTCCAAATCTGAAACCTGTTGATGTTGAGAAGAAAAAGAAGTCTGATGTTGTGAATCAGAAGTCAACCAAGTTTGATTCAAAGCAAACTTGGAAGCCGAAAATGTCAAAGGCTGACTCACAACAAACATGGAAATCAATAACACCCAGATTAAGAACAACACAAATTTGGAAAACAACTGTTGATGCAACAAAACCAAACCAGTTTTGGAAACCAAAAGTTGTTGTTCAAAATCAAAATGTTCAAAATGATTCTAATTTTTACAAAAGAAGTGCCTCAAAAGGACAAACTTGGGTGGAAAAGAAACAAAAGGTTACTGTGAGTGATAATCGGAATGAAAATTCATTTGTGAAAAATGATAAAGATTTTCCGAAGTTGAACGAATCATATTGTGTTAAAATGCCTAAGGTCAAACAGACCTGGGCTAAATTGTTCAAGTAATTGAGTAATTTGAATGTGCAGGTACTTCTGAAGAATTCTGAATGTCAACAAGAAGAATGTAGGAGCAGCCTGGCACGAAAGGAAGAGGCTGCTGATCCCTGTGATGGTTAAACAGGGAGTTTGTTTGATTTTCTGTACAAAAATAAACAATATTTCAAAAACCCTAAAAATTGAAAATTTTGAAAAACCAAAAATATGTTTGTTTTTAGATTTTGTCAAAAATTCAAAAATTTCAAAAATATGATTGATTGAATATGCCGAAACCCTCACGGCGGAACAAACATGATTAATTTTACAAGATTGAAAAACGGTTTTCAAACTGTAAAATATCAATGTGTTGTAAATCATGGGGGTACATTATATTTTCTGTTATACAGAGCATGTGAAGCAGAAAATGGATGGCGAGACAAAGCTATCAGTGTCGGTTTGTCAAATTTTCTTTTAATGGTTTTGCATTTTAGGGGGAGTAAGGAATTGTCAGAAAATACAAAAACATTAGAAAATTTGAAAAAGCCAAAAACATGATAAAATTTGAAAAAGAGTTTTTATGTAAAAAGAGGAAATGATAGTAGATCAGTAGACAACCATAGTACGCTAAAGAAATGTAATGCTATAATGTGATAAACAGTCTCACTAATGATATGCTAATAGGTTTTTACACGCTTAGTAGATTGTATTCGAGATATAAACCTAAATATCAAATACTTACTTATCTTGTGGGGAACATCTCTCGGATATATAGGTAACCCCTGAAATCTTGTTTGAAGGGCTTTCTATTTCTGACATACTAGGTCTTTGTACGTGATGATATCTGGGGTATTATACCTGGACTTCTGATTTTGCGGAAGCAATAGCCTAGTCCTCGTATAATGCTCTGCACTGCTTTAATCATAAAGCCCACCCTCAGCATAAAAAATGATGAAACATTGAAAAATGCTAATAATGTGATGTTGAAGAAAAGATCCCCAAACGGGACACACCTAAACTCGAGCCATCATCTCTTTGTCTGAATGGAAGTTCTAACATGAGCTCTCATGGTCTCGCATTACCCGTTTACAGATATCATTAGTGTACAATCACCTGTAAGACTGAATAAAGGAGTCTGGATATGGGAGTATATTCTGAGGTGGGACACGCGAATAAGTTTAAGTCTTTAGAACACTAATCCGTATCTCGAATCAATTGAAGTTTGTGTGAAAATTTAAGTGGATCAGTATACTGACAATCTAAGTGAATCGTTAAGAACTTAAAGTGTTTAAAGCTCAACGGTACTAGTGATTTGTCAAAAACTGATATGATCTACTAACGCGAACTCAAACAAAAATATTGTCTGTAAATATGTTTGTAAATATTTCTTTAATGCTTTATGTTTTAGAAAAATACAAAAAGATTTTGATTTCACTTTATTTCCGACAACCGATGTCTGAGATGCTGAGTTTCAAAATCTAAATATGCTGATCGTGTTTCTGAAAATAAATCGAGTTCATTAATTTGAAACTTGTACTTTTAAAATCAAAAATCAAAAACAGTTTGTGATATCTCCAAGGTCATTAATTTGGACTTGGATGATTAACCGTGAAGGATTTGGATTCTTATATTGTTAAAATCTGTAATAGAGCCAGTTTTCAATTTTGGATACTTAATACTTCCAAATCCATGAAGATTGTTGATAGGGGAAGAGAATCAAGATAATCCTGGATATATTCATATTATTATATCTTAGAGCCAGGATCTTGATTTAGAAAGTTTAATAGAACCAGGTTACAATTCCTGGACAATTGAATGTTCAAAAGTTGTTACTTATAAATGTATGAGTGTACCGGACTACGATCCCGACAGCCGAGTCTAAAGGGGAGTCTGAAGACGAGCTCAACGCAAGAGGAAGCGTGGATTCAAGGTGCCAGGAAACTATCCTGAAGGAGCTTGTAACTGGAAAGCAAGGTGTCAATCCCAAAAGCACGGAAGCTTGACGAAAGGGGGAGCCTGAAAAGTCTACTGAAAGAGGGAGCTGAAGCTGAAGACAGATCCACGGGGATTCTGTTCGAGAAAGAGGGAGTCTGTGTTGCTGAAGATGTTAAAGCTTCAAGAAGACTCAAAGAGAGAGAAAGACAAGTCGCTACAAGTTTGACTACGGATTGACTGCGGCAATATCCAAGGGGGAGTCTGTTAGCGCATTTATGTCTATCGCCTCCGTCAATCCAGTCCGTAGCAGAAACTGAAGAAAACTTGCTTTATATTGTTATATTTTAGTACAAGGCAAGGTGGCATTTGTGTAAATAATAAGGAATCTCATTAAAGCCCCTTGGCCTATAAATAGAACCCTTAGGGTTAGGATTTAGAACTTTTGGTAACTTTTTGCCAGATTAGAGACTTGGAGCTTTTGAAGGTTAGAGAGAGAATCTAGAGAGAGAAAGTGGCAAGGTGATTCACGTTTCTTGTACGTTTTCAGATTTATCAAAGAATCACGATTATATTATGTCTCGTGTGTTCGGTCACGTTCGTGTACGGATTCCGCACATCACACGTTCGTTTCGCAATCGTTACGGAAGTCAAAACCGGTCCTAACAAAGGAGTAAATTCAAACTTGAACTTACCCCAGTATTCATCCCATTCATTGGGACCTTGGTATGGCGATCCCGCATAAGAAGCGAAACCGCTGTAGATCTCAATGGGGTGCGCAGGCGACCCCGAAGGTGGAATCACTGGGTCAGGATCTTCATCCATCTCTACGTCCTGGTTAACATCTTGCTTCGGCTGATTATGTCCACTGGGAGGGGTGTTAATATAGTGATTTGGGTCAAAAGACCCATGTGAATGTGAGTGGGCGTGGTGTGAGTGTTGTGAGTGATGAGACCCATGCGAGTGATGCGAATGAAATGATTGATGGTATGATGGTGAAGTACTCAAAGAGACAGAGTGTCTCGCTGGTTCAATTGAGTATCCCCAATCCTGATAAGGATCTGAATAAAAAAAAAGATGATGGGAAATGATGCGATGGTCCTGCTTGGCTCGATGGTCCTCCTCTCATAGGACCTTTGCCTCTTCCTCTCCCACGATGTCTTGGCGGCATATCAAATAAGTAACCTGCCAAAAATCATAAACTGAGCAAAATTAGACTTCGAAATAATTACTATGTCTTGGAGTAAAATTACTATTACAAACCAAATGTTTGAAGTGCGAAATAATAATACAAAACGGCTTGTAAAGTAAAGATCCACAAGCGGATCATAAAATATACAAAATGAGTTCAACAAACTAATAGGCTTATGCAAAGGAGTTGCAAATTCATCTTCTAGCAATACCGAGCAGCTTCCAGCCTATTTACGTATTTGTACATGTAGTTTAGTCTTTTGAAAATACGTCAGTTTTCACTGGTAAATACAACCAACCGACACATTTTGAAAACATTTCAAAATTTATTTAAGTGCACAAGGCACATGAAAATCTTTTAATAACTTGGGATAATTCAAAATGATCTTGTATATAGTTTTACATATCTGTTAATACATATGGGGCCTAGTACTAAACACCGAGACATGATTAACAGACACACCACTTAAACCAACAAAGGGGTATCCCCTAATCAACGGGTAAGAAAACATTTTTAATAAGAATTGGCATCTGACGGGTGTATGCCTACACCCCGTGCACAGTCGTGGCCATTAGTAACTTAAATGAGCCATGGATATCCAAGACACGGTCGCGTTAACCCCCATTGTTTAAGTTATCAGATAAAACATATCAAAATGGGTTATGAAGATTTTGTAGCCACAATCCGGCATATGATCCCATACCCGGCCAAGGGGTAATAACTTACCGTATCCCAAGCCTTATAGGGAAAATAGGTTAAGAATATTTACCTGAGCTAATACTTGATACAAATGCAAGGTTTGTAACTCAGCCGTAATCAATTAAATAAGCGTAGGTAATAATCTACTAAAAGGCTCTAGTCTGGAACAATGGTATAAAACCAATTAGAATGCTAACGGGTCATATTTAAGTCGTAGACTTAGACCGGCTAGCTTAAAGTATTAAAAACGGTACGATACGCTGGATTAAGCGATGACCGAAATAGAACGTAGTTTAAACCTAACAAGTACTAAAACTTGTATAATATGGGTAAACTATTTACATTCTTGAAATTGAGATAAAAACGATAAGGTTAAACTTGTTTCGGTAAAATTATGCAAACTAATTACATAAGTCTAAACGTACGCGTAAAAGCGATAACGGGTAACCGGATGAGTCATGAACAAGTTCCATATGCCAATATACATTAAAAAGTTATAATATCAGTAGGATATCAACTTGTATGCCCGTTAAGGTTTTAAAATCAAATTATACCTCATAAGGGCGTTTTCGTCATTTAGCGATGTTTAAAAGGAACTTGCATATAATCTGATGTTATGATCATAAAAATTCTGGAAACATACTTTATTTGTGATATAATATAAGTAGGATATCAAACATATGTGTGTTTTATCATTTAAGACCAAACTATGCACCGTAGGGGCGTTTTGGTCATTTCACACAGAGTTTGAATGCTTATTTGGGATTCTGAGTTTATGACATGTACCTACTGTAAAAATATTTTAAATAACTTATAAAATCAGTAGCTAACACGTCTTGGTTGATAAATATGGTTAAAAACCATATTATGCGCCAAAAGGGTGTTTAAATCGTTAAATGACGATATTTGCAATCTTATGTCAAAACATAAGTTAGGACCATGTTTATATTGTTATGATATGTTATTTAATATAACATATCAGTAGGTAAAAAGGTTTTGTATGAAAATCATGATTAAAACTATTTTAAGTGTCATAAGGGCATTTTCGTCATTTAAGAACATAATACAAGAACTTGTACATAAACTCATATTATAAACTGACTTGATATCCCAAATAATTCTAATTATGATATTATATCAGTAGATAATGAGTTTGGTATAAGAAATTATGTTTAAAACCATTTTAAGTGCCGAAAGAGCATTTTGGTCAATTAAAAACATAATTTACGATATATTATACACAAACTAAGTTTAAGAGTCGGTCCAACAATCTTAGACTGAAAATTTTCATGCTAAAGGTAGTATACCAAATGTAGGTGCTACGCACGTGTCGTTGAGTGCCAATCTCAAGTTTGGGCTTGGACCATACTTCGTGACTTAATTCTACATGAAGTTACGAATTACCACAATGACAAATTGACAAGACTTAAATCTTTGTAGTTCCTTAATATCCACTTTTTTAGGCTTGAGCCTGAAATTAAAGAGGGAGAAGGAGCCCAGGCTGTAACACCCCGTGTTTCCAAAAGTCAAAGTCAAAGTCAACATTGAAGTCAAAGGAAGAAAAGATCGCTAATTGCGATCTGTCACTCCTTGTTCAATTACTGTTTTGACTTCTTTGACTGTAATTAGTCTATTTTATGTTTTTACGTTAGTTGTATTATGTGGAGTAATTAATTGCAATCGAAGTAATCGAAGTATATTTCTCGATGCGAACCGCTTTACGACTGTGAATAATAGGAAGTAACAATGCGATAAAGTTAATTAAATGCTAATCAAACTAATCCAATCATCATCGAACTCGAAACACGAATATCGCAATGTTGGTTATTGTTATATGTGTGTGTGTGTGCCTTATGCGTTACTTGTGCATGTTTACTTTATGTTATGTGTGGTAATCAATCAAATCGCAATCGGAACTCAATCGAAATCGAATTATGATAATTGGTGGCGAAAAGACAGCGCGAAATATAGATGCTTGTATGTTAGATATAGTAGTTGGGATTAAAAGTAATTTGAATAGGAAACTCTATCGCACTCGCATCGCTCGCCATCGAAATCGAAATATGAGAAATCATCGCACCAAACACTCGAATCAGGCAGCTGAACGATCAGGCTTACAGCCGATCGAACAGCCAGCCGATCGGACTGCTGTCTGATCGGACAGGCTGTCCGATCGTGCTGACCGACCAATCGGCCAGCCTTTACCCCATTTGGCATCCTATAAATACCCCTGTCATTGTCAAACTTTCTACTTTTGGAAACCTCTGACCGACCAGTACGCTCAGCTTATTTTTTCTCAGATTTCACTCGATTCCGGTAAGATTTCGTCCTAAATCTTGTACTTTCTTGATCTACACGCGCTCCTACACCTTTCTATCTTTCAAATCTTAACTTTTAACCGTGAAATCATCAAGATTCAAGTGTTCTAGGATGATGTCATCATGGGTTCTTGAAGAACTTCATGTTTTGGCCTCAATCCACCAAGAATAACTTGGATCTAACCGATTTCCACATAAACAAACAAAGACCCTTCACGGATCTAAACATATTCATGGTAAAAAGGGATTGAAAGATGGTTTTCCAAACTTTCTTTCAACTCTTTTACACTCAATACCTCCAAAACCGATAGAAACGGAGCTTGTGCCGACTTACTAACCATTTCGGTGGTTGTGTGACTCAAGATCCGGAATCTATCCACGAGGTTCACCGATTTCCGGTTAAACGTTAAACACTGCCTCGAACCGTTCACCAACCGGATTTGGGTGATTCCTGTCCGAACATGAGAACCAAGTAAAGACGAGGTTTCTGTTGCTTGACTCGTTGTCAACATACCTCTATAAAATGACAAACAATTAGAACAACCAAGTGTTAGACGAACAGGCCGACCAGGTCAGGGTGCGGACCGATCAGACTGCTGTCCGAACGGATAGCCAGCCGATCGGCCAGTCAGCCGATCGGCTAGCACATGATCCCACACTTAATCAATTTATTTGAAGCTGGGTATTGAACGAACTGCTATTCGATCAGACTGCCGTCCGATTGGATTACTCTTCGGATCATGAGATAGTTGACTTCAACACTTAATTGATTTTTCAGCATGTTCGACACACTAGTAGTGCCACCCGATCGAACAGCCGTCCGATCAGGTGACACCCTGCTGAGAACTTGTTTTGCTGAAGTACCTAGCCGATCGGGTTGCCGGCCGATCGAACGACCGTCCGATCGACCGACCCGAAAGGTAAAGATACTTCAAGGTTTTCAAATGCTAAAACGAAAACTTCAAAAGTCAACCATCATACACAAACACATCTTACTCAAAGGAAGAAACAATCCACTCGAACAGCCATCCGATCGGACTCCCGTCTGACCGGACAACTGTCCGAATGGAGTATCAACCGAACGGTCAGCCGTCCGATCGGACTACCGTCCGATCGACCAGCTGTCCGATCGGACTACCGTCCGATCGACCAGCTGTCCGATCCTCCAACACTTGTTTCCGTTTTACGCGTTGCTTATCATTATACTATCGAACTATTCAGGCTAACCTTACTCTCAAGCGCTCCCTTCTATCCATCAACCGCTGTGAGTATACTCGATCCCTTTTTGCTTTATGAACTTTTGGGTGTTACATACGTTACATATACGAAATCACATCGAACACACTACGCAATATTTTAAAACGCTAACCGTTACCGCATGTATTACGTGACTTAATGAATGGTTGTTTGTTATGTTTACACATGGAATGTTGTCTACCTGCCTTAACGACGATAGTACTATAGTTTGGACTCAGCACCCGCTCATGCGGGGGTTGTTAAGGACAATTCTTTGCATGGATTACAGTGGTGATCATGTATTACGAACTGCCTCGGGCAGTCAACCCGTAGTCGTTGGTATCGATAGATCCGTGTCGATAATTAACATGCATCGTTTTCCACTGTGTACGTGCTGGTTATGCGTAAACTATTTCGAACTCTATATGCTATTATCAAACTTGTATGCTCACCTTTACATTTCATGTATTGACTTTATTTTAACGGATGTGACAGGTGTTTAAGATGCTTATCTGCTAGGAAAGCGAGGCTAGAATAAAGCTCTAGAGCCCAACAAATAGTTGTCTGTAGTGGTCAAATTATGGGTCTCTAGACGCAGATAAAAAATTGCTGTATTTAAAATCTGAGTTGTCGGAACAGAAACATTTGCCTGGATTCTGTCTGTAATAATTTGTTTACTGTTTGAGATACGGTATGGGACGTACTATTTAAATTGAATAGTAATGATAATTGTTATGGAAACTTCTAGACAATCTGTTTCGCTCAGTGTCGCGCCCCGATGATTCCGCCATCGGTTGGGGTGTGACAGATTGTTATCAGAGCCATAACTATAGGGAATTAGGCAAGACTCGACCTAGTCCGGGTCGATGTCTTAGAGACCTAGACTATAGTTAGGACCCAATAGACCAACTCGTGTGTGTCCATTAGGGACTATGTATGAGCGTATTACTATCCTTCGCTATTCTCGCATACGCTACACTATCACCGCACTCGAATTTTCAATAATGAAAAAGCGATTTAGTCAAGATTAGGTGTGAAAACCGCAAACTCTCGACTAAACTGTTTGATCAATGCTGTTTTTATCAACTTATCAATGATCTCTTCATTATGTTTGACCCACCAACTCTCTCCATTTCAAGTTTGAGGTGGAAAAATCTTTCAATCATTTGTGGAACAGTTTCACCTTTCATACAAGCAAGCGAATCAAATTCTTTTTCAATAACGAACGCTTGTTTAACGGGGAGAATTATATCACACCAGGAGTGAAATCCATATTTTGATGAATAATCTCCTCTATTTTACTAAAATCAAGGGGAAGTTGTCAAGCCAGGGGTGAAACCCTAACCTTGACGGCTTGTCCATGGTTTTACCAAAACTCTCACCAAAGTCTCGACGGACTCCAACGACCTGAACTCGCAGTAGGACAAGAGGGATGTGCGCCGGATGCCTAAGAATCGAGGCAGAGGGCCTATCCTGAAAGTCAAAATGTGTACGACAGATCCTTGAGAATAGTCGAATCGCTTTGGGTAGTCAATGTCTAATAGCCGCAGACAATCTATCTCTCGATTTTTTTTATGTGTTTAGATTTTGAGCCCGCAACTGCTGACTCTGATGACTCGTTGATTTTATGTGTTTATATGTGTTTAAAATTTTGAGATTTATTCTATTTTTGCTCACACTTCGATCGACACACACAACCTGCGTTGCTTCTCTATCCCAAAACGTTAACAAATCGTTACTGCCATAAGGAAACGCCGTACGCTATGATGCTCGCCATACTACTCGCTATGCTAAACGCGACCGCTATGTTCGAACAATCGCAGACTTCGAATAATAGGTTTCTGTATTCTGACTGCATCTGGTGACTAAATGCATATGTGCATCTGTGCTTCTGTGTATCTGTGCTCTACGTGCTTATGTGCTTACGTGCTTATGTGCTTATGTGTTTACGTGTTTCTGTGATTGTGTGAATATGTGATATGTGATTGGGTGACTGTGTTCCTGAGCTTTAGTAAGTAGTAGACGTGTGAGGTGAGATTCGAATACATTATGTTGAGTCCTGTGACGATGTCTGTTGCAGACAATGTCATCTGGATCCCGCCACCCACTTACTCGCCAAGAAAAGAGAGACAAACGTCTTGCTGCTATTATCGCCAAACAGGTAGCAAAAGCTGTCAGTGATGTCTACGAGAACTTCAGCAAATCATCTGAGGAGTCAAGAACCGAAGCTCCTAAAGCTACTCCCAAAACTGCTTTCAGTTTCAAGCAGTTCAAAGCTTGTGGGCAAAATGAATTCACTGGCAAGGGAGGCCCTACAGCATTATTCCAATGGTTTGATTCCATTGAGGTTACTCTACGACAGAGCGGTTGCCCCGACGATCTTCGCACTCTCGACGCTACTGACATCTTCCAGTCCCGCGCACTAGATTGGTGGACAGCCGAGAGGAAGAAGCGAGGAAACGATGCAGCATATGGTCTATCGTGGGAAGAACTCAAGGAGGTCATGCTGGAAGAATTATGTCCTCCTCATGAACGCCAGAAGTTGGAACATGAATTCTGGCACATTAAGCAGAAGGATGGTGAAAACGCTGCTTTAACTGCTCGATTTAAGCAGCTCAGTATCATCTGCCCTGATCAGGTGAAGACTTCTGACATGGCGATCAAGAAGTATACCCGAGCCCTGCCTGACTGTGTTGCAGATTTCGTGCAAGCGGCTAAGACTCAGACGATCGAGGAAACTTACCTACTGCCGCTGAAATCAACGACAAGCGAGTCAAGGCCGGTGTCTAGGATAAAACCTCGAAGCACCTGCATCAAGCTACCGCCGCACCAACCACTGACTCCACCGCCACCGCATCTCAGTCATCAAAGTCCTCACGCCGAAGGAAGAAGAAGAACAACAACAGCTCCAGCAACAAGAACTGCGCAGTCACTACCACTGCTGCTCCTCTCTAGGCCATACCAGCTCAGCAGCAGCCCCATCACCGTCCAGCTCCAACTACTTATGCGCCACCAGCAAAGCGCGCATACACAGGTCCCCACCCGGTTTGCCCAACATGCTCTTATCACCATCTGGTGGGTCTTGCCTGTCGTTTCTGCGCTCACTGCAACATGTACGGCCACTTTACTGCCAATTGCCGTACTAGTCCTCGCAACACCCCAGCTCAAGCCAGTGCTCATCAAGCTCTGCTCCCGGCTCCGCAAGGCCATCAAGCAACTCAGGCACCCGCAATCAACGCCCGATTTTGTTTCGCATGTGGTGACCCCAACCACTTTGCGAACATGTGCCCCAACAGGGTCGTAAAGCAGGAGCCCCAGCAACACCACCAGCAACAGCCTCAGCAGCAGCAGCAGCCTCAGCAGCAGCAACAAGCCGCACGCGCCAGAACCTTCAACATCAACGCATGTCAGGCTCAGACCGACAACAACGTGATCAATGGTACGTTCCTTGTGAATGGTATTTATGCATCGTGTTTATTTGATACTGGAGCCGATAATTGCTTTGTGTCGTTCGAATTTGAAAAGATCCTTAGTCGTAAGCGCTCTTATCTGCCTTCGTCATTCGATGTTGAAATCGCTACTGGAAGAACCGTTGCCGTCAATTCTGTTCTCCGTGATTGTACTCTTGAGCTCAACAATCACATCTTCCCAATCGACCTTATTCTAATGCAACTCGGAAGTTTCGACGTTATAATAGGCATGGACTTTCTTCGTGAGAACCATACCGAAGTTGTGTGCTTCGACAAGATGATTCGATTCTCACTCGTGAATGGTGATTTATTATGTGTCTATGGCGAAACTCCTTCGAAAGGTCTCAAACTTATGTCTTGCATCCAAGCTAGCAAGTATCGCCGCAAGGAATACAGAGCTTTCTTGGCCAACATTGTAGTAGCGGGGAAGGAAAAGAAAAGGAAGACAGAAGTCAAAGACGTTCCAGTGGTCCATGAATTTCCTCAAGTATTCCCTGATGATTTTCCTAGACTACCGCCAAGTCGTGATATCGACTTCCGTATCGACCTCATTCCTGGAGCTAACCCCGTTGCCAAAGCCCCTTACCGACTTGCGCCATCCGAAATGCGGGAACTCTCAAACCAACTCCATGAATTACTTGAGAAAGGCTTTATTCGCCCAAGCACCTCTCCTTGGGGTGCGCCAGTCCTCTTCGTTAAAAAGAAGGATGGGTCGTTCAGGATGTGCATCGACTACCGGGAATTGAATAAGCAAACCATCAAGAACCGTTATCCCCTACCTCACATCGACGATTTGTTTAACCAGCTGCAAGGTGCTACGTGTTTCTCGAAGATCGATCTCCGCTCAGGCTATCATCAACTACGCATTCAGGAAGAAGATATACCCAAAACCGCTTTTCGCACTCGCTACGGCCACTACGAGTTCGTTGTTATGCCTTTTGGTTTAACCAACGCACCCGCGGTCTTCATGGATTTGATGAATCGCGTGTGTAAATCGTATCTTGACCGTTTCGTCATCGTGTTCATCGACGATGTCTTGATCTACTCCAAATCGAAAGCCAAACACGTGCAACATCTACGTTTGGTTCTCGAACTACTCCAGGGGAATCAACTCTATGCCAAATTCTCCAAGTGTGAATTCTGGCTAGAGGAGGTTCAGTTTCTGGGTCACATCGTTAATAGTCAAGGTATTCATGTCGATCCCGCGAAGATTAAAGCAGTTAAGAGTTGGATTACACCTAAGAACCCGTATGAAGTCTGTTCTTTTCTCGGATTAGCGGGCTATTATCGACGAGTTGTCGAAGGATTCTCAAAGATCGCTGTGCCGCTTACCGCTCTTATGCATAAAGACAAGCCTTTTGTTTGGGGAACCGAACAAGAGTCTGCTTTCCAAACCCTCAAGCATAAGCTTTGCAATGCTCCTATTCTCACATTGCCCGACGGAAACAACGACTTCACTGTCTATTGTGATGCTTCCAACCTCGGCCTTGGTTGTGTTCTCATGCAACGAGACAAGGTTATGGCTTACGCTTCTCGACAGCTCAAAATCCATGAGAAGAACTATACAACCCATGATCTCGAGCTAAGCGCAGTTGTTTTTGCGTTAAAGATTTGGCGACACTACCTGTATGGTACTAAGTGTACGATCTTCACTGATCATAGGAGCCTGCAACATATCTTTGATTAGAAAGAACTTAATATGCGTCAACGCCGATGGGTAGAACTTCTTAACGATTACGACTGTGAGATTCGTTATCACCCAGGCAAAGCAAATGTCGTTACCGACGCGCTCAGCAGACGGAGTTATTTGCTCAGCATTCGTAATACCCAAGCCCAATACGATCTCGAAACTCTCATCTGTGAAGCCCAGCATGCTTGTTTTAATGAACGCACCTTGAAGAGGGAAATAATCTATCACGATGGAGCTTGAAAGCAAATCGAATGGGATTTTCTATTTTCTAGACCGAATTTGGATCCCTAAGCGGACCGAACTGCGAAAGATCTTGATGGACGAAGCCCACAAATCTCGGTATTCTATTCATCCCGGTGCTGATAAAATGTACCAGGACCTTCGCTACAAGTACTGGTGGCCGGGCATGAAAAGGGATATCGCTCTCTATGTCGGAAAATGCCTGACTTGTGCAAGAGTCAAAGCTGAACATCAAAGACCCTCTGGCTTACTCAAACAATCGCCAATCCCTATATGGAAGTGGGAGAGTATAGCTATGGACTTCATAACAAAGCTTCCGCCCACGTCATCAGGTCACGACTGCATTTGGGCTGTCGTTGATCGTTTGACCAAATCAGCTCACTTTTTGCCAATACGGGAAGACTACAAGGTAGAACGATTAGCCCGAATCTACACTGACGAGATTATCTGTAATCATGGTACGCCTCGTGACATCATCTCTGACCGTGATGCTCGGTTTACCTCGCGATTATGGGAAACGTTTCATGCAGCTCTTGGTACTACGCTTAACCTGAGTACCGCATTCCATCCTCAAACCGACGGCCAGACTGAGAGAACGATTCGTACTCTTGAAGATATGCTCCGCTCGGGTGTCATAGACTTCGGTGGTAATTGGGACAAGTACCTGCCGTTAGTCGAATTCTCGTATAACAACAGTTATCATACCAGCATCCAAATGGCACCATTTGAGGCTTTACATGGAAGAAGATGTCGATCGCCTATTGTGTGGCACGGGATCGGTCACTCGCAATTAACTGGTCCTGAGCTACTGCAAGAAATGACTGACAAAGTCCTCCAAATTCGAGACAACTTGTTGAAAGCTCAGAGTAGACAGAAAAGTTATGCCGATAAACGACACAATCCCCTTGAATTTGACATTGGCGACTACGTACTCCTAAAGATATCACCTTGGAAGGGTGTGGCAGATTCGGCAAGAAAGGGAAACTAGCGCCTCGATATGTTGGACCTTTTAAGATTCTGGAAAGGATCGGAAAAGTCATCTACAGACTCGAACTACCGGAGGAACTTAGTAACGTCCACCCAACTTTCCACGTGTCAAACCTCTGGAAATGCCTGGCTGAGCATTATTTAATTTTACCGCTCGACGACCTTCAAATAAACGAAATGCTACACTTCGTGGAAAAGCCTGTTGAAATCATGGACCGCCAAACCAAGCAACTCAGACGCTCGCGCATTCCTATTGTGAAAGTCCGATGGGAAGGCAAACGAGGCACGGAGTTCACTTGGGAACTCGAAAGCGACATAAAGGCGAAGTACCCACAGTTGTTTAAATGAAAGTCTAGAGAGAGAAGGTTCTCCAAAGTGATTCACGGTGTTGCGCAACTTTCGGCCTAATTTCGGGACGAAATTCCCTAAACAAGGAGAGGCTGTAACACCCCGTGTTTCCGAAAGCCAAAGTCAAAGTCAAGATTGTAGTCAAAGGAAGAAAGGATCGCTAATTGCGATCTGTCACTCCTTGCTCAATTACTGTTTTGACTTCTTTGACTGTAATTAGTCTATTTTATGTTTTTACGTTAGTTGTATTATGTGGAGTAATTAATTGCAATCGAAGTATATTTCTCGATGCGAACCACTTTACGACTGTGAATAATAGGAAGTAACAATGCGATAAAGTTAATTAAATGCTAATCGAACTAATCCAATCATCATCGAACTCGAAACTCGAATATCGCAATGTTGGTTATTGTTGTACGTGTGTGTGTGCCTTATGTGTTACTTGTGCATGTTTACTTTATGTTATGTGTGGTAATCAATCGAATCGCAATCGAAACTCAATCGAAATCGAATTATGATAATTGGTGGCGAAAAGACAGCGTGAAATATAGATGCTTGTATGTTAGATATAGTAGTTGGGATTAAAAGTAATTTGAATAGGAAACTCTATCGCACTCGCATCGCTCGCCATCGAAATCAAAATATCAGAAATGATCGCACCAAACACTCGAATCAGGCAGCTGAACGATCAGGCTACCAGCCGATCGAACAGCCAGCCGGGACAGGCTGTCCGATCGTGCTGACCGACTGATCGGCCAGCCTTTACCCCTTTTAGCATCTTATAAATAGCCCTGTCATTGTCAAAATTTCTACTTTTGGAAACCTCTGACCGACCAGCACGCTCAGCTCATTTTTTCTCAGATTTCTCTCGATTCCGGTAAGATTTCGTCCTAAATCTTGTACTTTCTTGATCTACACGCACTCCTACACCTTTCTATCTTTCAAATCTTAACTTTTAACCGTGAAATCATCAAGATTCAAGTGTTCTAGGATGATGTCATCATGGGTTCTTGAAGAACTTCATGTTTTGGCCTCAATCCACCAAGAATAACTTGGATCTAATCGATTTCCACATAAACAAACAAAGATCCTTGACGGATCTAAACATATTCACGATAAAAAGGGATTGAAAGATGGTTTTCCAAACTTTCTTTCAACTCTTTTACACTCAATACCTCCAAAATCGATAGAAACGGAGCTTGTGCCGACTTACTAACCATTTCGATGGTTGTGTGACTCAAGATCCAGAATCTATCCACGAGGTTCACCGATTTCGGGTTAAACGTCAAACACCGCCTCGAACCGTTCACCAACCGGATTTGGGTGATTCCCGTCCGAACAGGAGAACCAGGTAAAGACGAGGTTTCTGTTGTTTGACTCATTGTCAAAATACCTCGATAAAACGACAAACAATCAGAACAACCAAGTGTTAGACGAATAGGCCGATCAGGTCAGGGTGCTGACCGATCGGACTGCTGTCCGAACGGACAGCCAGCCGATCGGAGAGTCAGCCGATCGACTAGCCAGCCGATCAGCTAGCACATGATCCCACACTTAATCAATTTATTAGAAGCTGGGTATTGAACGAACTGCTATTCGATCGGACTGCCGTCCGATTGGGTTACTCTTCGGATCATGAGATACTTGACTTCAACACTTAATCGATTTTTCAGCATGTTCGACGCACTAGTAGTGCCACCCGATCGAACAGCCGTCCGATCAGGTAACACCCTCCTGAGAACTTGTTTTGCTGAAGTACCTAGCCGATCGGGTTACCGGCCGATCAAACGACCGTCCGATCGACCGACCTGAAAGGTAAAGATACTTCAAGGTTTTCAAATGGTACAACGAAAACTTCAATAGTCAACCATCATACACAAACACATCTTACTCAAAGGAAGAAACAATCCACTCGAACAGCCATCCAATCGGACTCCCGTCCGACCGGACAACTGTCCGAACGGACTATCAACCGAAAGGTCAACCGTCCGATCGGACTACCGTCCGATCGACCAGCTGTCCGATCCTCCAACACTTATTTCCGTTTTACGCGTTGCTTATCATTTTACTATCGAACTATTCAGGCTAACCTTACTCTCAAGCGCTCCCTTCAATCCATCAACCACTGTGAGTATACTCGATCCCTTTTTGCTTTATGCACTTTTGGGTGTTACATACGTTACATATACGAAATCACATCGAACACACTACGCAATATTTTAAAACGCTAACGGTTACCGCATGTATTACGTGACTTAATGAATGCTTGTTTGTTATGTTTACACATGGAATGCTGTCTGCCTGCCTTAACGGCGATAGTACTATAGTTTGGACTCTGCACCCGCTCATGCGGGGGTTGTTAAGGACAATTATTTGCATGGATTACAGTGGTGATCATGTATTACGAACTGCCTCGGGCAGTTAACCCGCAGTCATTGGTATCGATAGATCCGTGTCGATAATTAACATGCATCATTTTCCACTGTGTACGTGCTGGTTATGCATAAACTATTTCGAACTCTATATGCTATTATCAAACTTGTATGCTCACCTTTACATTTCATGTATTGACTTTATTTTAACGTATGTGACAGGTGTTTAAGATGCTTATCTGCTAGGAAATCGAGGCTAGAATAAAGCTCTAGAGCCCAACAAATAGTTGTCTGTAGTGGTTAAATTATGGGTCTCTAGAAGCAGATAAACAATTGCTGTATTTAAAATCTGAGTTGTCGGAACAGAAACATTTGCCTGGATTCTGTCTGTAATAATTTGTTTACTGTTTGAGATATGGTATGGGACGTATTATTTAAATTGAATAGTAATGATAATTGTTATGGAAACTTCTGGACAATCTGTTTTGCTCAGTGCCGCGCCCCGATGATTCCGCCATCGGTTAGGGTGTGACACAAGCCCCTTTACTTTTAGATTGTTAAAGGTGTAACTTTAGCCCACTAGTTTAAAAAAATATTATCTATATTTGATTAGGGTCCTTCTAATCCAAAACCCATCTTACAGTAAGAGCCTACTCCTAGTTTGATTTTAAACCAAAAATTCTTCTTATAATGTTTAGACCACTCGTAGTGGGGTTTTTGTCGTTTTTCCAAAAAAAAAAAAGCCCCTAAACGCCTACAACCCTCCCCCTTGGGCGTTTTTTTCAAAAAAAATCCCGGGTGGCGTGCTTTATAAAATGGCAATGTCGCACACCTTCCCAATCGTTGGCCAATAGCATTTTTTAAGTTTTTATTTTTATTTTTTATTTAATTCTATTAGAATATAATGCCCGACGCGTTTTAAAAGGTTTTTAAAACCGGACCGGGCCGGCCAGTCGGACCAGTTCGGCCGGGATCCGGAGCCTTTACCGGGCCGGCGGGTCGTCGCGTAGGATCGGGTCGAAACTTTGATAATTTTGATGAGCAGAGTTTTAATGGAGGATTTTAATATGGCGAGGAAGATGATTAGGAAGGAAAGAGATGACTTGTAAAGAAATTTGTCGTCTACTAGCAAAATTCCTATTTTCAATAATAAAGTTTTGTTGTTGGTGCACTACATCTGTTGATTTCGTCTTGGATCGTGTCATTCTTTGTATTGTATAGATTAGGGCTCAATATACGAGAAAATAGGAAAATGTATGTGTATTAGAAAAGGTTTCGCTTAAATGGTCTTGGATGGTTTCGCTTGAAGGGTCACATAAGGTTTCGCTTGTGTGAACATGTCACTTCAAGCGAAACCTGATCTGTATAAATACCATTGAAGCGAACTCATTTGTAACTTTTGTAATTGCCATACCGAGGTGCTTCCGGTGTGATGTTTGAGCTGTAATTGTGATCAAATAAATGAAACAGTAGATTAAAGTGAAGTGCAAGCTATTTCTATCTACATTTCTTGTTATTCCGCACCTGAAAAGTAGAAGAACACCTCTGAACGACTCATTAGGTCGAGAACACGATCCTACATTTGTGTTACCCTTCAAATTGAAGTAAGGTTACAAAGTAGACCCTTCAAGTTTCAAATAAAATTTAAACCCTAAACCTAACATCTATTGTTATCATTTTGACACAAATCATAACTAATTTACATAAAATTATGTTATAGTTTGTGTATTCTCCTATATATATATATATATAATCAAAACTGATATCAAAATCAAAACATAGGTTAACTGAAAAAATCCAAAATATCGCTTTGGAAAGGTTGCCAGCAGAAGCGTTGCTTTTGCCTTTTCAAGTTCAGTCTGCTTGTGAGTTCTCATGTGCTTCGGGATTCTCTTTGTACCTATTCTGGAGTCCAAAGGTATGAACCTTTCTTGAATTCTGCACAATACGAACGAATTCGAGTTCAGTTGAAGTCAAAACGTGCTTAAAAAGTTAAAAGAAAAATAAAAAGCTAAATATCCTTACTGTAGCCGCTTCATGAGCCGGGTTGATCCAGGTGTGAGTTTATTATACCTATCATCCTTGAGTTTATCAATCAAAAGCATAAAAACCTTGTACCATATTACTCTTAAATAACTGGTTCCAAGTTCTAAACAGTTACAGCGGTTTATGATCACCCGTAGGTGGCGGTAAGCAGGGGCAAGTTTATGATATTTGCCTTAAAGATGGAGAACTCATACAAATATTATACATTAAATTCTAAGAGGACATATACCTCATTTTCATGGCAAGGAAACGTGACAACTTTCTCAACTGAAAGCCTTCCATTATGGTCAGGGTTTGATGCCATTTTCCATATTGATAATCCATTGGACGTTGCAACGGCTATCAACTCATATGGCCTAAACTTGTTACATATTTAAAAACCAACAATTAGTAAGCGCTATTAGAGATCGCTTTGTTTACATACACAACAAAAGCAACCAATTAGTATAGCATAGTTGTCAATAGCGAGCGAAGTGATCGCTATAGCGCGCTACGTAGCATATAGGTCTAGGCTCACTATCAGGGTTGTAGCGAGAGATAGCGATAATAGCAACAATTTTTTTTGTTTTTTTAATATAAATAGAAATTAAATATAGCTATAAAATAGCTGGATTTGAGGTTTTTGTTAAGTATACATGTAAAATAGCGTATATATACCAGGGTATTTTGATATAATATACATATAAAATTCTTAATTTTTTTCTAGTGTATCGCTATTTGTAAAATAGCCACACGCTATTTATCGCTATTCGCTATGTAGCATATAGGTACCTTATCGCACTTTGACGCTATTCGCCATTAACAACTATGAGTATAGATAAACTCAAAACTCAAAAGCAGTCTATGTATGTGAGTATATATGATTATACCTATACGCACACCTTAAAGTTGCCGTTTTACCTTCCGATGTTTGGAGCCCATGCGAGAGCACATACACGATCACCGTTATCGTCGGGCTCTGCTAGCTCTGCAACTGGAAGCCATCTTTGATGATCTTGATCAAATTCCGATACCTGAGAAAAGAACATTTTAGCATAGAGAGTAGTATATAAAATGCATCCTAAAAGCATACATTAATAACAAAAGGCTGCAGGGTGTGAATCTAATAGCGGCATACCTTGGGAGAATTTAATTGTGGAGTATCAGAGTTGAAACCCAACACAAAACTTGTAGGGAGGGTTTCACTTCTTTGCGGGTTCTAAGAAATAGAAGCGGATGAACATGAAGCCTTTCCAAATTTAGTTACTGAATCCGTAACATTCTGAAATTCAGCCTAGAAACCAAAAAGAGGGGGTAAATGGTAATTATCAACATTTTGTAGGAAAAAGAGACGTAAGAGAAATCCAGAAAACGCTAAAAAATCTAAGAAACGGAGATAAATAAATAGATATAACAATGAAGCAGCATTAGTGCATTACAAAATCATGGTCACCTGAAGTTGCCAGTTGTCCAGTTCCGTTGAATCTAAGATTTCATAGACTTTTACAAGGCCACTTGAATAAGCAATTGTCTGCAAATGAAACATAAACTTAAATAGGGTATATGATTTTGAAATAAACTAAATCAGGCACAACAAACACAATAATGATTACTAAATAAGCCAATACGATAATACACCATGACAGATGACTGACTCTGGAAGTTTGGAAGAAAGACGACTTATAGAGTAAAAAAGAACCAATGCATGTTGATCTTAACCTGATTACGCCTCTTAGAATTTAATGTATAATATTTGTATGCGTTCTCCATCTTTAATGCAAATATCATAAACCTGCCCCTACTTACCGCCACCTACGGGTGATCATAAACCGTTGTAATTGTTTAGAACTTGGAACCAGTCATTTAAGAGTAATACGGTACAAGGTTTTTATGCTTTTGATTGATCCAGGTGTGTGACAAAATGGGCTAAACAAAAAGTTACCTTGAGTTTCTCTTTTTCTTTTAGTTCTTTCCTCTTTCTTGCGTAAAGTCTATTCAACAATCGTATACGGAGGTCATCGGTTATATTTTTCAAAGGCTCCAGCTTTTCTTCCTACAACAATGATTAAAATATATATTATTACTAAGCAGACATTACACATTATATTTATACGAGTAAAATGCCTTTTTTGCCCCTAAGATTTGGCCAGTTTTGCGACTTGCGTCCAAAGGTTTGTTTTTCCGCATCTGGATCCAAAAGATTTAAAAGCTTGCCATTTTCATCCAGCTCGTTAACTCCATCCATTTTTCTCCGTTAAGTCAGGGGTATTTCGTCTTTTTTGTTAACCTAAAGGGCAATTCGGTCTTTTGAATACTTGTACATTATGCTAAATGCTTGTACATAGAGTAAAAAAGACCAAATTGCCTTTTAAGTTAACAACAAAGACGAAAAGACCCCTGACTTAACGGAGAAAAATGGATGGAGTTAATGAGCTGGATGAAAATGGCAAGGTTTTAAACCTTTTGGATCCAGATGCAAAAAACAAACCTTTGGACGAAAGTCGCAAAACTGGCCAAACCTCAGGAACGAAAATGGCATTTTACTCTATATGTATATATGTGTGGGTATATGCATGCATAAAGCACCTCTGTTAGATCATCAGGTATGTGAAAAGTTTCACGTATTTCTTCAGGAGTTTTTCCTTCAATCATTCTTGCAAGTGCCCTACTGGTAATGTAGGATCGTGTGGCTGACCCGAACTAGTCGTTCAGAGGAGTTTTGATCTGTTTCAGGTGCGGAAAACAAGAAACAGACTTAGAAACAGCTTGCACTTCACTTTAAACACTTTCTAGATTGATTTAACAACAATTACAGTCAAAAGATATACCGGCAGCACTTCGGTATCCAAGTTCACAATCGATACATATGATCTCGCTTGAAGGCTATTTATAAGCCAAGAGATTTTGCTTGAAAGTAACAACTTGCATTTCAAGCGGAATCAGAATGTGTTGATTTCGCTTGAAAATAACAAGTGTTATTTGAAGCGAAATCACCTGCTTCAAGCGGAATCACATTAAACAACACCTAAATCTCCTATTTTCTCGTACAACGTGCCCTGATCTAACATATCTAGTGTAAGACTCGATACAAGACGAAGTCGACAGATGCATGCACTAACAGACTCCCCCTCAGATGTTGACGAGTCTTTCGTGTCGAATCTTCTCATCTTCAGTCTTTATCAGTCTCTGGGCTTCACTCTTTCTAACTTCTCTTGAATATCTTCAGACTCCCCCTTACGATGTGTTGACATTCCTTAAGTTCATCAGCATCATCAGCTTCAGGATCGTAATCTGGCTTTCACAGGTTCAACATCGTTGCCTGGCTCAAACTTTGTCCACTGAGTCCTCAGGTATCGGAAACCTGGCTCTCTAAACACAAACTTCTCAGGATCGATCAACCTGACTCTACTAATGTTATTCCAAGATCGTGCCCTGGCTCTCATTCAGCTTAGAATCGTCACCTGGCTCAGACTTACACCTGCACAATCTCTACCCCAAAGTAAACCTCACAAATTTAAACATTTCAAATTTAGGTATTTAGACTCTCCCTCAAATTTAACTATAATCTTGATGAACTACTTGTAAATTTAATCAAAACATATTTGTTTCCAAAACACATACTCCTCCTCACAAAAATGTCATCATGTTTAGCACTTGGGACTTTGAAAATCAGTTTTTCAACATCAGTTGTCGAAAATCTTTTTGAATTTTTCAAAAGTTTATGCTAAAACACACTAAAAATCTTTTTAGATTTTTATATAACGGAAATAAAATGCAGTAAAGAAATATTTACAGACAATATTTTTTGTGAGTTTATGTAAGAGGATCATATCAGTTTTTGAAACAAATCACCATCACCGTTAAGCTTCATTTCATTTTAAGTTCTAAACAATTCACTTAGATTGTCAGTATATTGGTCCACTTAAATTTTCACACAAAGTTCAATTGATTCGAGATACGAGATTAATGTTTTTAGAACTTAAACTTATTCGCGTGTCCCATCACTTGAATATATTCCCGTATCCAGATCCCAATATTCAGTCTTACAGGTGAGTATACCACAGATGATATCTGTAAAGGGGTTAGATGCGAAACCGTGAGAGCTCAGGTCAGAACTTCCGTTCAGCAGAGAGATGACGGTTCGACTTTAGGTGTGTCCCCTTTAGAGGATCTTTTCTTCAACAGCAATGATTATCAATTTTATTGTTTCATCATTTTTGTTGAGGGCTGTGCTATGTTTCAAGCATTTGCAGAAAGTATTATACGGGGACTAGGTCAGAATTTCTATTCAGCAGAAGTCCCGGGATAATACCCCAGATATCACTGAGTATAAAGACCTAGTATCTCAGAAAGAGAGACCTTTCAAACAAGATTTCGGGGGTTACCCATATATCCAAGAAATTGTTACCCACGATATAAGCAAGTTTGAAATCTATGTTTATATCTCGTCACAATCTACTAAATGTGCAAAAACCTACTGGCATATCCGCATTGAGATTGTTTATCACATTTTTAACTTTCCATTTTTTTAGCATGTTGTGACAGTCTACTGATGTATTATCATTTCCTCTTCTTTGACACAAAAACTCATTTTTGATTTTATCATGTTTTTGGCTTTTTCAAATTTTCTAATGTTTTTGAATTTCTGAAATTTTTACTCCCCCTAAAATGCAAACACATTTAAAGAAATTTAAAAACAAACTGTACAGAAAGTTGACAACCGATATCAAATCGCATCAATTCGCCATCCACTTGGCATAAACAATCAGAACTCCCCCTTACAACAAACTATTTTCTCATTAAGATTTCAAAACACTTAAGTTTGTTTTAATCAAAATGATTTTCCAGAAAATAAGTTTGTTTTTACCATTTGTAGGGACTGGTTCATCATCTTGTTCAATTTTAACCACTTGTAGAAAATCAAGTACAACTTAATGTCCCTGGTTTACCACTTGCAAGTATGCACAATTAAACCTCTGTACCAGTTGTAAGACCAAACCTGTACCAATTGTAAGATAAATCAAGTACAACTTAATGTCTTTGAGTTACCACTTGTAGGAATACCACATCTACACAGATACATGTTACCAATAAAGATAGTTATAAAGGAGAGAAAATGATGATTAGTCTCCTACAGCAAGCTGTCAAAGAAGACATCTTTATTTTGCTCCAACATGATGGGAGTGCGTTTTCAATTTGGGAAGCACTTAAGAAGAAATTTGAAGGAAGTACAGAAATGCTCAAAAGTAAAGCATCATTGTTGAAAAAGAAGTTTGAGTTGTTTACTAGTATGCCTGGTGAGACTCCAAAGACTCTCATTGAGAGATACTGTCATCTGGTGCGTACCATGTCTCAGCTGAAAATCACTAAAACTCCAGCAGAATGGGTTGAAAAGCTAGCTGACGCTTTACCGCAGAAAGAATGGGGTACTTATCTCATGATGTTAAAGAATTCTGGAGAGTTTGGCAGATTGTCGATTGGTCAGTTTATTGAAAAACTTGAGGCACAGGATCTTGAACAGCAGAAAATTGCTAGAATGAACAGCTCAAGTCATCAACAGGATGTCAAACTGTATTACAAAGGAAATGTTCAGACTGTAGAAGCAAGTCCAAAGATCCAAACCGTATTTAGTGCATGAGATTCATCTGGATCAGTCAGTCAAAGTTCAGTCAGTACTAATGGGTTTTCAAATGTTAATCCCCCAAGTGTTCAAAGTGCTACTGTTGGTAATGGACATATGATTCAGTGCAATGTGGCATTGCATCTTCAAAATGGACAAAATTTTTCTGAGGAAGTCGTTAAAAATCATATGGCTTTACTGGTTACTGCTTTGGAATCTTATGAAGGATTGATTGCAGGAAAAATTGGTAATCCGATGCTAACAAAGGAAGATTATGATCAAATAGATGCAGAGGAATTAGAACTTATAGATATAAAGTGGGCTTTAGCTAGTGTTCTGAGAAGAGCTGAAAAGTTCAAAATGATTACAGGACGAAATGATTTTTTGGATGCTTATCTTTCATCTTTAGGTTTTGATAAATCTAAAGTTACTTGTTTTAAATGAAGGGAGAAAGGTCATTTCAAAAGAGAGTGCAAAAATCAGGAGAGTAGTGGAGCAAATAATCCTTTTGGAAAGGATGATTATTATCGAAAAGCCATATATCAACAAATCACTAATCAACCGCATCAACAAAAGGATTCACAAACTGCACATGGAAAAATGATCGAAGATGCAAATAAGAAGGCTTATTATGGGATTATTGATCAAGATGATGAGAAAATGGCTGAAGGTTTTAGCTGGGACAAGTACATTCCAGCTGATCCAAATGTTAAAGCTTTTATTGATCAAATTGTTCAAAAGCCAGAGTTGATGAAGGAATGGATGGCTGTGTTATCTGATGAAGATGAAAAATCTGTTTCTTCAGAAGATAGTTCAACAGAAAGCAGTGATGATGATGAAGAAATTGAACAGATAAATGTTGGAAAAACTCATTTATCTTCTGACAGTTTTGAATTTTATTTTGCAGATAAATTGAAGAAACTCAAAGAGAGAAAAGCTGCAAAAGACAGGAAAGAAATCAAGATTGTTGAGAAGATAGTTGAAGTAGAAAAGGTGATTGAGAAGATTGTAGAGGTTGAATCTTATTAGTGATTCATCAAGGTCATTAAGTTGAACTTGATGTAATCTTCATGCATTTGATATTTCTGAAAAAGCAAGATGATTTTGTCAACATTCAACGCAGACTATGGTCTAACATACTTGGTTTCAATACTTTCCCAAGCTCTCAGATGGTTTGCCTGAACCCAGTTCTCAAATCGATTCTTCCATCCATGGTATTCCTCAATTCCCATAAGTTTCGGGGGTTTTTGCAAAGTTCCAGTTTCGTTTTCTAAGTTCATGTTTTGAGCAATAACAGCCGGAGTAGTTGAAGGTGTAGCAAACGCGTTATAGAACTCTTCTTCCATGATTCGTCAACACGTTTTTCTAAAACAGCACTTTCCAAGCGAAATAGTAACTCAAACGGAATACACACTCAAGCGAAATCACCTGAAACACAACTTCAAGTGAGATTAAAAATTTCAAGCAAGATAAGAAGTTTAAGCGAAATAACCTGATATTGCTTGAAATTCAATCGGAATAAAACTTTTCGAGCGGAATCAGATGATTCGAGAGAAATCACTAATTTCGCTTGAAAACTTTCAAGCGGAATAGGTCCTTGAAGCGGAATCAGACAGAATTTCGAGCGAAATAACAGATTTCGCTTGAAATTTTCAAGCGGAATAATCAATTTCAAGCGAAACCACAACTGCTCGTTCAAGCGGAATCAAAACTTGGATCCATTTTTACTATTTCTAGGCTGAATTTTGACTTTAAACTTTCAAGGGTTTGTTAAATTGCAATTTTACACATTCTGTGAAAAATTTGGCCAATTTTAACCGTGAAAACTTGTTCAATTCAAGAAAGAAGGTGTAGAAGCAAGAAAACTCAATGAAATCCAGCTGAATTCTGCAGAACTCCTCCTCCTGAGCTCTGATACCAGTTGTAGGATCGTGTGGCTGACCCGAACGAGTCGTTCAGAGGAGTTTTGATCTGTTTTAGGTGCGGAAAACAAGAAACAGACTTAGAAACAGCTTGCACTTCAATTTAAACACTTTCTAGATTGATTTAACAACAATTACAGTCAAAGGATAAACCGACAGCACTTCGGTATCCAAGTTCACAATCGATACATATGATCTCGCTTGAAGGCTATTTATAAGCCAAGAGATTTCGCTTGAAAGTAACAACTTGCATTTCAAGCGGAATCAGAATGTGTTGATTTCGCTTGAAAATAACAAGTGTTATTTCAAGCAAAATCACCTGCTTCAAGCGGAATCACATTAAACAACACCTAAATCTCCTATTTTCTCGTACAACGTGCCCTGATCTAACATATCTAGTGTAAGACTCGATACAAGACGAAGTCGACAGATGCATGCACTAACAGGTAAGATCATCTAACGGCTTTAATTGCAGACTGTCAGCAGCGGAAGTTAACTCACACGGCCTATTTGTGTCCATACGGATAAACTTTTCATCAAATGACTTGCGCTCCTATAAAAAAAACCACCCTTTTTCATTGATCAAGAAACGATTATATGGAACCACTATTTTGTTACAACATTAACCGGTTTTCATAAAAAAAAAAAAAATTGTTGCTTTAATACGAACCTTGTTAGAGCGGCCTGGGACTTGATGGAACCGACAATAATCAAGTATTAAACTTAATGTAACGGGATTGACTCGTGCTGGAAGAGAAATTGGATATGTTTTTGAAGAACCCATGCCTGCATGTATCTCGTGACATATGAAAGGACAGAATATGGCAACCTCTTGTTCCACTTACTGAATCGATCCATCAGCAGTTTGAAGCCATATATATGACTTCGTCATCTGAAATAAGACGATAGAATATATTCATGTTAGAAAAATGTTAGTGAGTAAATTGCTATTTTAGTCCCTGGGGTTTGACTAAAATTGCCACTTTAGTCCAAATAGTTTTTTTTTCTTGCCATTTTAGTCCAAATAGTTTTGTTTTCTGTCATTTTAGTCCCTGACTTTTGTTATTTTTTGCCATTTTCATCGACCACCACCTCCCACCACCCACCCCCATCACAACCTTCTATTTGGACTAAAGTGGCAATTTTAGTCAAACCTCAGGGACTAAAATGGCAATTTACTCTATAAAAGTTATTTCATGACATACGAGAAGATCTCAACATTGATACGAGATAACATGTTTAATTACGGGTCTAAAAGTTGTTTGAATTTAATTTATAAATCAAGAAGAAAAGTGAATATGATACCTCGGGTTTAATCACATCCGGTTCTGACATTATGCCAAGATGATAAATACTTAAATAAGAATGATGCACGAGTTAATTTAACCTGTAATCGAGATTTAAAACAACAAATATTAGTGATAAGTGATCTTTATATATTAACAAACCTTCTGCTAGTCGACTCCAGTAATTGTTCCACAAATTAAATTAGCAAATCACTGACACAATAAAAAAAACATTTTTGTAGGTTAAGTTTCAAATTATCAAATGCAGCCATGATCTCATATTTTCAAACATCTGTTAAATAAATGCATCCTAATATATAATTGTTATTAAAAAAAAAGTCTAGAACCTGGAAAATTAGAGCATTATTGGAAATAGAGGAAAAAGCCCAAAAGTATGGTTTCGTTTTTGCACTTATATTTCCACAATTCTCGCTCATACTTCAAAAGTAGCTTTCTTTTGGCAACTTTGCATGAAGAATAGTTAGCTTGAATCTAGGAATATAATTTTGTACTTTAAGCCCGATTTAAACATTGTTTGTATAGAAATCTTGGTCAACTTACTCAGTCATGTACCACAAATAATCAGAAACATAAGTTCAAAGCCTTGAAGAAAAAAAAAAACATAAATTCAAACCAAAAGTCCAAAAGTGTACAACTGCTTTTCTAGGCACAAAAAATCCACACCATGAGTGGATGTATCGTGATAATTCCTTTTTAGAGAAGAAAGCAAACAAATATACTGACCAGACATGCGAATCGATTCTCTAGATTCTTTTAATCCACCAAAAAGTGACGCAATATACACCCTTATTTCTATGTTAATTCTCTAGATTCTTTTAAACACTGCAACATGATAAAGTATTTAGTTGACTGCTTTTCTTGAATTAATAAAGGAAGAAGCTTAGAAATAAATAAAAGCATGAATAAGAAATGTACCACTCAGTAAAATTTGATGGTAGATAATGGTTTCCTTCTGCTTGTGTTTGCTCCCAACTCTTATTGCAGAACAAATGATGAGCTACAAGCCTATAACAATATGCCCAAACTCTCAAAAAGTCACATAACATATACAATATCTGCAGACCCTGATGCTATATCACCTAACATACACAATAAGATGCCTTGAATCAAGATCAATCATGCACTTATGCCAGAATCGAATCGAATTGAAGTTGTAATTACCTGATGATCGTAGTAAAATCAGAACGAATCCCTAAGATCCTATAACAAAAAACAGAATTAAACCCTAACTTAATCAAAACAATTTCATAACTTAAACAAGTAATAGAGAAATCCGAACATAAACAACTCTCAGTGAGTCAAATTCCTACCTGGTAACCGCTTAGATCGATCCAATTTCACCAACGATACATGGTGGAAACACGAAATTCCTAAACGTATGTATCAATTTCTGGATGAATCGGTGGGTGATGAGTTTTCAGAGAGAAGAAATTATGGATTTTAGAGTGAGAAAGATGGGTCGCTGTGAGTTGGGTTTTTCGCTGTGAATCGGCGTCTGAGGGCAAACGAATATAGGGTTTGAAAAATGGAAAGCATATATGAATGTACAGTATAAGCTATTTGATTTTGAGTACACTACCATGAAGCTTTGCCTTCAACGTGTCCATCTTCATCGATGAAAGCTCTGGATGAAAGAGAGATATAAGAGATGGATTGAATTTTGAAAGTGGAGAAGGGATTTAAAGAGAGAGGGATTTAAAAAATGGTTTGAAATTTTGAAAGTGGAGCCAAATTATGTATTACTAAGGCCATGTGTAGTCATAAAGCCCCCAAATGGGCGTTATGCGCCATGTGGCATGCCACGTCACCCCGGGGCTTTATGGGGCTTGAGGCCGTAGTCATAAAGCCCTACCTCATCATAACCAAAGTGTAAAATGCAGGGACCAAAGTGTAAAATGCAGGGACCAAAGTGTTTTAATGCAGGGACCAAATTGTAAAATGCAGGGACCAAAGTGGAAAATGGAGAACAAATCCCCTTCTTCCTCGCGCCGCGAAATTTTTCACGCCTGTTCTTTTTTTTTTTGCTCATGGCGCTGGGGGGGGCGGTGTATGGGGCTCCATACCGGCGCTATGTTGTTGGTCGCGCCCCATTACATGTGGGCTAATTAATGGAATATATTAACAATTTAATTGGTATTTATGACATCATCAGATTCTACGTGGCATGCCTGGTTGCTTGACAAGTATGCAAATTTACATCAGCATTACTTCTCCTTTTATATATAAGTAGATATTTATATAATTTATGACGTAATCCGGGTCTTAAATCCAGTCGGACTTGTCCGGTCGACCTCCGGTCCGGTCCTGGTCCTGAAAACATTTTTTTAACATAATGTCCTACAATAAGCTATTGCTTACTGTACTTGTACTGTCACATGACACAAAACACCCAAGAATGAAGTTTGTGTCTTTCACTTAAAGATATAGTAATTCAATGTGTATGGTTCAAAAATAAATCCAAAGTAAAACTGAATTCAATGTTTAGTTTAGTATATCTGTAAATGCAGTTTCGTTTGACTTTATGTTTTGAACTTGATTGTTAAGTTTTTAACTTGATTTTTTTTTTTAATTTCTAACACAAGAAACTGAATCAAAAAAAACCATTGAACTTGCACTAATGGACATACCTAGATTTTTGCCAAGGACTCGATTAATGTCTGAAATAACGAAAAATATAGTTTAAAATACTTTCACGTTAATTTCTTTTGTTGATTTGAATTCTAGAAATATTTATGCATCAAATATGATATATAAATTATTTTACATTGTTTACCATTATAAAAATTACGCTGTTTTTAGTGTCTACAAGCACCATATGCATAAGATTTTCTTCTTGCTATACCTATAGATGGGTTAGGCCAGCATATGTTGTTGGTGGAGTATCGTACTATCCTTAAGTATCGCTTCATGATTTCTTTATTTCCAGTTGATAAGATATGCAATGTTTGTCATAAGGCGTGTTTGGATTCTTTTGGGGAACATGCAGTTTATTGTAGAGAGCTCTCGGGGTTAAAGTACCGACATGATTTGGTTAAGGATGTCCTTTTTAACATATTCAGACGCGCTGGTATTTCTGCTAAGAAAGAAGCACTCGTTAATTTCTTAACTGGCCCATTGGAAAGGAGATCTATCCATAGACCAGCTGACATTTTGATCTTTGAATGGGTAGGAGGAAAACATGCATGTGTAGATCTAACTTGGGTTTCCCCGCTTGTGGGCTTAAGGGGTAGTGCTTTCACGGTAGGTCAGGTTGATTTGAAGGCTGCTTCGGGCAAAATGACCAAACATGAGAAGGTGTGCCTTGACAACCGGCATGTGTTTATCCCATTTACTTTTGATACTTTCGGTTTTCTGGTGCCAGAGGTTGTGGAACTACTTAGTCGATTTCAAAGGGTCATGCATAGTAATGTTATAACCCCGAGATCTATGGACGTAGTTTTTAAAAAACTTAGTTTTGCTATTCAAAAATGGGTAGTGACACAGCTTATTGCCCGTTTACCATCTATCTCGATGTATATCCATAACATCTTGTAAATAGATTGAGTTTACCAAGGAATTTCTTAATATAAAAAAACAAAATAATAAACAAATGATCATGGTAGAATATTTGATATTATAATCTCTATGGAGATAACACTTTATTACTAGTCACAATACACATTTAGTTTTGCCTACACATCACACTCATATTTGTAGAGAAATATATCAAATTCCTTACTCCTTCTGTAGTGGAAGGTGATATAACGCAGAAGGCCACCATAACGCCTTATGACGCCTCTCTACACTACTCCGAGAGGAGCTATACCCCTCCAAATCGTTCTTTTTGTGAAATGATAACGGGGAACACATTTGCCTCACACACACACATATATACATACATATATAACCCTATATCTACATAATTCCACACTACACACACATGTTATATAACCCCCTATAACCCTCATATTTTACTTTTTTGCCATTTGTCACATGATCTCCCGTAAAGGGGGTTATGTGGTGTTACCACTACACATGGCCTCAAAAAGGTCTAGGACCACGTGTACGTGATAGCAGACCATAGATGCACCAGCAAAGGAGCAGTACACCTTCTCCCATTTGGTGGTCTCGCGATCAGCAGATTACTACCCACGCACATGTTAGGTAAAGGATTGATATCCACCAATGGGAACATAAGTGACATCACCTAAATGGTTATTGTTGTAGGAACCACATCATTTGGATGAAATGGACAACTAACAAGGTCTACTATAAATCAAAAGCTGATCCACATTCTTTGAGTCCGTTCTCTCCTTTACTCTCACAAAACCCTACTTACACGAATTAGAACTAGTACTTATTCTCATGAATGAGATGGCTCACAAAGAGGAATCCCAACTTGTGGCGACTCTAAACGTGTTTTCTGTCTTGCAGATCACTTTCATAGGAGTTCAGTGGGTTTCCTCAAAGACGTCCAGTTGTAGAACAAATTCAAATCCTTTTGTGTCCAGCATTTATTTCTTCACGTACAATAGACCAAAACATACGATATCACAACCTTTGGTTTATTTTGTTATCGGGGAGGTTACAACCTTTATCGTCGAAACCCTAGAGAAAGCAACGACGGTGTCGTTCTATCCAAACCTTATTTTCGGTTAAGTTCTTTACAAACTTTCTTGTCCTTCTTAGTGTCGATGATCCATTCTAAGATGTCGCCTTCACTAGGGGCGAAGGTTAGTTGGTGCCCGGGGGTGTACCCCCGCCACCCTAATGTTTCGGTTAAAAGTGTATAGGTTTCGATTTTTCGTCCGAAAATTTTAAAAAGAGTTAACTGCCATTTTCATCCCTGTGGTTTGGTCACTTTGGCCATTTCAGTCCATTTTTCAAAAATGCGCCATTTTCCTCCCCTACGTTCTGGAAAGGTGCCATTTCAGTCCAAAAATCATAACCCAGTTAAGTCGGTTAGTAAATAAGGACTGATTGTGTAAATTTGTAACATAAAGGACTGATTGTGTAAATTTGTAACACCACCACCACTAGCCCTGCCACCACCACCACTCCGCTGCCACCACCACCACCACCACCGTCACCACCACCACTCCGCTGCCACCGCCACCACCACCACTCTGCTGCCACCACCACCACCACCACCACCATATGAGTCGGATTCGGATTGCACATTTTAACCTATCACCTGTTATCCCGTAATCCGTCACGAAGCTAACATACCAACCTCACACGATGAACACCGAAGGTAAAGTTAGCAAGGGCCATTTTTTGGGATTCATGACATGGTTAACGCATAATAATGTTTGATGATTCAAAAATTAATCACTGCTCGGAACTCGTAACCTCTTGAAAACTCCATGAATGCAATCTCAATCAAGCCATCATTTCCACCATTAACACACCTTCAATGGCGTAACACAAGCTCCGATCGCGTCTTCCATCTTCAACCTCACACCCTACCAATTCCATACACTCACCTTCCACTCACACAACGCAACCGCCGGAGCCTCTTTTCCGGCCACATAACCATGTCGTCTTCAACCGACATCCTCTCTCACCACACAGAACTCACAACGGAGTCCGATTTCGAGCAAATTGTTTCTCCCGGTGGCACTCTATCTATCTGCGGCTTCGGTTCCCTACTATCCGGTACTCTTTGCACTGTTATCGATTAATAATAATATTATCATACTCAATTGTTTATAGTGTTTTTATGTTTATCGGTTTCTGTTTATTGATTTAGAAGAAAACCTAAATCGAGCTTCAATTGATTTCAACTGTAGATTTGTAGACCTAAGTGTGAAATTGATACGGACGACGACAAATTCATCATCATCATCGTCGCCTCTATTAATATTTGAAGGAAGCAACAGTAACAGCAGCAACAACATTATCAGCAACAACATTATCATCAACAAAATTGGTGGTGGCGGTGGCAGCGGAGTGGTGGTGGTGGTGGCAGCGGAGTGGTGGTGGTGGCGGTGGTGGTGGTGGTGGTGGTGGCAGCGTAGTGGTGGTGGTGGCAGGGCTAGTGGTGGTGGTGTTACAAATTTACACAATCAGTCCTTTTTGTTACAAATTTACACAATCAGTCCTTATTTACTAACCGACTTAACTGGGTTATGATTTTTGGACTGAAATGGCACATTTCCAGAACGTCGGGGAGGAAAATGGCGCATTTTTGAAAAATGGACTGAAATGGCCAAAGTGACCAAACCACAGGGACGAAAATGGCAGTTAACTCTTTTAAAAATTATATAGGATCGCCTCCCCCTAATTATTTTTCCTAAATATTTATATAATATATAAATTGAAGTAAAGTTTGTTAGTTGTTACCACTTTGTATATAAGTTATCAGTAGTTTTGTGTATATATTTTAACTTTTATTTGTTTAACCCTAGATTACCCACCACACAATAAACTTAATCGCAAGTTTTTATGTGTAAGAACGAGTCCTTTGAATGAATGAAATTTTTAGTTTTATTTGGAACTATTATTATTTGACCTGACCCGAATCGATAGCCGACCCGACCCGAAACATAACGATTGGAAAAAAAAAATTGGGTCCCATCACTTTACGCCCCCTCGAAACTTTTGGTCAATTACTTTTGGTTAAGCTCCGCCACTACTTGCCTTCATAACACAATCTCCGCCACTTGTCGCCACCACAAAACACTAGGTTTATTGCTGTCGTTGCCACCATAGGCAATCGCCATTCCTCCCCATGTCTAGGGCTCGCAGAAACACATTGCTATTGAGACCTAGTTGTCGTCGCACATAAAGCGACACCATCGCCTTCATGATCGCAACCTCTATACAACAGCGACTTATTTTTCGACGAGAGTTACAGGTTCGCCAGCAATACAAGTCACCAAAGACATCTGCCACCAACAAGGTCGAGAAACACCTGGTGAAGAAAGAAGTTTTCATATGGGAAATGAAGCTAAATAAGTTTTCGCATGAGGAGGAAATTGGATGCGAGAAATCTAAGGAAATTAGATGGTGAAATCGATGGTCGGAGGCATCGATTGTTTCTGAACAGGGGTCGTCGGTGTTGAATGGAGATACACATAAGTTGCTGGAAACCTTATAATCAACTAGTTATGAAGAACAAACGAACCTGGTGCCTCAATTGGCTCATTCATCGTCACTTACTAATGGAACTCCAAAGGAGATTTCGAAAATCGGAACGAACAACGGATGCGAACGGATGCATTCACTAAACCCTATTTTCAAATGATGACAAAACACGTCGTTGTTTGTAACTCTTCTACCCGGGTTATATCCTAGACTCGCGCCCCTACAATTCTGGTTATCATGAGCCACGTATCTTCAACGACATGGCCTGACTTGGGCCTATCTATCTTGGGCCCAGTTGCATGAATAAAACAAATCAAATACTTGGGCCTAGAAACCTAGTTCAAGATTTCACTTGGATACATGGGTTATTGAGATTTCACATTGGCTGGAGAAGGTCTTGAATAACGGCCATGTTTTTTTACATTTTAAGCCACCACGCTCATGCGCTTAGCTTGCGGGGGAATATCAGACGAAGACGTGTAGTGTTAATCTAGGAGTTGGAATTGTAATATTATGATCATACATAAACACAGAACATACTAACCCTAGTTACCTCACAATTAATCTAATACAATATCACAACCTTTGGTTTATTTGTCACATAAACTCTCAATGAATTTGAATCATAACAAACTAAAATATGTAACCATAAATATAAATCATTTAAAGATATTTCCTCAACAAATTGACGTTGAATAAACAAATAAAACCGAATTTATAATTGTAGGGAGAAGATCCTTTAAAAATGGGTTTTGCCTAGGTAGCCTAAGAAAGATTGTAGAGATAACATGTGACACTCCTTATATTTGGTCTTAAAACACAAAAACTTACCCATTTTGTTTTCTCAAAATACAATACAAAAATCTAGTACACAAAAAATCCAACACAAAAAATCTTGTAAAAAAATTCAACAAAAAATCTAATACAAAAAATGCAACGCTAAAATCCATTAAAAATATAGCACAAAATGTTATACCAATAGAAACACAACATAATTTTTGGATTTCTTTAGTTGTTATATTTATATAACAATATGGTAATCAAATTAAAGATAAAAAGATGTTTGATTTATTGTGAATTTTCTTATAAAAAGTAATGTTGTGTAAAACAGTTATGAACGTTTAAAAAATAGAGGGAAATTTGTGGAAAAAAATCAACATAATTGGTTATTTCAAAAGCAGTGACGGAACTAGATAATAATTATAGGGGTAACGTTCAATTTTTAACGTAATTCATACAATGTAAACGAAACAAAAATAGTAGCACGATAATAAATAAATTTAAATATATACCTAAATGATTTCTCCTATTCGGTTTTTGAAAGCTTGAAATCTTTCCATGACATCCTTTTCTTTTACTTTAGAAAAAGTTTCTTTTTTGGCCACATAAATTAGAGCATTGTTCAAATTTTCCTCACCCATTCGATTGCGTAAACCCGTCCTGATAAACTTTATTTTAGAAAAATATCTTTAAACGGTTGCGGTTGCAGCTGGTAAAACCAATGTCAACTTCAATGTTCGATAAGCTAAAGGAAAAGTTTCATTTTTTCCGGTTTTCACCATTACACGAGCAAAGTCACTCAATCCAGTCAAGTTTGCAAATCTATCACTTCCTTTGAAGTGTGACAAAAGACCGAAAGATCACCCGCAAGACACCTTTTTTCTTCTTTATTAAAGTCATTCGTATACATCTTAGAAAATGTCACTATCTTAGATATGTCAAACTTAGCAACCCGTTTTTCACCATTACACGAGCAAGGTCACTCAATCTAGTCAACTTTTTGCAAATTTATCATCTTCCTTTGAAGTGTGATAAAAGACCGAAAGATCACCCGCAAGACACCCTCTTTCTTCTTTATTAAAGTCATTCAGATACATCTCAGAAAATGTCACTATCTTAGATATGTCAAACTTAGCAAACAAATCACAGGGATTAAACCCGACGTATTTTCTATCAAACTAGTTAAGACCTCACTATATCGGTTTCCAAGTTCTTTAATTTGTATATCCAAAACCATATTAAAAACTTCAACTTTAAAATGATGTCGATTAGTAATGACATACTTTCGGTTTCTTTGATTACCATAACTTTTCGCCATATGTTGTGTGCAGTGAGGATGGCCGGATCATGTCGTTGCTGTTGTGCTACTGCTCATCCTCGGTCCTCTTCTCTGCTATTTTTTTTTTAATTTAAAAACTTTTTATTGGGTGAGCTAATAACTAATTGGCATTGGGCATTGTAATTGGGTTTAATGAGAATTGATAAGTATTGGGTATTTTAGAAATTAGCTGGGCTTTAAATAGGGTTAACATAATATTTTATAGGGGCATCCAAATCGAAAAAATGTAAAAAAAAAAATTTTACACTATCATCGGAGCGTCAAGGAGCAACAAAGGCTATCCCTCGTTCTCATTATAGGGTACATCCACCCCTGTTCATAGGTACGCTTAGGCAGGGTGTGGTATAAAGCCCCTAGGGGCTTTATCACGCCACATCACACAGGGGCTTTAAAGCTCATTCCTTTAACTTGCATGCAATGGTTTAAAGCCCTCCATCATCATTACCTAATTATTTTTTTATTTAAATTTAAACATTATTTAATTTTGATATATTAATTTATAACTCATAATTTAAATAAAAATAATAAAATACCATAATTTAAATAAAAAATATAATGTCATAATTTAAATAAAAAATACAATGTCACTAAAAAATCACTCGTCGTCTTCGTCGTCTCATCCTTGTTCACGATAAAACCATAGGTGCTCGGTCAGATCAGCTCGAAGGTTATGGTGTGCGTCCCTGTCACGTATCCTTGCTTGGATAACTTCTTTTTCAGCATATGTGAGTAGTGAGTTCGTCGATTGGTTACTTTCATCATAACTTTCTCCACAAAACGCTCTGCCCGAGTCCTCCAATTTCATGTTATGCAAGATGATGCACGTATACATGACGTTTCTCATTTTACTTTTTTCAAGTATCCTCGATGGTTGGGCAATGATAGACCATTTCTTTTTTAACATACCGAAAGCCCGCTCGATATATTTTCTTGATGCCTCTTGTTTCTTCTTGCAATACATTCTTTTCTCGTCATCTGGACACGAAAGACTTTTCACAAACGTCGCCCACTCTGGATAAATATCGTCTGTGAGATAGTACCCATACTTATACTTCACGTCGTTTGCATAGAATGAAGTATCTAGTGCAACACCATCTATGACATCGTCTAGAAGATTCGAAGATTGTAAAACTGCGATGTCATTGTTCGCACCGGCCATGCAAAAGTACGCATGCCAAATCCATAAATCTTGAGACGCGGCCGCTTGTAATATTAGGGTAGGACCATCGTGGTCACCACGATGGTGTTGCCCTTTCCAAGCGGTTGGACAAGTCGCCCACTCCTAATGTGTGCAATGAAGACTACCCAAAATCCCAGGAAACCGTGTATCCGATGATGGGCCTCGTATAAAAGGCATCCTCAAATATCGCCTCCCGTAAAGAAAGATAACACCTAATATAATAGTGTTAGTAAAAAAATAATAATTACAATAATAATATTAAACTGTAAATAATAAAAATAATATAACAATAATAATAATAAACTGTAAATAATAAAAATAATAATAATAATCACAATAATAATAATAAACTGTAATAATAAAAATAATAGTAATAACAATAATAATAATAATAATAATAATAATAATAATAATAATAATAATAAAGTGTAAATAATAAAAATAATAATAATCACAATAATAATAATCACAATAATAATAATAACAATACCTTCACAAAAATTTTCAAGAAAATCACGACAACTTCTGGCCGACATCTTTAAATATTCATTCCACGCATCACTCGTTGTACCGTACGCTAGTTGCCTAATTGCGGTAGTACACTTTTGTATTACAGAGAAACCAATTTTGTGACTAGCACTTTCTCTTTGTGTGAAAAAAAGGGAATTCGGCCGCAAGATCATTAGAAATTCTTAGGAAAAGACGACGGCTCATACGAAACCTACGCCTAAACTGTTCATCATCGTACAACGGATTTTCACAAAAATAATTGTGCATTAAACGTTCATGAGCACCTAACCGATCTCGTTCAATAGGCGGTTGTCTGGTACGCAATGTAGACGATTGGGCTTCTTCTCGCAAGTAATTAATCGTCTCCTGCGTCACTGCGATAATCATATCGTCGAGAACACCGTCAGATAAAGAGCGCGGCGAATCGGATGACATTCTGAAAAATGATTGGAGTGAATTTTATGATTGTTGTGTGTTTTAGTTTGTGATTGATGCGGTTTTAAGTTTGTCATTGGTGTATATGTATATATTAGATTTTTTTTTTATTAAAGAAGTGACTGTTGTCAACAGTCATGTTGACTGTTCTCCTTAAATTTGCCATTTTCCGTCTGTTACCGTGCTAGCGAAGATGTGATAGCGCCCCATGTTTAACGACGGTGGGATGGTTGATGGCGCCTGGGAGCGCTAAAATTCCTTACTTGGTGGGATGACGCTAAGCCACACCCACCCTGTGGCCTAACAACCTTCCTTTTTCTTACATTTGAATTGAATCTCAGTTATCGATTTTAAAAAATAAAAGGTCAAGGTGTCTTTTAGCGACAGAGTCAATCATAGACCATATATTAATGTATAATGTAATCCACTTTTTTTACGGGCGAATAAATATTACTTTAGAGTTAAATGCTATTTTAGTACTTGTGGTTTGGGTAATTTTGTCAGTTTAGTTCAAATGTTTTATTTTTCGTATGTGGGTCTAAAAAGGTATCGTCGTTGCCATTTTAGTCAACTGGGTTGAATTCATCCATTTTTTCTGTTAAAGAGAAGAGCAACTCGGTCATTTTTTATGTAATTCTGTTAACTAGAAAGGTAATTCTACCATATAAAATGACCGAATTGCCTTCTCGTTAACAGAAAAAATAGATGAAATTAACCTAGTGGACTAAAATGGTAACGGTGAAATCTTTTTGGACCCACATAAGAAAAATGAAACCTTAGACTAAACTGGCAAAATGGCATAAACTACAGTGACTAAAATAGCATTTAACTCATTACTTTATTAATAAATAATAAAATTTCTTTTTTTCCAACCTCAGTAGTAATCATAATCTTGAAAAGTATAATAAGTGAGCTGTTAGGGCCATTTGTATTGGTTAATTCTTTTAAGGGGCATTTTCTGCTATATAGCATCATAATACCTTCTAAAAATGTGTAATGGTTAATGACCCTTAATATCTTTTTAGTCATTAGTTTTCATTTTTTTTTCTTCCTCGCTTGGCATTATACTAGAAATGTCAATCCCGTTTCATGCACCTATAATGCTAAAAGGAACGGTGTTGGAGATGTTATTAAGCTCTTTCATACCCTTATAATGCCCATTACACATGGTTGAAGCAAACTTTAAAAGATCAAGATTCAGTATATAACATTACATGAAGTTAGTTAATTTACATACATATTAAACGTTTGCATTTAAACATGTACTAGTTTTTTACGTTGCGCGTTGCGGTGAAACCGAGCAACTGATAATATAAAACAAACATGATTTGATAATAAAGCATGTTGTTTAGAAAGCCAAACCATTAGAGTGGTTTAGTTTATCATCGAATCGTTTTATGATACCAAACAAATACTTTATTTTGAGTACAACTTCGTTTTTAACAAAACTTATAACGCAATGTCAGGGAAAAAATCAAGTACAACTACATGCTTAAGTTTTTAGGGAAAAAGTTATAAACGTAAATTATTAAAGAAGTATCAAATTAATCAATCGATAAATTAATATTTGTTATAAAAAAGGAAAAAAATCATTAAAGAAAATGGCAAAGGAAATATATGGTTTTAAAAAAAGAAAAAAATAAAAGTATGTTAATAAACTATTATAATATATTAAATAGAAAAAATAATAAAAAGCTATATATTGTTATAAAAATAAAGTTACTATTCATCGTACTTTATCAACAATATATATATATAATATAATAGTTGTAAAGCCAAACATCGTGTTTGGCAAAAAATAAATTAATTAAAAAACTAGATACATTTAATTGTTGGGTTGTAAGTATCCGTCATACATATAGTAAGTGGTGGTTGTTGGCCCTCTATTTAGTTGTGTCGGCCTTTTTATGAAGTTAACTTCCAAAAGAAAGATACAACTAATTAGATTGAAGTCTTCAGAAGACAAATAAGCGAGAAGTCTTAACAAGTAATTCTTGTATTCATGTACTAATACGATTCTTTTAGGACGATTACAAATACACAAATTTCATTTTTTGATATGTTTTCTTAATTATATATAGAAATAAATAGTCTTCGTATTTATTATAGTTTTATTTATCAATCTTCATAAATATTTTATCTGTAGAAATAATAGGAACATCTACCAATTAGAATAGTTAAGTGTGACGTATTTTAATGGTCTTTCCTTCATCTCGAGGGAAACAGACAATAGAAGAAGAAAGTTCTATCATTGAGCCCTGTGATCGTTTGAATGATCCAAGATCAATCTCCCTGAATCTATGAATAGCTACGGGTGGCAACCTAGAGTATTTGGGCCTCATTTCCCCTCTTAATTATATTATATTATAATAAATAATATATTGCAATTTGACTTGTGGATTATAAAAATAAGTATGCTTTTATTATAACGGCAAGTGCGTGAGTATTTAGAAACTTTGTTACAACTAGTAGTGTGTAGTGATAAACAATTATAAGCTAAGCTTTCCTGGCCTTACATCACGTCGAAAAAGGGTATAGCACCCCATAGCGCCTGACAACACTATTACAGCCGGCACTATGAGGTTTAATTTTTGATTCCTCGCGAAAATTATCACGCCATGCCCCTTCCTCCCCCACTCACACACATATATTTACATTCATATGTATGTATAATTGAAGGGGTTATATAACCCCCTTACCACTGCACCCTCTTGTGATATAATCCCTCATAAAGCCCTCTCTTGCATTTTTCCGCAACTTGTCGCGTAACCCCATTAAAGGCTTTATAGAGCTTTCTAACTACACATAGCCTTAGTATAAGTTGAAAGCCAAAGCGGGCATGTCGGTTCCACTTTTTAAAGCATGTGTCAATGGCTCAATTACTATCTAGTGGATAAGAGTATAATGAATGAACGTGTTTTAAGCAAACATGCAAAACTAGTTAACGCTTGAGTTTTTTCCTAAAATGATACCGGTGAAAAACTATTTACCAATATAGTGTTGTTTCGAAAATAACAAAACAGTCTTTTAGTGAAGGAGGATCACTGGACTTAAATAAATACATATCTGACAAAAGTCAAAGGGTGAGGGTGGGAGACCAGATGGGGACAATGGAGGCTCCGATTGCAGAACACGTCATGGCTACAGGAGGTTTGATCAAGGAAGGGGTTGTGAAGATAAGGGCTGAGGAACAATCCCAGTAGACTCTAGTGAGTAACATTGTTCAGAAGGAAGCCATCGCAACTATAAACGCAGACAACAAGGTGAGTTTTAAAATAAATGGATTCCGGGCTCAGATTAGCTAAATTATTTTGGGTGAAGGCGAACAAGAGTTGATCCCATGAATTTTTAGCTAACAATTTAATGGGGGGGGGGGGGGTCCGAGACTAGCATAAAGAAGAGTGGATCGGGGGGTAAAAACTTCAAACGGGGTGCATTTTCTAGCGATTCAAGAATCAAAATCAGGGGATGTTAATGGGAATCTAGTCAAAAGATTTTAGGGATCATCCGTCATGGATTTCGAGGCAGTGGGGGCTGAAGGTAGGTTTGGTGGGTTAATTTCTGCCTGGAATCCAACTTTATTTCAGAAAACAAGCGTTTTTAAACATTGCTGGTTTTTAGTGGTTTGTACATACTTAAAAGCAACAGGTGAAACCTTGAATATTGTTAACATCTATGCCTAGAATGATGCAGTGGAGAGACAGGGGCTATAGGAAGAGTTGTTGGTTATAAGGTTCTCGTTTCTAGGGTTGTGGGTCGTGCTAGGGGACTTCAACGATGTCTGGGAACCAACCGAACGAACGAATTCGAAATTCATAGCGTTGAATGCGGGGCAGTTCAACAATTTTCTTGAGCGGGCAGGGCTGGTGGAGTTTCATATTGGGGGGGGGGGATTCACATACCACTCTAGTGATAGGGTAAATAAAAGTAAATTGGATCGATACTTGGTATGTCTGGAATTTATGAATCTTTGGCCCACGACTTCGATAGTTGCTTTATCGTGCATCGTGCTGGATCATTGCCTGATTCTAATGCGTATGATCCTGGTGGACTATGGACTGATATCCACCAGGATCTCCAACTTGGCCCGACCTTTAGGTTTCATGGCCCAGCTGATTTACTTGTGGCAACGAAGCTAAAATGGCTAAAATTCAAATTGAAGCAATGGGTATTAAATTTTAAGGCGTCTAAGGAAGGTGAGTATAGGGCAAAGGTGGAGCAACTCTAAGCTTTGAGAGTAATAGCTGAGTCGCGAAGTCTCTTGCCTTCTGAGTTGGAATCCCGAGTCGTGTGCAAGACCTTTATCATGGAAGAAGATAAACTGAGGAGCATGGATCTTCAACGAAAAGCTAGGGTGAGGTGGGCAATAGACGGAGACAAGAACATGAGGTACTTTCATGGTACTCTAAATGCTAATGTAAGTTGTAATCGCATTAATGGGCTGAAAATAGATGGGGTATGGGTAACCAATCCGATTTTGGTCAAGGATTACACTTATGGTTTTTTTGCGAGTAAATTTAGCGAACCGGTTTCGACTAAGCCAACCTTAGTTTGCCCGAATCTGGAAACTTTATCAAGCCTAGAGGCCGACTTGCTTGTGATTCCGTTTTCACATGATGAGGTGTGTAGGGCGGTATGGGATTGTGCGAGCGACTGGGGACCGAGACCGGGTGGGATAAACTTTTAATTTCTTTTAAAGTGTTGGGATGTGTTTAAAGATGATTTCATGAGGATGTTCTAAAAAATTTTCAGGAATGCAACCTTTAGCCAAGGATGTACATCGTCCTCTTTGGCCCTTATTCCAAAATGTAATGACCCGGGAGGACTAGGAGAGTATAGACCTATTAGTCTCATCGGGTGAATTAATAAGGTCATTTTAAAGGTTATGGTGAGCCGGCTAAAAAGGTAATCCATAAGCTTGTGTCGGAGGAACAAACGGATTTTTTAGGGAACAAAAACATTTTGGATGGTCCCTTGATGTTAATGAAATTATTACTTGGATGAAAAAGGATAAAAAGGAGGGTATGGTTTACAAGGATTATATGGAAAAGGCATACGATTCATTAAGTTGGGGGGTTCTTAGAGTCCATCCTAGGGCAAAGGAACTTTCCAAAAAGGTGGATTAAATATGTCATGGCAATTGTTACATCCGCAAAAGCTTCGGTTTTGGTGAATGGGTCACCCAGACAAGAGTTCACATGCCATAGAGGATTGAGGCAAGTTAACCCCTTGTCTTCGTTCTTGTTCGTAATTGCTATGAAAGCCTTGACGGGAGTGATGAAAAAAGCATGCTCAGTGGGCTTGTTTAACTGGGTAAAATGTGTATCAAACGACCTTGTTTTATCACACTTTCTTTACGCCGACGATGTGGTATTTTTAGGTGAGTGGTCACTCCAAAATGCTTTAAACCTTATGAGGATTCTTCGGTGCTTTCATCTAGCCTCGGGTCTCTAGGTGAATGCATCAAACAATAACTTATATGGGGAATTGGGGTTGGGGTTAGTGGCGTACGCATACAATCCATGGCCTCGGTTCTAAACTGCAAAGTTGGTAGCTTCCCTTTCAACTACCTGGGGTTGTATGTGGGAGCTAACATGAACTTGTGTAAAAATTGGAATTCGGTGGTGGAAATTAATTTTTAAAAAGCGATTGTCTCATTCTTGAGAATAAGAAAAAACCATAATAAAAACATTTTATTGAAAAATAAAGAAAGAATCTACAAATTTACAAAATATGAAACGAAATACAAATTCCCAAACGATCTTTGTTAGTTTCTAGAAACAAAAAATTATGGTTTATTAAAAAAACAACAAGTGAAAATAAGACAAGGGGAGACGAAAAGGTGAGGCGATTTCCGGCGAGATAAACAACTCCGGCCAGTCGGGTCGACGATTGCAGATTAAAGTAGAATAGGGTGTGAGGTATAGTTGATCCATCCTTATTGCTAGTCTTCTTTACTGTTATAACCCATTCGCTGATTGCTCGGTTCTCCGGCGTCGATTCGACGGTCTAAAGTAAAGCGGATTTGCGAGCGAGGTTGTATCTGATTCACACAACTGTGAATCTTGAACTTATCCTTCCATTCTAATTATCTTTCTTGTTGCATCCATTCGCTGGCTGCCCAGATTAACGAACAGTCGCCGGAGAAAATTAGAACCGTCGCTGAGAGTGAACTTTGAATATTGAACAGGCAGACCATATAGTAAATTCCCAACAAGCTCGACGATGAAGATCTAACCGGATTAGCGTGCATGGTTAATTCGATCCGCATTTGACAGTGGTTCTTGAATCTACCTGTCATTCTAATTAAGTTCTTGATTCATCCATTCGCCTGTTGGGTTTCTCATAAGTTTTCTGGCCGACCGTTCAATATGCGATGGGTAAGGAAAGATGAGAAAGTTCAGGTGGGGGTATAACCGATTCGAGCACGGAGAAAGATACCAAGCAAGAAATAATAATCTGGCGAATGATACTCAATACAAAAGGGAGGATGCAACGACTTTCTACATCTCAAACATTCATCCACATGTTTCCGATGGAGAGTTATGGATGGAATGCAGGAATTTCGGACACTTGGTGGATGCTTACTGATGTGCGTTAGGTGTAATATATTTTTTAGATGTATAATTAAGCCCTTTTTACACTTTTAGCCAAGTTTTAAATTTATAAAACACGATATTCACTAACACTAAACACACATATGGGCAAGTGCACCCATCGTGGACGTAGTATAGTGTTGGTAAGATACCGAGGTCGTCCAAGGACACAAGAGCTTTTAATACCGGTTTATCCTCAATGTCTAATCAAATCAAAAAGTGAGAAAAATGTTTTTTTTAACTAAGAAAATAAAAACTAACTAAATGCTGAAAAATAAAATAAAATAAAAACAGATAGACAAGATGAATCACTTGGATCCGACACGTGTATTAGTATAACCTTTGATTATTTTCGCACTTTTGCACTTGTTTAAGAGATTATCTTAGTTATTGTAGTAGGCCCCTCTTTTGAAGGCGACGTTACCCTCAACCCAGTAGTTTGAGTCAGCAAGGATACAATCCGAAAGGGTCGGATTATTGAAAGATAATGAATTAAGTTATTAATGCAAATTGTGGTAGGCCCCGCTTTCGGCGGTGATGTTACCCTCGGCTAAATAGTCTGAGTCAGCAGGGATACAGTCCTAAATAGCCGGGTTATAGTATTAATAGTAGTTAACTTATGAGGGGGTCAAAGAGTTTGGATCCCCGCCATCCAATACCTATGGGCATTGAAGGAGATCCTACTAAATTTGACCCAGGTCCCAAGCAGGACCTCTAAACGCTGAACAAGGGCAAGACCCTTACCAAACCGTTCCCTTAACCCCCGACCAGGTAGCCAACATACCTCCATATAGACCGTGGAGATATGAATGGTGAAAATCTTTTATTTTATATAGACAGTAAAATAATGCCAAGACACCACGGACAAACGATAAGGAAAGATCACCTTCAACATAAGCAACTAGTTATTAAAGTCATTAATACAAAACCAAATAAAAAGTGCAAAAGATTGAAAATAAAAAGTATTATACTAAACACTTGTCTTCACCAAGTGATGTAAGAGACTTAGGCAAACATGGCCTTGATTGTCAAGAACTCTTACGATCAATCTTGGATCCCGAGACGACTCACACACTCTACGATGGACAATGGATGATGGTGGTGGATGATGGTGTTATGGTGGTGGTGGGTGGTGGATGAAGTGTGAGAGAGGTGGTGTGCCAAGGGATGAGTTGAAATGAAGCCAAGCACTCCTATTTATAGGCTGAACAGAAGCCTGGGCACGGCCCCGTGTCTGCTGGACACGGCCCCGTGCCCGTCTGGCACTCTCTCTCTTCATTAATTGTAATTCGCAATTACAATAAATGCACTTGCAGCACTCTGACCACGCCCCCGTGTCCGCAGGGCACGGCCCCGTGGTGGGCAATAGAAGCTTCTATCACTTTGTCTTTTCTGCCAGGGCTGACCATCCTGGACACTGCCCCATGTTCGCTGAGCACGGCCCCGTGTTGAGCTGGACACGCCCCGTGTCCGCTGGACACAGCCCCGTGTTCAGCTGGGCACAGCCCCATGCTCAGCTGGACACAGCCCCATGCTCAGCTTTTTTCTTGTTTTTGCTTTGGGAGATGCTGTCGAGGAGTCGGGCATGCCACATTTCTTCCTTTTCTTTGTATTTATGTTGGATTTGGCTGCATTTTTGCTTCTTTTGTTCATTTAAGCTCTTTTAACCCTGAAAATACAAAAGGAAGACAAAAGCATACTTTTTCCAACATTAGTACTTAAAAAGGGTTAGTTTTATGCCTCATTTGATGTAATTTATATGTTGCATTTTACACAAATCAAATACCCCCACACTTGAATATTTGCTTGTCCTCAAGCAAAACTCTTTAATATGTGGCTTACACTCCCAAATGGAATGGGTAGAAGAGAAGGTTTTGGGCTTGTCTTGAGTGTCGGGAATCCAAGATCTTTATTGGGTTGTATTTTTATACTATTTACAACCCTATTCGTTATGATTTATTTAGAACGTTTCATAAGACAAACTACTTCTTAGGGCATAGCATGCCTTTTTAAAATTTCATTTATATACAAGTTCACATACCTCACGGGGGATCACTCAACACTCGGCCGAAGGTGTATTTTTAGTGAATCACTCGAGAGCTGCATGGAACTTATTCCTACCATAAGCTTGCCAAGCAATCAATCCTCCTCCTTTTTAACTTTATACCTTTGTAAATATCAAGAGGACTTTTTGGGTGAAGGGTTAGGCTTGGGCTAAAGGTGGGTGGTTGGGTTAGTGGTTAGTAAAAGGGCGAAAAGCGTAAAAAGCGTCGGTTTTCGTAAGACCCTTTTTTTTGACTTTTTTATATTAATGAAGCAATTTTTCAAACAAAGTTCTTTTTGATAACCTTGTTTGTTTATTTCTTTTGGCTTCATTATTATCATCATTTTTCTCTCTTTTTTTTTTTGATAAGGAAGTCATAAGAAAAACCGCGCTTTGTTACTAAAATAAAGGGTTTAAAATGAAAAAGGGGTTTTGGTGGGAAAAAGGGTGTTTGTTTTGGGTTAAGAAATGAAAAGGTTTAGGCTCAAAGGGGTTAACTAGGGGGATTTTGGGTAGGTGGTAAAGAAAAATAATGGTGTAGAAATAAAAAGGGGTTAGTCCTAATGCCTCCATCATTTACTTACTTGGGTTTAAGTTGGTAAGGACCGGGAATGTATCGTCGTGGCAAGTTCTAGAGTCGTAAGAAACCAAGCGGCTATTCACACAAGAAACGAAAAATGAGCATTTAGTTTAAAGATGTATATTTGTATTCTCAATAAAGGCTCAAAACTCACTTTTGTGGGAATGAGTTTTTATGTGATCAAGTATATATAATCAAATTTTAACTAAGCTTGTCATGCCGTTTCATAATTTCTTATGTTGGTTCTTTTTATCACGACGTTATCGGTTGTAAATTTGTAAAAATATAACCTTTTTAGAATTTTGAAATTCCCAAATTAAACCAAGACAAGTAAAAAAAAATGAAAAGTTTTTGAAAAAATTTGGGGTGATTAGCGGTTCCAATAGAGTTTTGTGTAAGGCTTGTTATTAGGACTTGCAAAATTCAAGGTTTTAGCACCCCCCCCACACTTAAATTACACATTGTCCTCAATGTGTCCCAAAAATAAGTTTTTCGGTTGATTAAAATGTGTAAAAGTGGGTTAAAAACAAGATTTTATGTTACTGGGTAGCTGAACACGGGGTGGTGTTGGCTGAGCACGGCCCTGTGTCCAGACTGCCAGTACCAAAAGTAAAAAGAAGGCTGGGCACGGGGGCGTGTTCAGTGAGCACGGCCCCGTGTCCAGATACCTGAACTGGGCATTTCTGCAGAGTTTTGGGCACGGGGGCGTGTTGGGTTGAGCACGACCCCGTGCTGAACTTGCCGTAATGAAGAAAAATTGTCGAGAGGCTCTGTTTTTGTGCATGGGGTGTTGGTTCAAGCTTCCCTTAGCATCCTTCACCATCCCGAGTGTGTTTTATTCCTGGAAATTAAAAACTAAACTAGAAAACATAAAGGTTAATCTAAACTAAACTACGGATAGTTCCGCGGAATGCCTCCGTGGTGCGCCACGTTTATAAGGGTCCTTGGCTAGACCCACCTTATCAGGTGGCTCTGGCTCATCTTCAATTAGGGGGTCGTCATTGCCAAAAGGATATTTCATTGAGCGCTCAAGATCTATGCTCCTTTTGAATGCCCCTAATTGAAGAGGTAGATTGTTGTACTTCCGGTTTTTCAAAGCTTCATGAGTTTTTACAAAAGGTCGTCCCAACACTAGAAGAGCGTCATCGAGGATGACAAAGTCAGTTGGGATTACCATTTGATTTGTTTGAACCAAGACATCCTCCACTACACCGATTGATTTTATTACTTTCCGATGGGATAGAAAAATGGGTATTTGAAGTGGAGCGAATTCACTAATACTTAACTTTTCAAAAATGTAGTTAGGCATTATGTTAACACAAAGATCTTTATCAATGGTGATATTACTAATAAATGAATTTTGAAAGAAACATGGAACCGGTGTAATGTTAATTTCAAAAGGATCTTCTTTTATTAGCGATGTTTGATCATTAGTTAACTTAACACTTACCATTTCTTTGATTTTAGTATTAGTGTTTAGCTCTTTTAAAAACTTAGCATGAGGGGTTACTAAACAATGATTTTCGAAAGTAGGTGACAAGAGATTAATTTCTTCTAAATTAGACTCTTCTTGTAATTTAACGTTATCAACCTCGCCCCTTTCGTTGTTTAACTCATGTGTCGGTTTTTCACTTTCTTGTTCTTCCATTTTTACATTTTCAACTATCTCTACGTTATTATTACAATTTAATTCTTCTCTTGCGCGGGACTCCTCTTCCCTTGCGCGAGATTCTTTTATGCAACGTTCGATAGTTTTAATGTGTTCTAATATCCTATTGGTCACTTCGGTGAGAGAAAAAGAATTTGGATCCTCAAAGCTTGAATCCGGTTGTTCGATCCTTGGTTCCTCATAGTACTCATATGAAGTAGATGGTTCACACCATTGTTCTTCATTGTAAGTATATGATGGATAAGGGTCGAAACTTTGTTCTTCATAGTACTCATATGAGGTGGGTTGTTCACGCCATGGTTCCTCATAATAAGAGTATGAAGGTGGTGGCTCATATCTTGAATCTTCAAAGTATGAGTATGAAGGCTCATACCTTGGTTCATCAAAATATGAGTATGAGGAAGGAGGTTCATACCTTTGGTCTTCATAGGATGTGTATGAAGTTGATGGCTCGTACCTGGGCTCCTTATAATGGTTGTATGAATTGGATGGTTGATATGAGTTATTATATTGAACCGGGCGTGTGTTACGACAATTAGTGCAATAATTACCCCTATAATCATCCTCATCATAGGTGTAGTTGTAGCGTCTTGAGTATTGATCCATAAGAATCACTCAACAGACCACAACTGAGTCTCGGGGCCAGAAAACAAAAATAAAGACGGAAACAGAGGCTGGACACGGCCCCGTGTTCAGTGGACACGACCCCGTGTTCAGGGTCTGTATCTGGGCGTTTTAATTAAAGTTACTGGTCACATTGAGCACGGGGGCGTGTTCAGTGAGCACGGCCCCGTGTTCAGACTCTGTATCTGGGTATCTAACTAAAAATATGCAGCACGGGGGCGTGTTCAGTGAGCACGGCCCCGTGTTCAGGCTACTGTAAATGCAAACTAAACTAAAATGCAGAAAAATGTGCGCGCGTTTTGAAAAGGTTTTGAAAAACTGATTAGGCCGTTGATTTCTAACTTTCTTAAAATCCTTGTGTCCCCGGCAGCGGCGCCAAAAACTTGATGTGCGTTAGGTGTAATATATTTTTTAGATGTATAATTAAGCTCTTTTTACACTTTTAGCCAAGTTTTAAATTTATAAAACACAATATTCACTAACACTAAACACACATATGGGCAAGTGCACCCATCGTGGACGTAGTATAGTGTTGGTAAGATACCGAGGTCGTCCAAGGACACAAGAGCTTTTAATACCGGTTTATCCTGAACGTCTAATCAAATCAAAAAGTGAGAAAAATGTTTTTTTTTTAACTAAGAAAATAAAAACTAACTAAATGCTGAAAAATAAAATAAAATAAAAACAGATAGACAAGATGAATCACTTGGATCCGACACGTGTATTAGTATAACCTTTGATTATTTTCGCACTTTTGCACTTGTTTAAGAGATTATCTTAGTTATTGTAGTAGGCCCCTCTTTTGAAGGCGACGTTACCGTCAACCCAGTAGTTTGAGTCAGCAAGGATACAATCCTAAAGGGTCGGATTATTGAAAGATAATGAATTAAGTTATTAATGCAAATTGTGGTAGGCCCCGCTTTCGGCGGTGACGTTACCCTCGGCTAAGTAGTCTGAGTCAGCAGGGATACAGTCCTAAATAGCCGGGTTATAGTATTAATAGTAGTTAACTTATGAGGGGGTCAAAGAGTTTGGATCCCCGCCATCCAATACCTATGGGCATTGAAGGAGATCCTACTAAATTTGACCCAGGTCCCAAGCAGGACCTCTAAACGCTGAACAAGGGCAAGACCCTTACCAAACCGTTCCCTTAACCCCCGACCAGGTAGCCAACATACCTCCATATAGACCGTGGAGATATGAATGGTGAAAATCTTTTATTTTATATAGACAGTAAAATAATGCCAAGACACCACGGACAAACGATAAGGAAAGATCACCTTCAACATAAGCAACTAGTTATTAAAGTCATTAATACAAAACCAAATAAAAAGTGCAAATGATTGAAAATAAAAAGTATTATACTAAACACTTGTCTTCACCAAGTGATGTAAGAGACTTAGGCAAACATGGCCTTGATTGTCAAGAACTCTTACGATCAATCTTGGATCCCGAGACGACTCACACACTCTACGATGGACAATGGATGATGGTGGTGGATGATGGTGTTATGGTGGTGGTGGGTGGTGGATGAAGTGTGAGAGAGGTGGTGTGCCAAGGGATGAGTTGAAATGAAGCCAAGCACTCCTATTTATAGGCTGAACAGAAGCCTGGGCACGGCCCCGTGTCTGCTGGACACGGCCCCGTGCCCGTCTGACACTCTCTCTCTTCATTAATTGTAATTCGCAATTACAATAAATGCACCTGCAGCACTCTGACCACGCCCCCGTGTCCGCTGGGCACAGCCCCGTGGTGGGCAATATAAACTTCTATCACTTTGTCTTTTCTGCCCGGGCTGACCATCCTGGACACTGCCCCGTGTTCGCTGAGCACGGCCCCGTGTTGAGCTGGACACGCCCCGTGTCCGCTGGACACAGCCCCGTGTTCAGCTGGGCACAGCCCCATGCTCAGCTGGACACAGCCCCATGCTTAGCTTTTTTCTTGTTTTTGCTTTGGGAGATGCTGTCGAGGAGTCGGGCATGCCACGTTTCTTCCTTTTCTTTGTATTTATGTTGGATTTGGCTGCATTTTTGCTTCTTTTGTTCATTTAAACTCTTTTAACCCTGAAAATACAAAAGGAAGACAAAAGCACACTTTTTCCAACATTAGTACTTAAAAAGGGTTAGTTTTATGCCTCATTTGATGTAATTTATATGTTGCATTTTACACACATCACTTACATTGCAAGGAAAAAAGATAAGTGGCTAAAGCGTTTTGGGTTTCTCAGATTTGTTAAAGTAAAAGACGGGGAAAAATGGCAAAGGTCCTAAACCAAGTCAATCTCTACGGATGGAGAATTAAAGCAAAAGTGGCAAGATTTGTGAAAACTGTTAAGAAAGAAGAGGTGAAAAGACAGCAGCAGTGGATTAGAAAGGAAGAACCAAAACCAGTAAACACGAATACACGGATGGAACGGAGTCATGCAGAAACCAAAAGAGGAGTGTCATATGCGGATATGGTGAAGGGGAACAAGCCAACGGTAAAAGCGGACGATCAGATGAGGTTCGCCAATGAATCCGAAGCCTATAAGAGGTGGTACAAAAAAGCTATGGTGTGTGAATTTCACAATATGAAGCAAGTGAAGGAAACGGATAAATGCTCAGAATAATTAAAACTTGATAACGCGGTAATTCGGTATGTTGGGGGACTAAGTGTTCTTATCACATTTAATGAAGTAAAGGATTTGGAAACCGCATTGAAAAGAGATAAACAAATGTGGAAAAAATGGTTCCAGAAGACAGAGATGTGGGAAGGCCAACTAATTCCATATCAAAGAGTTGCATGGTTGATGATCAAAGGGGTCCCAGTTCAATTATGGATGAAGGAAGTTATGAATGCCATAGCAAGGAAGTTTGGAGATATAGTTCAGGAATCAGAGGCAGATGAATATGACTTAAACCTACAATTCGATATTGTCGGTATTAAGGTGAAACATTGCTATAGCATAAAGGAAGCAATACAAATGATATGGAAGGAACAAGCATTCACTGCATGGATCTCAGAAGTTGATGAACTGTGGTTACCAGAAAAGATAATGAAGAGGAGAGTCCCTAATAAGAATAATACGGGGAGTCTAGATGCAGGAAACACTGAAGAAAAAATACCGGAAAAAATGGTAGTCGACGAGACAATGTCGGTAATAACATTGCCGACAAACAAAAGTCCGGCAACGGAAGGGGGGATCCACCTAATTAGAACAATACAGGAGGAAGCAAGGAACCAATGAATTATGAAACCATAAACATTAAAGGAGCAGGGGGGACTGGTAAAGCTACTGTAGTCCGAGGTATGTTATCAAAATTCGGTTTGAGTTTTATAGCAATACAGGAAAGACAATTTGTTGAGTTACCGGAAAGAATCATAAGAAGATTTTTGGATAAATCATCTTTAGAGTTTTCAAAAGTGAATGCGGAAGGTCGGTCAGGGGGGTTGTTATCAATGTGGAATCCCAATGTTTTTAACAAGGAACAAGAAGTCAAGAGTCAAAATTTTATCTTAGTAAAGGGAAAATTAAAGGGGAACAAGAAGATTTGATAATTGTAAACGTATATGCATCGACGAATCAGAGTAGAAGAAGAAAAATGTGGGATGAGTTGTTAGGTGACTTTAACGAAGTACAGATACCCGAAGAAAGGTTCAATTCGCAATTTGATGCCATAGGAGCTATATGTTTCAATAATTTCATACGAAACAGTGGATTCCAAGAATATAACATGGGTGGGAAAAGATACACTTTCATGTCTAGTGATGGTAGGAACATGAGTATAATCGATCGAGTATTGGTTTGTGGTGACTTCATGGCAAAATGGCCCGAGGCGTCACTAAGGGCCTTAAATAGGGAGATACCGGACCACAGTCCACTGATACTGACGACCACAGCGAACAGATTTGGACCAACGCCATTCCGAGTCTTTCATAGCTGGTTGGGCATCCCCGATTATGATGATGCAGTCAGAAAAGGTATAGAAAAGACAGTGGAATCAAGATTCAATGATGAGATATTAGCAGCAAAGTTAAAAGGTATAAAGGAGGAATTAAAATTGTGGAGAAAAGGTGAAAAAGACAAAGAGGAGGCAGAACTGGCCAAAGCAACCGAAAGAAAAGAGAAAATGGAATGTGAAGCTGAAAAGAGAAGACTTGACGATCAGGAAATACTGATATGGCAGGAGTCTAAAAGAAAAATAAACGAGTGGCATAAAATAAAAGCAAAGGATATACATCAGAAATCAAGATTGAAATGGATAGAAGAAGGCGACGAAAATACATCTTTTTTCCATGCGGTTGTCAATAGTCACAAGGTTCAAAACCAAGTAAATGGACTGTGGATAAATGGAAGCTGGGTAACAGATGCAAACGAAATAAAGGAAGGCTTTAGAATGGCCTTTAATGAAAAATTCAAAGAACCAATAAGTTCTATACAAAGAACGGAGGCCGAAGGATTCAAAAAGGTGAATGAGAACGAGGCGATTGATCTTGTAAAGGAATTCGGCGAAGAAGAGATACGTAATGCTATTTAGGAGTGTGGAAGCAACAAAGCACCGGGTCCAGACGGAATAACCTTTTCGTTAGTCAAGGAGTATTGGTCAGAACTAAAACAATGGATACTGGATATGATGAAGCAATTTCACAAGCACGGTTCCATTCATCAGTCATGTAGTTCATCATTCATATCACTTATACCTAAGGTACAAGATCCTATGGCATTTTCTGATTTTCAGCCGATTTCATTAATTGGGGTAGTAAATAAAATAGTATCCATAGTATTAGCTAACCGTATGAAAAAAGTATTAAATGGAGTGATCTCAAACTCCCAGTCAGCCTTTGCGTCAGGAAGAAATATTATTGATGGGCCTCTTATTGTAAATGAGGTAGTGGGGTGGGCAAAAAAGAAGAAAAAGAAACTGTTTGTTTTTAAGGCGGACATAGAAAAGGCATATGATACGGTGAATTGGAAGTTTATAATTTCTGTTTTAACACATATGGGGTTTCCTCCGAAATAGAGGAATTGGGTAATGGGAATACTATTTTCTGGGAGAGGCTCGGTAATTGTAAATGGGGCACCTACCGGGGAATTCCAATATAAAAGAGGCCTACGGCAGGGAGACCCTCTCTCTCCGTTCCTCTTCATAGTAGCCATGGAAGCACTGCACGTTATGATGACAAAGGCAAATTATCAGGCCACTTTTTGGGGGTGAAATTACCGGAAGAGAACATGGTTTTGACGCACATGCTCTTCGCGGATGATTCAATTTTCATTGGGGAGTGGGAAGAAAATAATCTAAAAAATCTAAAAAGAATTTTAAGAATATTTTACTTGGTCTCCGGATTAAAAGTAAACCCTAGAAAGAGTCAACTTTTTGGCATTGGGGTTAATGAAGAAGAGGTGTCAAACTTGGCGTCAACATTTAATTTCAAAGCTGGAAATCTCCCATTTTCATATTTGGGATTGAAGGTTGGGGCGAACATGAATAATCGAATAACAAACTGGAAGGAGGTAATTGATACTTTTAATAAAAGGTTATCAAACTGGAAAGCTAGATTTCTATCGTTCGCGGGTCGGGTAGTACTTGTAAAATCAGTCTTGGGTAGTCTACCAAATTATTATCTATCGCTCTACAAGTGTCCGTTATCAGTCATAAAAGTACTAGAAGGGATTAGGAGAAAATTCCTGTGGGGGGGGGGGCTGCGGCTCAAACAAGAAATTAAGATGGGTTAAGTGGGAGAAAATAGTAACATCAAAAAAGTTTGGCGGGCTCGGGGTGGGAAGCATAAGAGACTTAAACCTAGCACTAATGGTCAAATGGTGGTTGCGAATCAAAGAAGAACCACATCAACTATGGGTGAAAGTTATAGAAGCTATTCACAAAAGCAGGAGGAAAATAAATACGGTGCTGAAAAACAATAGTTACAGTGGAATCTGGAAAACGATTGTCGAAGTGGAGAAGGATATGGAGAAACGGGGCATAAATTTGATAAAAAAAATTTAATAAGTAAAGTAGGTAAAGGTGACAAAACTCGGTTCTGGATAGACGTTTGGATCAGCAATGCACCACTAAGGGATGAACTTCCATTGTTATATCAGCTAGCAAAAGAAAAAAGGCGACGGTACAAACATATTACAAATCGGATCGTAACGGAATCGTATGGGATTGGGCCTGGACTAGAACACCAAGCTCAATTGAAGAAAAGGAACAAATGGAGGAGTTGAAAAATAGATTAATGCAGTTTCAGCTGACAAGTGTCTCGGATAAATGGATTTGGAAGAATGATAATAAATATGAGTTCACGGTGAAGAGTGTAAGGTGCACATTGGCAAGACAATTAAATCTTAATGAAGATGCAGATAGCTTTATGTGGAACAACTGGACTACTAATAAATGTAGTATGTTCGTATGGCGGGCGGTGCAAGAAGAATTCCAACTACAACACAGTTAAGGCAAAGAGGTATGCAGATTCCATCAATCATATGCAAGGTGTGTGGCCGAGAAGACGAAACTCCGGATCATGTGCTGGTGAAATGAGATTATGCTAAAGAGGTCTGGGAGCAAATCTGGAATTGGGTGAAGATTTCTGGAGAACAAAAACCAGATACAATAAAAGAAATGATTGAAGCTGTAAACGACTTTCAATGGCCGAAAGTGAAAAAGAAAGCCGTACATGTAGTCTTCACACTTACGGCATGGCGTATATGGAAGAATCGGAACGCAAAGGTCTTCAAAGATAGAGGTGAAGCTGTCTTTAAAATAATCGAGGACATAAAAGAGGAGTCGTACCAGTGGATGAAGCAAATAACGAAGATACAAATAGAGTCATGGGAGGAGTGGAAATACTTTTCATGGATTAAATAAATTTTGTTTGTTGTTTTTTCATATGTAAACGTTTTTAAATCATTCGGTTCCTGTAGTATCTTGCTATAGGGCCGATGTAAGCTTTTGATGAGTAATAATATTCCGTTTGCTATTCAAAAAAAAAAAAAAAATAAATAAAAAAACAACAACTAAAATTTCATAACACAACACAATGATTACTAAGTAACAACAAACATTTCAAGCTATCAAAAAACATAATATTTATCAACTTGAATTATATATTTTAGAAGTTCGACTCGGTTTCTGTTAGTTCAATTATAGAAGATTGCTTAACCATAATCATAACCAATAACTCGGTTATAGTGATACACTTAACCATAACCGATCGATTTGGTTTTCGGTTAATTTTTTTTTTGTTAACGGTTCGGTTTTTTGGTTATGGTTTGATTTTAGCACATATGCTCTTAGAGTTTCTGCAACGGGTTTGACAATCCAAGAACGCTTATGTACACGCCACATGTGTGTATGTATGTATGGTATAGATACGTGTGCATGTAAGTATTTATACGGTATACTTGTATTGGATGTTTATTATACTCCCTTTTTATTGTCTTTGTCCCTGTGTTTCCATTTTCCACGATTTCCCAATTTCCGGACTTCTTATTTCTTGTTTTGCTCCTAGTTTGTTTGACTTTTAGTTCCCTACAAATGTGACCATAAGTCTATGTTTTCTTTTGTCCTAATCCCCAGTAGATACCCAAAAAGTAAAAAATAGAAGGAATAGAAACAACTCTAAATAAGAATGTGACTAGGGGTAGAAAAGTGTACTACATATTTTAATATTTGTCAATGGGTTCCAGCAGATCTGCGATGCTGATCGGATTTAATTTTTTTCTTACTAAATTTCTATCTCCAAGGATTTCACCAATTTCAAAAGTTGGTTTTTCTCATTACCTGTTGTGCCCCTAAATAGTTTGACTTTTGAGTATCCCCTCCAAAGTTACCATAACCCCATTCTCTTTTTTTTGTCCTGATATCACAGTCGATGTGCAAGAGTTTAAGAAAAATTGAAGGAATAGAAACTACTATTCCAAAGAATGTGACTAGGGTTGGAAAAGGTCATTTAGATCCAAAATTCAAGATTTCTTTGTTTCTTTATTATATTTATAAGTTAATTCTATGTATATTTTATCTTTATAGGGAAGGTTCAAATGAAAACCACTTTTTATTGTGAAAACTCGAAAACTAATTAAAAAAAGCCAAAAAAACATACAAATTTTTTTTTTAATTTTTTTTTGCAAACCAAAATTCGTAGGTTTTTTTATATAAAAAATTTAAAAAAAAAAAAAAAAAAATTTGTGTAGTGCACATGTGATACTCTACACATGTGTATGTGTACTACACATGTGTATTATTATACATGTGCACTACACAAATTTTTTTCTTTTTTTTTGAAAAAAAGTTTTTTTTATATATAAAAACCAGTGATTTTTATAAAAAAAAATTAAAAAAAAAAATTTTGTGTGTTTTTTAGACTTTTTTTAATTAGTTTTTAAGTTTTCACAATAAAAGTAGTTTCATTTGAACCATCCCCTTATCTTTATAGTTATTAAATACATAGATTACTTCGTGTATATTGTTTTAAATTATAATGTTATCATAAATGTAAGTTTTATTTATAAGTTAATTCTAGGGTTATAAATGTAAGTTTTATTTATAAGTTAATTGAGAATCAAATAAAAGTATTTTAAAAATAAGAAATCATACAAAGGGTTCAAAATTGAGGATATTTTAGGTTAATGATCCATCCTTGTTCATCCTCCTCATTTTTCTTTGAACTTTCTCCTTCAACCAGGAAGGCTTCTTAGGTAGGTTGAAGGGTTGCGATCCCTTTTTCGCTTGGGAATTTCACAGTGCCTTGGCCAACTGAAACCGTCATTCCAAGCACACTTTGCCCAGCTTTTCCTGTGATGACATCATAGTTGGAGGGCATGTTGATTACCACAAAGATGAGTGATTCGGTTCTTTCCATCTTTTCTTCACTAAAACAGACATTAAGGGTTATTTGGCCCAAAGGCTTGATGATTTTATCAGCGATACCTTTGATAGAGGACTCAGCTTGCTGAAACCTTGAACGTTCATCATTGCTGGGATGGTTGAAGCATTTCTCAGACATGATCTCGGTGGATGCTCAAGTGTCAATGTAGGCCTTGTATGTTTTAACGGTCCCCATGGTAGCCTCCACCACCAAAGGGTTCGGGAGTAAATCCCCTTCGGGTGGTGGGAAGCAGATACATTGACGCTCCCAAGCCCCCAAGCGTGGTCGTTTGTGGGAAGCTTTTCCATCAAAGTTTACCATGCTTACTTCCTTACTTTTTCCTTCATCCATCTTGTCTCACCCCTTTAACCAAGTGGGCAAGTTCCTCGGATTTAACAGCTTCTTCGATTATTTTCTTGAGTTAGAAGCAGTCGTTGGTGTGGTGGCCTTTTTCTTCGTGGAACTCACAGTATTGGGTTGAGTTTTCATTTCTCTTGCTATTCGGTAAGGGTCGGGGAGTTCGGAAGCTATGTTTTACCTCTTTCGCGGCTAGGATCTCTTGTGGGGTCTTGGTTAAGGCTGTGAAGTTCACAGTCTTTTCCCGGCTTGGAGGGTTCCTGCCTTCAGGCCTTCTTGAGTCTAAACGTCTCGAGCGTTTGTCATAGGAACCGTAGTTACTTCTTTTTCTGTTGGGACTGTTGCTTCTCCAACTAGGACCCCTTTTCCTTTGCTCGTTGATGTCAACAGCTTTCTCTCCTCGAATGTGAGCTTCAGCCCTTTCGAGGGCCTCCTCAAGGGTTTTAGGTAGGCACTTATTGAAGTCCCTTGTAAGGTACTTGGAGGTGATGACATTCATGAACCCTGCCACCCTTATTTTTTGTCAACACCCACGTAGGTTAACCCTTCCTTCTTATATCTTTCGATGAAATCTCTAAGACTTTCATCGTCTCGTTGCTTTATCTGGAAAATCACTCTAGCGTCCTTGACGTATCTCCGTTGCTGTGAAAAGTTGGCCAGAAAACCTTTGCTTAGATCATCAAAGGTTCGAATGCTTCTTTCAGGTAGGTCGTTGAACCATATCCTGGCAGACCCTACAAGGGTTTGCATAAACATGAGACAACATTTGGCATTGGATCATTTTTCAATTCTCACTGCCCCAGTAAAGGTTTGGAGGTGGTCTTCAGGATCTTCAGTTCCATCATACGTTCTTATGTGGGATGGCATCTTAATCCGGGTTTGAAAATCATAATTAGCAATTTGTTGGGAGAAACAAGACAAATTGCTAAGCTTGTAAGGTTTGGCAAGATCTTCTACTACTCATGAGGCCGCATGATTGCTTGTGTTTCCATGGTGGGTGGTCAACACTTGGTTGATGAAGTGTTGCCAAGGAAAATGTGTCATCATTTAGGCCATCATCTGTGTATCTAGTTAAAGCCTTGAAGGCTTTCAGGTGTATCATTGTAGTTCATTCCCATGGGAGCACTCATGGCTGCACTTCGGGCCATATGGATAATGGCTAGGGCTTGTTCCCATGTTGTGGACACGGGAAGGGGAAGCTTGAAGCTGGTGACTGCAAAAGTTGATCTAGAGTTGTCTCATGCCCCAACGGTGCACGAGTAGCAACTGGTTGGGATGTCAACAAGAGAAAAACAATCGGATCTGGTCTTCCAATAGCATAAGGGCTTGGGTTATGTGGAAGGTAACTAGGACCAGCTTTGAATCGGGATGCAACGGGTTGTGAGCGACTAAAAGGAGGTGAGGGTGGTCCTGGAGACAACAAAGGTTCAGGCTCATCATAGTCTAGCCTTATTCTTACTCCTTTTTCTCTTTCTCGGCTCACATGTTGGTTGAGAAGAGATCTCAAATGCAGGAAGTTGTTTGTTACTTCTTCGGGTGTCAAATTGATGCGTTCCGGTGCACTTGTAGCACCAATTTGAGGAGAAAGAACGCCTGAGCGAGAAGGGGTCGATGTCTGAAAAGTGGAGAACTCCGGGAACATGGTTCCCGTTGGAGTGCTTCTCGGAGTAGAAAATGGTATAGATGTAGCTGGTGGTGTTTGGCCAGCATTAGGTGTTGAAGTACGAGGTACTTGATTCACCTCACTAGGAGACTCGTTTTCAGACATGATGAACTTGATGGAGTTGGAGCTACATTACTGGTTTTTTATGATAAACTTAGCGGCGTAGCCCCACGGTGGGTGCCAACTTGTTGCTACAACAAATATCAGACCAAGGATAATGACTGGGCTGGCTAGGCAGATGGGTTCAAGGGTTCTGATTTGCCTAACGCAGGTCGTGCCCCCCCCCCCACGTATGCAATACATAGGGTTGGATCAATTTGTTATTGCTTTCTTTGAATTCTGGCTTGAAGAATATTCAACCCATAATGTGTGTATGCAATGCGATAGTGTTGAAGTTAGTGAAGAATAGAACTTGCAAGAAGCAAGTTATAGAGAGAAGGAGTGAGATTTCAGGAGTGGCTGGCTGAATGACAATGTGTTGTCATTTATAGAGAAGGGGCCAGCTATAAGAGGAAATCTTTGACTAGTAATCCATGGCTGCATAGAGGGCTTGCCCTTTTTGGTAGGTTAAAGGTTTCGGGCCTGCGGGTAAAAGGATGTCTCTTCCCACATGCTCCTTTTGCGGCTGAGAGCCAGAGTTCACACGTAAAGTATGATGTGACCTGTAATTGTTTTGTGCTTTTTGCTGTTAACGCCAGTTGGTCAATATCGAACCCTTTTACCTCTCAACCCTTTAAGCTGTATTGCACATTAGCCAGTTTATTAAGCTTAATATACCCACGTCATCAGGAATCAAAGACACCTATTGATTATAGGAGCCCAACAACTTGTTCAACTGCAATGAGTAGTTTCTTTTCAACAAGAAGGGGTAAAGGGTTTGAAGCCATTACATTACAAGATGTGTAAAATATACTATACAAAATCTGATTATGTGTTTGCATTTCCATGATTTGTAGTTTGAATTTGGTGGTTTCTACTTTGAATTTCGTGGTTTGTAATTTATAATTTCATGGTTTGTAATTTGTAATTTCATGTCTATCAGATAATATCATGGTTTGTAATTTGTAATTTCATGTCTATCGGATTTGCAGAAATATTTGTAATTATTGGGGAAAACTAATAAAAATCTAAATTTGATATTTTTAGGAAAAAAGATAATCACTGATGGGTAACAAATGGGATAGCCATTGGTAAACATAACATCGTCGGAGAATTACCCGTCAATAAGAGTCAACTTTTGGCCGAATAACTTAAATCTTGCCCAGAGAATACATAGTAAATATCCATTGGTGTTCCATCGGTAAGAACATTACCCATGGCCAGTACATCGATAGAGCTTCATCAATGGATATTTACTATGTATCCATTGGTGAAAGCTTCATTGATAGCTTTCACCGACGATTGACGAACGAAATCGTCTGTTGTTGAAACCCCAAATTTCTTGTAGTGACATTTAGTTAAGTATCTAATCGAGACACAAAGGACTTGGTCTAGCAACATAAACAGGGGCTGAACTATAATGTAAGGAGTCGTAGCACGGGGTACGGCTCAACCCCGTATTCGTATTGTTTTTTTCCCCGATTTTATACAAAGGATACCCCTAAAAATACGAGGATACCCCTAACCAAAAATAGGATACTTGACATTATAAAAATCTCATTTTTTTATAACCCCAAACATTTTACAACCCAAAAACTTATAGAATAATTAAGCCCGAATGATAAAATAAGCCAAAATTAACAATAATAGAATTGAAAGGGGGCTCTGAATATAACTGATAAAGTTAGCCCAAGACACAAAAAAAATATTATAATTGAAAGAGGCACATTTTGATTTGTGGTTGTGGGTGACAATGGAAACCAAAGGTCAATTATATAGAACAGAAGCCAGCAATCTGAACACTCTTTAATGAGGTAACAACTAGTTTGATAAAAAATATGTGGGTTTAAATCCTTATAACAGGTTTTCTATGTTTGACCCATTGAAGATAGTGACGTTTGCTGCGATGTATCCGGATGATTTTACTACACAAGAAATAGGGACTTTTTTGGGTGTTGTTGAGGCATTTCGTCACACTATAAGCGATGATGATAGATTTGCAAACTTGAATGGAATAAGTGATCTTGCTCGTCTTATGGTGGAAAATGGAACACATAGTTCTGGTCCTCTGGTTTATCGGGTAGTGCAACTAGCTTTGGTTTTAACCGTTGAATGATGTTTTTTCTGAATTGAAGCTTGTCAAGACGGATTTACGCAATCGAATGGGCCTGGAATATTTGAACAATGCTATGGTTTGTGCGGTTGAAAAAGAAACTTTTGATAACGTAAAATACGACGATGTGATGGAACGATTTCAAGCTATGAGAAAAAGAATATAACAAATCTATTTGGTATTTGTTTTACTTTATTTATTATCGTTTTTTATTATTGTATAATTGAACGGTAAAAAAATCGGGATACCTCTAAATTAATGAGCTAGCTCCGCCACTGAATATAAATTTGTTATAGTAAGATAGTACTCTGTATGTGATCGTGATTGAGGATTCAAATCATATGATAAACAATTATGTATATTTAGAAGTATGTTTATATTGTATGAGTTAGATGTTAAAGAAAAAGTATCTAGTTCCCAACGTATACGCTACGGTGGTAAGGTGTCTCACCTCTATGTTAAAGGTGAACGGTTTGAATTCCGCAATGCGTATATATTAGTGGTTAATAAGAATAAATTAAAAGAATATTAAATTGGCGTAAAAAATACTTAACAAATACATATGCCTTTCAAAAAATATATATATATAAATTTTTCTCGTTGAACTATAAGTCAGTTAACCAGCACTAGTGCTCTAGTGGTGGCCACGATGCTATGGTTTGTGCGGTTTAAAAAGAAACTTTTTGTTAGTGCATATGTCTGTTGACTTCGTCTTGTATCGAGTCATGTAATAGAATAGATAGACCAGGACATGTTGTTTGAGAGAAACGGGAAACAGACCAGAACCAGCCACTTCGCACGAAGTGACCAGTTCGTGCGAGCTGGACCAGGTCGTGTGAAACAGGTTCGTGCGGTCTGGCATTTCCTATAAATATGAGGTCTTGGGTCTTCATTTGTAACATTCTGATTCCGCTAACGAAGCTCTACCGAAGTGTCGCCAGCTCTTATAACTTTGTCAAATCAATACAAACGACATTTAATCTACTTCTAAGTGTAAATCTAGCTGCAATGAACATCAAATCAATGAATTCCGCCTCTGATTTGGTCTAGAACTCTTCTGATTGATTTATTTGATCGAATCACTGATCCTACAAGTGGTATAAGAGCTCAGGAGGAAGAGTTCTTACCATTTCAGCTTGATTTCTTCAAAAACAACTTCTTTCTACTCATTTTCTACACTTTTTCATCAAATTAACCGTAAATTCGTGGTTAAAATGATCTGATTTTGTGATATAACACGAAAGACTGAGTTTTAATCAATCCATGAACAAACTAAAACCAAATTCAACCTAAAACCTGATCAAATTTGACAAAATGATGAAATTTTGAACAAAACCGCGTGAAAAACATTCAGATCGTGTGATTTCAGCTTCGGATCGTGTGAAAATCAGCCAGGTCGTTTGGAAGTTGCCAGGTCACACGAGCTGAACATCCAGCTCGCACGAATTGAATCAGGTCGTGTGAAATTGTACCAAGTCATTTGGGCCAGCTCGTTTGAACCAAATCGATTGAACCAAGTCGTTTGAAATTGAACCAGATCGCACGGTTTGTCACATCAGGTCGCACCGTTTGAATATTTGTCTAGATCGTTTGGAATAGGTTCAGGTCGTACGAGTTGAAAGTATCCAGGTCGCACGAGGAGGGTTAAAAACATTCAGGTCGTTTGAAATTATACCAGATCGTCTGAACTTTGTGTTTTTGTGAATCTTTTCATCGAAACATGGAAAACGAATCTTACAACGCATTTGCTACCCGATCCCTATGGCTCAGAACGTGAACTTAGAGAATGAAATGGGAACCATGCAAAAACCGCCTAAGCTCATGAATATCGAGGAGCATAGTGGATGGGTGGAACGATTCGAAAATTGGGTTCAAGCGAATCACTTAGAGGCGTGGGAATGTGTTGAAGAACGATATGTTAGACCGATTGATGAATACGGAGAGATTGTTGCTATTAAAGATTTAGATGATCAAGAGAAAAAGAAATACAAAAGTGAAAAGATGATGATCAGTATATTGCAACAAGCCATTAAGGAAGACATCTTGATTTTATTGCAACATCACTATGGCTCAGAACGTGAACTTAGAGAATGAAATGGGAACCATGCAAAAACCGCCTAAGCTCATGAATATCGAGGAGTATAGTGGATGGGTGGAACGATTCGAAAATTGGGTTCAAGCGAATCACTTAGAGGCGTGGGAATGTGTTGAAGAACGATATGTTAGACCGAGTGATGAATACGGAGAGATTGTTGCTATTAAAGATTTAGATGATCAAGAGAAAAAGAAATACAAAAGTGAAAAGATGATGATCAGTATATTGCAACAAGCCATTAAGGAAGACATCTTGATTTTATTGCAACACAACGGAAGTGCACACTCAATGTGGAAAGCACTAAAAACGAAGTTTGTTGGAAGTTTAGACATGATCAAGAACAAAAAATTGCTTTTGAAGAAGGAATTTGATCTATTTCATGGATTGAAAACTGAAAACACCAAAATGATTATAGAAAGATATTGCAATTTGGTGGTTAACATGAAGCGATTGGATATCAAGAAAGATAGAGAAGAATGTGTGGAAAAATTGGCCGATGCGTTGCCACAAGATGTTTGGGGCACATATCTTATGATTTTGAAGAATAATGGTGAATTTGCGAATCTATCGCTGAGCAAGTTTATTGAAAAACTCGAAGTTCAATAGATGGAACAACGGAAGATGGCGAAAATGAACAATTCTAATGGTGAACAGGACATTAGTCTGTACTACAAAGGAAGTAAGATTGATAAGACCAACATTGCCCCAAAGATCGAAGCTGCATTTAACGCAAACAGTTCTTCTGGAAGGTCATCTCAAGGATCGAACAATAATAATGGATTCTTTTCATATCAATCATTTAATCCAAATTTTTCAGCAACCAATTCTAAACCGCAAAGCTCATACAACAATAATGGCCAAGTACTACAATGCAAGATTGCATTACATCTTCAGAATGGTCAGAATTTCTCGGAAGAGGTTGCCAAAGGTTATATGTCTTTATTGGTGACCGTATTAGAGTCTTATAAAAGTTTGGTAGCCGGAAGGATTGGTAATCCAATGTTGACCAAAGAGGATTATGATCAGATTGATGCTGAAGAGATGGAACTAATGGGTATAAAGTGGTGTATGGCTAGTGTGTTGAGAAGAGCTGAGAAGTTTAAACAGATCACTGGAAGAGATGATTTCCGTGATGCTGGAACTTCACCTTTAGGTTTTGATAAATCTAAAGTTACTTGTTTTCGTTGCAGGGAGAAGGGGCACTTTAAGCGAGAATGCACAAATCGCGACGCAAATGGAGCTCAAAATCCATACGGCAACAATGATTATCATCGAAAAGCGATTTATCATCAAATTGCTTTAGAGTCGCATCAACAACAATCGCCACAAACTTCACATGCTAGGAAGGATCTTGTTGATACACTTTATGTGGACGCGACTCGACTCGGTTCGACTTGGCTCGATTCGACTCGGTTAGGTTCGGCTCAAGCCCGACGTCACGACATTCCTCCATCGTGCGCCCCAGAGTTCGACACGCGAAGCACGAAGCGCCGCGAGCCGGTTCCCGCTGCCACATCATCATGACATCAACATGATGATGTCATGATGATGTCATAAGTTGACTAAACATTACAAGTCTACAAATGTGATTTACGTAAAGAAGCTTGGGCCGATCAACCTCAAGACAGAATGCATGTTGGGCCAATACATTTGGGCTTAAACCTTCAACTGGGCCGAACCCCACTTGCTGACATGCATGTCGACGAAACAAAGGTGTGTTTCGTCGACTTTGATGATATGTTATTGTGTTTCGTCGACTATGAAGTGTTTCGTCGATGTGTTTCAGTATATATACACAGATAATAGACAGAAAACAGGTAGACAAGTCTGAATAGATTTGAGAGCGAGCACTGTAAGAACACACACACTGAGAGTTTATGAGAGCATCTTGTAAACATTGTATTGCAACAGTTTCAAGCATTAATACATTGGTGTTAATCGTTGAATCGTCGTGTCTTACGTGTTCGTAACTTGGTTTAACTTACCCGTTTGGATTCCGCACTCTCGAGTTTGTCGGAAAACAGGGAATAGAGGTTACTCGATCCTCCGGGTGGACCTACAATTGGTATCAGAGCATTGGCTCGATTCCTTGTTAAAACCAAGTTGATTTTCTTGTGTTTTTCTTGATTTTGAGCTTTGTAAAATCATACATTTTCTGGAAAAACCTTGTTAAAACCTTGAAAATCTTGATTGTTTTGCTTATAGTTCATATAGAACCTTGTTATAACTCTTGTATACATGTTAGTTATGGGTTTTTATTGAACTTTATTTGCAAAAGTGTGTTTGAAAAATTTCTGGTAACTTGAATCTTCATCCAGTTCATAAAATCTTCAAACTGTTCTTAAAAAAATATATATATTTGTGTTTGATCTAAAATTGTGGTTTGATTGAAGTGTTTGTGCTTAAAATATATTAATTTGAATTTGGTGTACAAAACTATGATGGGTTGTTGAAATAGAAATTTCTAAAGTCAGCAAAGTATGTTGTGAGTTGAATTTTGAGCTCTTGTGTCAGACTGTGAGATAAGGATTATTTGAATATATCTCACCAACTACTATGTTATCTTATCTTGACTGAAGATTGGGTTTCGTGGATTGTGTGTTTCGTCGATCAGATCCAATAAAAAAAAAATCAGTTTCGTCGCTGTCATCATTCTGTTTCGTCGACCAGGAATAACCATTCAGTTTCGTCGACAAACACTCAATTTCGTCGACATCATTCATCAATCTGTTTCGTCGCATCACAACCAACCTGTTTCGTCGATCAAGATCAATCCTGTTCATACATCACATCAACTTGTTTCGTCGTACTTGTTTCGTCATACATCATAATCAACTTGTTTCGTCGTTCATTAACTGTTTCGTCAATAATTAACTGTTTCGTCGAGTAATACCGTTTCGTCGAACTGTTTAAAAATTTTTAACAGAAGCTTTGCAAATCATATTTAACAGTTTGATTTGAGTGATTCAATCAGGTATTCGTCATTAAACATCCAAAATGAATCTGAATTGGTGGGGTACTCCGTCAACTGCAGAGAGCAAGTATACAAACACACGTTTATCTCCCTCATGGGCCGAACCTCCCATACCACCTCGAATTACGGCAAAACAATGGGCATCAGTTACTAATCAAAAGCAAAGTGAGTCGGAAAGAACAACAGACTTGTATGGAAATCCACTACCACCAGTTCCCCAACAACAAAGCTATCGGTCTACTGTAACACCATCATTTCTAGATACAAACTGCAATGGTCAGACAGGAATTGCGTTTTATTCCGAAATTGTCAAAGATGCCAGCAATGGTGAATCCTCGGGAAATGATGACAGTTCTGAACATGACGGTAGCTCAGTTGAAGATGGTACAAGTTCAAGTTCAAGCGAGAATGGATCAGAATATGAATCAACAAGGGAGGTTGTTGTTTCTGAGGCAAGTGAGTCAATATCTGAGAGTGAATCCAGTCAGGTATGTGTCGATGAACCAACTGTCGTTAATTGTGATAATTGCGTTAAATGTGCTGATTTGGATGCTAATATGTCTGAGTTGCAAAGCAAACACGATGCTTTAAATGCTAAATTGTTTGACTTGCAAAACAAACATGTTTCTTTTGATGCTAAGTGGTGTGATTTGCAAAACAAACATGAGGCTTTGCAACACAACTATGATGTGACATTTATCCACAACCAAAAGTTGATTGTGGATCTTTCAAAATGCAAAGAGGCCAACATGTTTTAAGAAAACCATGAAAAAGAGTTTAAAACGGCGATTGAAAATTTAAGAAAAGATAAAACCGAACTGACAAAAATGGTTTCAAGAAAACAAACAGACATAAACAGTTATATTAATCGTCTTCAGATCATGCAAAAAGAGTTAGCCTGTACAAAGTGTGAAAGTGAGGCGATCCGGCTTAAGCTAGACAGTTATTCTAACTCTAGATACGTGCTGGATCACATCATTGGCACATAAAAAGAGAAAAAGGATATCACGTGCATTGGATATAAGAAATGTCCACCACCTGTTAGAAACAATTATGATGCACTGCCCGATGAGGAGTATAGAACTCATTATGAAGAATCTGTTCCTTCAGACATTGAGGAATTTGCAACGGGACTTGGATACAAACCGGAAGTATCATCAGATTCGGATGTGTCAGCAGATACATTTGTAACTGCTGAACAAAATTAGGATCCTCCAGTCATTGTTGAGGATGCTGATTCTTCAGATGATGAATCCGATGATACTGACTCTCCACAATCTGATGCGGTTATCTAAGAAGAGGACATACCTCTCGAGAATCACATTCTATGTGATCCTCCCACAAAACCTGCTAAGACTGTTCAGGTCGAGTCCACGTCTGCAAAAGAGTCTGAGAGTGTGAATTTGCTGTACACTCTTGTTGGTGATGATAAAATCTATTCTGACAAAGATTTTCCGATTAAGAATGTTAATCAATCTTTAATCAATAAAGTTTTTGAAGATTCGACAAGTAGGTTTTTGGGAAAGTCGGCTTCACACGTTGTGGTAACACAGTGTCCTTCGATTCCAAAAGCCGAAATTCGAAAACAAAATGGCAATCAGAAATTACCAACAGTGAAAAAGCAGCAAAATCATACCAAACCAAAAGGCAAATCAACGACCCAAGGTCGTAAGGAACTGAATCAAAAGAAGAACAAGAAGATGAACTTTGTGAAATCCCGAGGGACGGATAAAATTGAAACTTTTGAAAACAAATCCAACACGGATTTTGTTAAACAAAGTAAAATTTTGAAAAGAAACAGTCAAAACAATTACACACAACATACAAACGGTTGTGATGTAGGAGCAAGTACCTCAAGATCACGAAGTTCATCATCAAGCTCCTACAGTTATGATATTCCGAGGTTTGTTGAGCGGAGATCATGTTTTGAATGCGGTGAGTACGGGTACATTGTCAGAAATTGTCCATATCTCACGAAAGGAAAGGCAAAGGTTGATGCCCCCCATGGTAACAATTACCATAAAAGATCTGTTTCACCAAAACAGGACCCTCGTCTTGTTAAACAATGAGAAAAGAAACAGAAAAAGAAACAAAGAAAAGAAGTTGAAAAGGCTTTGAAACCAGAGGTTATCCAAACATAGTCTGTTAAGTTAGAAGTTAAAAATGAAAAACAAAAACAGATTTGGAAACCAAAACCAGTAACTGCTTCAGGGGAGCTACATCAATTCCGAATCATCGGGAAATGGATGTAACAATTCTCGATGATGACGGACGACCCAAGTCTGTGAAGGCTTGGGTCCCCCTCTCCAACTAATCTCTGAATGAGTGTGCAGGATGTTCCAGGAGGAACTATTGATAGTCTTAGGATTGTTGATAGTGGAGCATCCATGCACAAGATCGGCGACATAAGGCTCCGAAATATTGTTACATCTAGGAGAATATTGTTGCCATTGATGGAGAGGAAAAGGAATGAAGTTAAAAAAATTTGACCAAATGAAAAATGTGCCAATATTTGGTTGTTATGGTTTTTGATCGGGTCCTCAGGAAAGATTCCAATGAAAAGTACGCGCATGCAGCACGTCTGAAGTTCGAAATTAACAAGATGAATGTGCAGTATTTCTCCACGGTGTGTTTGAAGAAAATGTGTTTGTTGAACAAACCAACCGGGTGTGCGGATGCCTTGGCGTGGATTCAACAACCGCACACTACTTTTGAAAGAGAAAGACAAAGACCTTCGCTGGTGCAATGTGGAAGACCAGCCGAACCCAGAGGTCTATGATCTTGTTGCTGTGAAGAGATTTCTCAGTAGCTACAAAATCGACTTTGAAATCCACACCTGGTGGATATCCAGTTTAGGAGAGCGCTCAGATTCATTGCAATGAACAAAGCAGTTGCAGGATACGGTTTTAAATTTCTAATCTCTCCTATACTTGTCGATATTTAAGCTGCTTTATGAATTATTATCCTCTCGCACAGCACTCTTTGACCAGACACGTTGATCTCGAATATCACTTCACACGTGATTGTTTCAATATGAAACTCGTCAATGTTGTCATGGTCCGCACCGCTTACCGACGTGCCAACTCATTTTTCCAAAATTCGATAAATCAATTCTGATCAAAATTAATTTTGGTAAACGACATTGAGGTAAAACATGAGTTAATCCGACATCGGAAAATCGTTTTTGTAAATATCTTTGTGTTTTTAAAATTATTGTAAGTTTGTTGATTTTAGGGGGAGTAATTCCAAAATTTGAAAATTCAAAAACATCGAAAAATTTCAAAAAAACTCAAAAACAATAGAAAAGCAAAAATGAGTTTCCTGGCGAGCAAAAGAGAAAATGATAGTACATCAGTGGTCTGTCTTAACCTCTTTAAACCTTAAATGAAAAGTATGTTAAGCAGCTCTATATAAGATGTATCGGTAGGCTCACAATCATTTTAAAGTGTGCAGGGTGATATAAAATTAAATCGACTAAAGACCAGGTGGGAACCGCACATTGTCATATGGTCTTAGTACCGAAATTTCGTTTGAGAGATTGCCAAGGTTCTGAGATATTCGGTCTTTATGCTGCTTATCATCTGGGTATCATGGTTGTATCTTTTACCGAAAAATAACGGGGACGCAAGTCTAGATCTTCCATGATACTATACATACGTGTACATATTGCATTCGACCTCAATAAGTGATCAACAATCACATGTCCAACAAATAAGTGATAAAATATCACATTTATCCGGGAGTCAAGTTCGTCTCTCTGTTGTACGAAAGTACTGACCTGTTCACGGACTTGCTCCTGTGCCCTCATGCATCGAAAATCGAGTTCCTCATCAATAAGTGATTCTATTACATAGGGCTTGTTTTCAAATCAAAATAAGTGAGAATCTCACATCATATACGGTTAAACAGATGATAAATGGTATACTCACCGGTAAGATGAACTCTCGTGCATACCTTGATACGGGAATGTGTCGTGTGTGGATGAACACCGATCGGTAAGTATAAATCATACACTAATCGTATCCCCTCGCCATGATTACATCTGATAAGTTGAGCTTATGTGGACAACAATATCGATAATTGTTATAGGATGCTTATCTAAATGTTAACTAATTGAACAACAAGAGTGTTTTGGCGTGACCATACACTGATATGATTCTCTTACCCTCGAAACTCGCAAAAAGAATGTCTGTAAATATTTATTTAATGCTTTCAGGTTCTGCATCTTTTTATATATTTATTTACTGCTTTCAGTCTTTACATTTGAAATATTCAAAAAAATACCAAAAAGATTTTAGGTGTGTTTTAATATAAACTTTCTAAAAGCCAAAAATATTTTATTTCTGCTTTTGTTTTGATTAACCGATGTTGGAACTCAAGTCTTCGTTGCCTGAAATCTGATGAAAACCAAAACAATTGCATCTTCATAACATTCGAAGTTAACAAGTTTTGAAAGTTAAAGGATTAAAATTGAACATTTTTATACTTTCAAACTGTTGTCGGTCGGTGTTTGATTGAGATTTGATCTCACATGTGTCGTTTGTTTATGGAAACTATATTCCAAGCGGTTGTTCTCATTATGCGTTTAGATTTCTTGCATGTGCAGATGCTAAAGGCGAGGAGAACATGTTCGATGACAAGCTTCGGAATGAAGAACGACTGAAGGCACTCAAAAGATAAAGATGATCGAGTTGCCGCTGACCGTCATCAACACCACAAGGATCTAAAGAGTTGAAGATCAAAAGATTCACAAGCATAACTCAAAGGAGAGCTTATCTTAAGGGGGAGTTTGTTAACACACTTCCTACATGAAAAGGGGAGTTTGTTGATACACTTTCTACTTACGACACGTGAAGACTTTGAAGATCCTCCGACATGGAAGACATGGAAGATGAACCTCACGAGTAGCGTCCAAGGGGGAGTTTGTTGATACACTTTATGTGGACGCGACTCGATTCGGTTCGACTTGGCTCGGTACAACTCGGTTAGGTTCGGCTCAGCCCGACGTCACGACATTCCTCCGTCGCGCGCCCCAGAGTTCGACACGCGAAGCACGAAGCGCCGCGAGCCGGTCCCGCTGCCACATCATCATGACATCATCATGATGATGTCATAAGTTGACTAAACATTACAAATCCACAAATGTGATTTACGTAAAGAAGCTTGGGCCAATCAACCTCAAGACAGAATGCATGTTGGGCCAATACATTTGGGCTTAAACCTTCAACTGGGCCAAACCCCACTTGCTGACATGCATGTCGATGAAACAAAGGTGTCTTTCGTCGACTTTGTTGATATGTTATTGTGTTTCGTTAACGAAACATTTGTTTCGTCGACTATGAAGTGTTTCATCGATGTGTTTCAGTATATATACACAGATAACAGACAGAAAACAGGTAGAGAAGTCTGAATAGATTTGAGAGCGAACACTGTAAGAATACACACACTGAGAGTTTATGAGAGCATCTTGTAAACATTGTATTGTAACAGTTTCAAGCATTAATACATTGGTGTTAATCGTTGAATCGTTGTGTCTTACGTGTTCGTAACTTGGTTTAACTTACCCATTTGGATTCCGCACTCTCGGGTTTGTCGGAAAACAGGGAATAGAGGTTACTCGATCCTCCGGCTGGACCTACAGATCTGATCGAAGAGCCATCAAAGAAAGCTTATCTAGTTCATCAAGAAGATGAAAGAATTCCAGAAGGTTTTAATTAGGATCATTATGATCCTAACAGAACTTCAAATTCTAAAGCATTTGTTACGAATCTCAGCAATTCAGTCCTAAAAAGAAAGAAGAAGAACCAGTTTCAACAGAAGAGGCTTCAAAAAAAGCACCAATCTTTGATCACTCATCAGATGAAGAGAGTGATGATGACAGTGAAGAAATTCAAAAACTTGAATATTATAAAAAAGAATTTTCACATGATAGGTATAATTTGTATTTTGCAGGTAAAATGGAAGAGATGAAAGAAAGACAAGCTGCGAAAAAGAAGAATCATAAGGCACCAACTGTTGAAGAAAAGGTCAAACCTGAGGAAAATGTTCGAGTAGTAAAGAAGCAGGTTAAAGAAATTCCAGCTATCAAGGTTGAGAAGGAAGCAGATACTGAAAAGATACCTGAGAAGTGTGAAAATTGTGATCTTGTGAAATGGCACAATAACAAACTGATTCATAACATGAACAGACTGAAAGAATCTTATGATCTTTTAAACAAAGCTATGAATCAATATAGCAAGTCAAGCAATGAACAAGAAATAACTATGAAGATCAAATCAATGAATTCTGCCTCTGATTTGGTCTAGAACTCTTCTAATCGACTCATTTGATCGAATCACCGATCCTACACTTTTGATAACGTAAAAAACGATAATGTGATGGAACGATTTTCAAGCTATGAGAAAAAGAAGATGACAAATCTATTAGGTATTTGTTTTACTTTATTTGTTATCGTTTTTATTATTGTATAATTGCACGGTAAAAGAAAATTTCGCGATACCTCTAAATTAACGAACTAGCTCAGCCACTAAATATAAATGTGTTATAGTAAGATGTTACTCCGTATGTGATCGTGATTAAGGATTCAAATCTTATGATAAACAATTATGTATATTTAGAAGTATGTTTATATTGTTTGAGTTAGATGTTAAAGAAAAAGTATCTAGTTCCCAATGTATACGTTATAGTGGTAAGGTGTCTCACCTCTATCTTAAAGGTGAAACGGTTTGAATTCCGCAATACGTATATATTAGTGGTTAATAAGAATAAATTAAAAGTATGTTAAATTGGCGTAAAAAATATTTAACCAATAAATATGCCTTTCAATATATATATATATATATATATATATATATATATATATATATATATATATATACTTTTTCTCGTTGAATTATTAGTCAATTAATCATCACTAGTGCTCTAGTGGTGGCCACGGATATTTAAGTTCCATTTATGATGGTTCCGGGTGAGTTTTCTCCTCCAGGTCTAAAGTTCGAATCTGGATGATAGGGTTTCTCATTAAGGGTTTTAAATTAGGGATCTATTGTGCGAGGGGGTTCTATAACGCGAATCCGGTTAAGAAAACATATACTAGACCTTCCGATATTCGCGAATAATTCACACCATAAAAAAATTGTAAGTCAGTTTTCATACATTAAATTTATAAAAAAAAATATTATTTCGAACCTGTGTACAGAAATTTAGTGTTTGTGATTATTACTATAGTTAATGTTGTATTAAATGCGCATAGAGATGTGCAATGCTTCCATCATGAAGTCAACTTAAAAGGCATTGTAGTTGATGAAAATGGAAAATCTGCAATTCTTATTTTAATATCCATTTTTCATCTTGTCTAGTATTATACTATTATTTAAACTTAGTGCCTTTGTTTTATTTTATTATCGTGTATGATTTTTTTTAAAGTCCTGCAGCTTAAATATAATTGATCATGTTGGTTTAATCAGACGCCTTCTAAAAAGGGTTGGTTTTATTTGGCAAGAATTTAATAATAAAAATATATTAAGGGGTTGTTTGTTTCGGCTCTCAATGGGTTTCTAATGATTTATATCTTTTACTGATTCAGCATTTGATTGTTTAGATTGTTTGTTTCACGAGCGATTAGACATTTGCCTCTGAATGGAGCATTATACTGTTTGTGATTGATTAAGACTTCTTATCTGAATTAGTCAGACATTTGCCTCTAATATTTAAACATTATACTGTCTTATAATGATTCAAACATTTTACGGATTTAACACTTAACAATTCAGAAGTTAGCAAACAACCCTTAAGACCATGTGTAGTGGTTAAGAAATATAATGCCCCCACCATGGGGCATTATCCGACATGTGGCAACCCAGTCAGCATGGGGCGTTATTGCAAAATTGGCATAGTGGGAATAATGCCCAAATAATGCCCCTTTCAATCCTTAAAAAAAAAAAAAAAGTGATTTCTCATTGGTGGGTCAACATAAGTCAAAGCTCCAACAATGCAAAATGGCGTTTTAATAATCACGCCTGATTCATTTTTTTTTGAAAAATAACGCCCGGTAACGCCGGGTGTAGTGGTTACCGGGGCGTTATAGGGCGTTTTTTTTTGAAAAAAATTTATAAATCACGCTCCACTACACACGGTCTAAGAATGAAATATCTTTGTAACAATAGTTACACTACGTTAATATTCTAAAACAATCTTAATTTTTAAATTAAAATACTTTGATTTAATTAGTTAATTAAAAATCACAATCAGGTAATTTAAAACTAAGACTAAATTTTTGTAAGTAGCGAATCATCACAGTTACTTGCTAAAACTAGACAAAATAATGCATCAGTTGGTTTTGTGGGTAGTATTGGCATGGTTTCAAATGAATCACACTTTGCCGCTCAGGCGCTTGCTTATTTAGATTAGTCTTAATGATCGTGCACTTTGCATCTCCTAATTAACCCGCAACGAAGCTTAATTATTCGGATGTCTTTGACTCTCAAGTATAACCAAATTACCTAAAATATTAACAAGTCAATAAGAATAAAATTACCAAGACTAACCACAACGGCGTATTTAACATTATAATAATGTTTCTAGATATAGTATAACTGGAAGCAGTCTCTCTATTTGTACGGGTTAGAGGTAAGACTGTCTAAATCTTACCTTTTGATATTAATGAGATTTACTGAGTATGATATGATCTAAATATAGTATAAATGTGCGTCTAAACCAATTACGTGTTAAAATTGTCCACACACATAAATTTATGATACATCCAACCAATGAAAATAGTGATTCAAAAACCCCTAATAACAGGCACATACCTCTACACTCACTACCCACATCACATTCTCAATACTCTTCACACATTTCACATACAAGAATTACCTTCTACACGGCCCTATATATATACATATTACAGAAATATATAGCAACTCAGTTTAATGCTATCCATCAATAAATGCATTTATCTTCCTCTTCATTTTTGAAATCTAGTTTGCTCAGCTGGATACAATATTAAATCCTACCAGACTCCCATTTCATCTCTCTCTCTCTCCCATTTTGACACGCATACAACTCAGAAACCGTGTAAAGTATGAGTGCTCTTCTGCTTATGTGATTAATATGAGATGAGATTCTCTTAATATTCACACAATTACACCAAAGATTCAAACTTTACGTATTTCTCTTGCTTCCCAGAAAAAAAAATGGTTCATAAAATCTTTGTTTCTAACTATGAAAGACCTTACTTTTACACCCGGCCAATTTTCCCACCACCGCCACATCCGGCCACCGTCAGCCACCACTCACATACATTCAATCTAAACGATAAGGTGAGTCCAAATGTTCTACTCATCATCATAATTCTTGCAATCATTTTCTTCATGTCGGGGTTGCTTCATCTTCTTGTTAGATACCTTATGAGACCAATTAATAGAGATCCAGATGACCAGTTTGATAATGTGAGTGTACTTCAAGGCCAGTTACAACAACTGTTTCATCTCCATGACTCAGGTGTTGACCAGTCTTTCATTGACAGATTGCCTGTTTTCACTTACAAGTCAATCATTGGTGTGAAAGATCCTTTTGATTGTGCTGTGTGTTTGTGTGAGTTTGAAGGTGAAGATAAGCTTAGGTTATTGCCAAAATGTAGCCATGCATTTCATATGGATTGTATTGATACATGGTTATTGTCTCACTCCACTTGTCCTCTTTGTAGAGGTAGTTTGCTTTGTGATGTGACTCAAACTACTTGCTTTTCACCAATTGTGCTTGTTCTTGAATCTGGAAGTGGTGAGATTTCTAGAGAGGGTGTTAATAATGATCAACCTGATGGTCCATCTATTGAACAAGTGAATTCCCATTTGAGTAATGTAGAATTTGAATTAGATAAAGGTGAAGTGGTGAAAGAAGATGAAGATAAGGAGAAAGTTGTTACTATTAAGCTTGGGAAGTTCAAGAGTGTGGATAGTGGTGGTGGTGGTGGTGGTGGTGGTGAGGGGAGTGGTGGGAAGCAGGCAATTGATGGTAGGAGGTGTTTTTCAATGGGATCTTTTGAATATGTGATGAATGAGAGTTCATCTTTACAAGTACCAATTAGTACCCATGTAAAGAAACAAGCTAGCAAGAAATCTTCTCTTCCAATCACCTCGAGTCACCGGGTGGCAATGTCGGAATGTGGTGGTGATTCTAGGAGGGATTTCAAAGGAATTGATGTTTTTGGTGGTGGTGGTGGTGCAATTGGGAAAAGCAAGAGGGAGAGTTTTTCAGTGTCCAAGTCTTGGCTTAGGGGGCAGAAAGAGAAGGCTACATCAACGGTGACCGCCACCGTTGGGCCGTCGAAAAGTGGGTCATTCTCCTTTCGTTTTCCGGTTCACCGGAATGAATCTAATGCGAATCGGAGGGCTAATTCTGAACTGAGTATTGGGAGGTGGAAGGATGATCAAGAAATCCAAGTTTGTCAATGGTTGGATTCATTTTCACTAGAAGCATCAAAAACACCATCTTTTGCAAGGAGGACTCTACTTTGGCTTATGGGTAGGCAACAGATCAAGGCGGGACATTCATCTACATCAACAAATGTTTAAACTTTTTTCACCCTCAAAATGTAACATTTACCAATGTTTTAAAGGTTTTTTGTCCAATTTTAGGGGAGATTAGAGAATGATTAGTGAAATGCAACACAAAGAATCAAGATTAAAACAATCTCAATACTAGTTTTTAATTATAGATGCAATGTTGAAATTTCATATATTGATTTCTTTTAATTTCTTCTAGGGTAGGAAGCTGTTGCATTTTTAATTCTCCCTAAAATGCCAGTTGCATAACATATCAAGCATAACATGGTATACGTTCATTTTTTATAAAATATGGGGTGGCAATTACTAATATATGTAGTGATGCCATTTCCTATCTATTAATTGGCAAAATTGTGTTGTGTCTGAATATCATTGTCCAACCATGCACTGTCTCTGTAACTTTATGTACTACTTAGACCGCACGGTGTACCCGTTGTCTAGGCAGCGTGGAGCCTTTCACCAAGCCGGCACATTGCCCCGTGCCATGACGTGGTGGTGGCGTGGGGAGGAGTGCAGAGAGATTTCCACAGGCATGGAGGGGAGTGGATTTGAGATGTAGGAGCTCTTGGTTGGTTGTTGTTGAATGAGTTTGTTTTGATTGGTTGTTGGATTTTAATTGTTTATTTATTTGTTTTTTTAAAACGTCACTTTCATCTCGTGTTTTTTTTAAATCTTTCATTCCCCACCCACACCATCCAGTCTTAGTAAACACTAAGCACACCTTTTAAAACTTTTCCTGATTTTGCAGACATAAAAAAAAAATCTTTCCTGATTCACCAGAAACTCTTTTGCTTTTCTGCCACATATATTGTGTCTTCCTTCTTCTAGAGCATTGTCTTTTTGCTTCTCCTTAGGGGGATCGGGGCACCTTCGGTGACCCCGTGCGGGAACATGCTTACCGATTAGAGGGGGTGCCGCCATCAAGGCGGTGAGGTATTTGGGGGACCAAAATCGGTGGGAAGTCACCGAAGAGACGGAGGAGAGAGGGAGGAGATGGACCAATCAAAAATTTTTTTTTTTTTTTTAATAAAAACCAAGTCACCTAAGAGGGGAGTGCCGCCATCAATTTAGGGTGTTAGGGGAGTTTAAGAGGGGAGTTGACGTGGCAGACGAGGATTGGTTAAGCGTAAGAGAGGGGACTCCCCTCTTAGGGGAGTGCCCCTTACACCCTTACTTGTCTTTCCATTTGGATATCCCCGGACTGAACCATCTTTGTGTTCTTACACAATTTCCATGAAGGTGAGTTCAACCATGGATTTTTTTCCCTATGTTTTGTCTTTTCCGTTTTACCCAGATTCTTGTGAATTTTTGGCTTAGGTGCCCCCAAATTAAAATTGCCACATTTTTTAACTGAAGATGTATGAAGGTATAAGATCATCTACAAACAGGTATGTTTATACAAACTGTAAGAACTAACAGTTTAATGACATATGTCCTCAATTAAAATATTGATTTATGGTTAATTTTAGACTTCTTATACCCTTTTATTTATATCTAATTAAAAACAATTATTATATTATCCATGAATTCATGTAAAATTAATTCAAATGCTAATCTCCTAATGTATTCTTCATCATCGAATCAACACCATAATCAACATCAGCATCAGCATCATAATCAGCACATTGTCAACATCAACATCTTAATCAGCATAGTAACACCACCGTTACCACAACCGACGGTAACATCCCACACTACCACCGTCAGCACATCCCGTAATCAGCGTAACACTGTAATCAATACATTAATCAGCACCGTAATCAACATAATTTCATGTTTTTTTTTAACTTTGTAAACAACAGATAATATTGCATAAACAATTTCATTTTTTTTATAAACAACACATACTGTTATATACTAGCATAATTTCATGTTTTTGTTTTAATTTTGTAAATAGCACATACTGTTACATACTAGTAGATAACAAGTTTATTTCCAAATAGGCCCCCAATAACAACACAAAAGGAAAAAATAGCCACACATAAGAATTACACAACAAAATAAGAACTTGCGTATAGATTTAAAATCAACACAATACATTTTTCATACTAACGCATTCCAACTATATAACTAGCACAATTATAAAACACTTTTTTGTAACTTTCTTAAGAGTCACTTTTATAAATAAAAAAAATATAGCAATATAGTACTCATATCAAAGATAAAAATGTCAAAGATAAAAAAAATATTTGAATTTATGGTATATTTTTTTTCAAATATAATAAAAATATAATGAAATATATAAAAGTTATTTCAGTTTAAAAAAACTTGGTGGAATTAGTATTTAATGGGAAATTGCTAAATGGCTAAACTACCCCTAACTTGATAGTATTAATTATTAATTATTAATTATTAAATATAGGGGTTTTATTTGTATCAATACCAACCCTTGGTTTAAAATATCAATGGTTCAAACAAATTTTACGGTTCTTATAGTTAACACTATTTGTACAGGATCTCAACTCGATGTATAAAATACATGCTTTTATGTTTGGTAATCCATGTGCAAGCCATGTTCTAAAGGTTATTAACATCATATACATTATTATAGATTTACTTAGGCTAGACGGTATGGTACCGTCTCACCTTCCGTCTTGGTTCGGCGACGGGCGGCACACCACGCCGGCCCCTCTCCGTCCCGTCCCCATCGTCGGAGTATAGACGTTTGCGACGGACCAAACATGTGGGCCCCCATCTTGTTCTTTGTTTCTTTCTGCTGTTCTTTGATTAGAGAGAGAGAGGAGTAGAAGAAAATATGAGATTTGATTTCTGTTGTTTGATTTGATTGCTGTTGTTTAATTGAATTTTTGAACCTGCCATTGTTGAGCATAAGTGAAGAAGGTAAAGAGACAATAGAAGAAGAGGCTTTTGTGTAGATGCCAAAAAATACGTGATAGGTGAACCTCATTAGGGTTTTAGTATGTATGGGCTTGTGTAATTCTGGGCTTTTAAGAATACACATTCAGGCCTTTTTTTAATCTAATTATAAAATTCTAAGGCTTTTTACAATATTTGGTTTACATTTTATTAATTTTTTTTTACAATATTGGTTTACAAAATTCCAAGGCTTTTTACAAAATTTTAAGGCTTTTTACAATATTTGGTTTACATTTTATTAATTTATTTTTTAAATGTTAAAAAAATAGAAGATTAAAAAAAATATATATAAAAAGGGTGGGGAGGACTATGACTAGGACCATCCTCCCATGCCCCCTAGTTTTGGAGGATGATCCATCCTTGGGAGGACTATGATGTGGCGCCTACGTGGCGGATCATCCTCCAAGGATGGTCCATCACCATACCATGTAGTCTTATGAAAAGTAAGAAAAATGTGTAGGACAACCGTTAATAAAATAAAATAAAATATCATTTCATTGACTTTTCAATTACATTACATATTACATTACACATTACACATTTACATTTACACATTACAATAAAAAATAACCATATGAACAGAAACAAAAGTACTGAACAAATTACAACTTTCCGACAAAAAAATTACAAACAAAATGAAGCAAAAGATCCTTAAACTGTATAGAAACACAGTAAACAAACAAGAAAAGAAAGACGAGGTTTGGCTGAGGCACGTTCAAGACGCTTCACTTAAAACAGATTTCAGGCCACCTAGGTGAACCCGTCTGTTTCTCAGGGTACAACAGCCTAAGCATGTTGCACTATCGAGATTAGCCTAGCACCTGAAAGTATCACTACTACAGAAATAGGTATTTGCTATAGGCAAATTCGTAGTAAATCCGTAGCAAACACCCATTTTGCTACGGATTTGCTACGGATTTCGTCCGTAGCTACAAATCCACCATCTGTCCAGAGTTGAGCCCTGGGATTTGACGGCGGACTTAAAAAGCCACCTACAGACGCTTTACGCCCAATCATTCCGGATAACGCTTGCATCCTCTGTATTACCACGCGAATTTATTTGCTACGAAATTTAGCCACGAAAATTGTATTTGCGACAGTTTTAGCTATAAAAAGGGGTGTTGCTATTTTAGCCACAGATTTGCTACGAAAAAGGTTGCTACGGAATTTTGCTATGAATTTTTAGCTACATAGAGTTTTAGCTACGAAATTTTGCTACTAACTTTTAGCTACGAAATTTTGCTACTAACATTTAGCTACGAAGTAATTTTCGCTATGAAAGTTAAATACAGAAATTTGCTACATTTTTTCTACCAATTTGTCGCTACGATTTAAGCTACAAAAGGGGACGTCCCTATTTTAGCTATAAGTTTTGCTACAAAATAGTCGTCGCTTTTTTAGTTATGAATATGCTACGGATTTTGCTACACTCTTTTAGTTACAAATTGCACTATTGAATTTAGCTACAAAATTTTATCAAAGCTTTTGCTAAAAAAAACTTTTTTTGTAAAATATAAAACAAAATTGTTGATTATTCAGCTTTTCAATTGCAAATGTATAAAAAAATCGTACATATACATACAAACATAATTCAACCCAAAAAACTATATAATTCAATTTTATATAAACTAACACAACTGTACTGTGCAATAAAGAATAATCTAATTTTATTTCCTAATCACAAGTTTGTATTCATTGAATTCTGTAATGTCTTCATAGTAGTTTGACATCATACAAACCATCCCATTTGACGGGTAAAGGTTATCTCTTGAACTTTGAGCACAAGTCCCATATGCATCCATTATTGTCATGCTCATCGAATGAAGCCATTTGTACATATAAAAAAGTAGCAGATTCATTTAGTATTTAAACTGTAAATTCAAAATGTTGAAAAGATAAGAATCTGATAAATAGAGATAAAGGTGTACCAAAGTTGCATGCGAGGCATACCTCCATCAATGATCACTCTGAACCAATGTGTATTTTCTTAAACTAAAAATATGCATATTCAATTGTGTCATCCCTGTTTCATAAGAAGCAATATAATCATTAAAAAAAAATTAAGAATAACACTATTAACAATCTAAATACCTGCCAAGAAATTCTGTTAAAAAAACTATTTCCAATGCTTCTTTTCCAGGACGTTAATAAACTACTTGATTCATGAAACTTCCTTATTTTGTTGTACATCTCAGCCAAAGAAAGTAAAGTTGAAGTAGACATGAACGGGTTGTCTTCTTGTGTGTCCCCAACATCAGCATCTAGTCGGGGCAAATTATCAAACAATTGATGGGCTTGTTGTTCATAAGCATTAATGCTTCACAAGGTTTTAGTACTCCTGCAAACCAAACTAGATGGACCATATTGAAGTTAAGTATAATGAAATACATATAAGAGAAACACTTATCAAATGTCAAAGGAAAATATACCTGTTGTTTTGTGTCCAAACACTCAAGACAAATCGGCATTCATAAGAGGGAAGGGATATAAGAGGGAAGGGATGAGGATTTTAGAGAGGGGCAAATCTAAAGACATAGTAATAATATCGATTGAATTAGGGTAATATGGGGGTGTTAGATATTTTAGTGTAATCGGGGATTGACTTGGTGATCAAAGCGAATAATAATACACATCAGGCAAGTTAGGAGGTGCAGGAGTGCACGCTTGTTTGAGTTATTATTATTCGAAGTGTACGGGCGGAGCCCGTACTCTACGGGGGTTCCAAGGGGGCAGCGCCCCTGGGAGCAGGGTCTAAGGGGCGGCAACCCCTGGCGGGGTCCAAAGGGCAGAGCCCCTGGCTGGGGTCGAGCTGTTTGACAGAAATTTTATTTTTCTGAATTTTGCCACATTTTCGAAATGTTTGAAAATGGCAGTTAAATGGCAGTTTTGTCCAAAAAATTGGATTAACTGCCATTGGGCAGTTACACCCCAAAAACCCTATTTTCGTATTCAATTTTTGATCACAATTCCTCTGGTTCATTAATTCACACAAACAACATACACTAGTTCAATTTCTCGAAATCAGAGTTGTATCCGATTGAATTATTCGGGTGAACCACCGAAATAATTTGATCTGAGAGTGATTACACGCCTCTCTGATCGTCCGGTTTCTGAAAATTCCCCAACAAAGATCAAATTAATTTCTGTGAAGATGGCAAGCGGATCGATGAAGGATATGATAATCAAGGAGAACAAACTGGAGAAGTTCGAAGGTCTGGACTTCCGAAGATGGCAGAAGAAGATGCATTTTCTTCTGAGTTCGTTGAAGGTTGTGTACGTGTTGACTACTCCAATCCCGGAGATACAGGAGGAGGGAAATCTGGAGCAAATCAGGAAGAGGTCAAAGTGGGAGAACGACAATTATATCTGTCTTGGCCACATCCTGAACGGTATGTCTGATCCCTTATTTGATGTTTATCAAAATGTTGAAACTGCAAAGTTACTGTGGGACACGTTGGAAGCCAAATACATGGCAGAAGATTCTTCTAGTAAGAAGTTTCTTGTCAGTAATTTCAATAATTACAAAATGGTTGATGAACGGCCTGTGATGGAACAATATCATGAATTGCTACGAATTCTGGGGCAGTTTGCCCAACATGATATGAAGATGGATGAATCCATCTCTGTTTCGAGTATCATTGACAAGTTACCTCCTTCCTGGAGAGATGTTAAACACAATCTGAAACATCAGAAAGGAGAGTTAACTTTGGTTGAACTTGGAAGCCACTTCAGAATTGAAGAAGGCTTGAGAGCACAGGAAAATGTGTTGATCAATGATGAAAAGAAACGGGCTGGATCAAGTTCTGTGAACATGGTTGAAACGGGTGAATCATCCAAAGGAAACAGTAAGTTCAAAGGGAAACGCAAGTTTCAAGGAAACAACAATTCGGGTTCAAACAAAAAGCCGAATTACCCTTGCTGGAAGTGTGGTAAGGTTGGTCACTTTAAGAAGGACTGTAAGTTGATGAAGAAAAACAAGAAGTCTGGTTCAAAGGACAAGCAAGAGGCTGGTTCTAGCGGGTCCAAGGACTCGGGCAAGCAAGGTCAGAATTTAGTACAATTTAATAATTCGGTTCAGAATTATGTGTCACTAATTTCTGAGGCATTTTATGTGCATGATGATGACATTGCTTGGTGGGTTGATTCGGGTGCAACAAGTCATGTATGCAAGGATCTTCGTTGGTTTAAAGACTTTCAACCAATCGAAGACGGGTCTATCATAAAGATGGGGAATGTTGCAACTGAACCAATCAAGGGAATAGGAACTGTTAATCTTGTGTTTACTTCTGGGAAAACTTTACTTTTGAACAATGTTTTGTATGCGCCCGGGATTCGAAAGAATCTGTTAAGTGGCATTGTGTTGAATAATTGTGGGTACAAACAAGTATTGGAAAGTGACAAGTATATCTTGTCAAGACATGGTACCTTTGTTAGTTTCGGTTATCTATGTAATGGTATGTTTATGTTGAATGTTGATGTCTCGTTCATGAATGAATCTGTTTGTGTTGCTTCAACTAGTAATGTTAATGATATACCTTCAACTAGTAATGCAAATTGTATAGCTTCAACTAGTAGTAGAAACAACTTGACTGAATCGGAATTATGGCATGCTAGACTAGGACATGTACATTATAAAAGGGTTAAAGAGATGTCTAAAATGAGCTTAATTCCGCCTATTAACATAAACAATGATAAATGCCATGTTTGCAAGTTGAATAAGATAACCAAAAAGCCTTTCATGCAACATGTTCATAGGGAAACTAAAGTGTTAGATTTGATACATAGTGATCTATGTGATTTTCATGCTACACCATCTCTAGGTAATAAAAAATATGTAGTAACATTTATAGATGATGCTACTAGATTTTGTTACGTATATTTGTTGCATGCTAAGGATGAAGCTCTTGAAAAGTTTAAGATTTATAAACAAGAAGTAGAGCTTCATCGGAGTTGGTTGATCAAAACCCTACATACGGACAAAGGTGGTGAGTATTTTGATCCGGTGTATTTCCAATCTACTGGAATAATACACCATACCACAGCTCCTTACACACCGGAACAAAATGGTGTGGCGGAAAGGAAAAATAGGACTTTAAAGGAAATGGTCAATACCATGTTGTCCTATTCGGGCCTAAGTGAGGGCTTTTGGGGTGAGGCTATGTTGGCAGCCTGCTATTTGCTAAATAGGGTTCCAAATAAAAGGAACAAGACCACCCCTTATGAGCTTTGATATAAAAAACCACCTGAGCTGCATAAGCTGAGAGTTTGGGGTTGTAGAGCCGTGGTGAGGCTCACTGATCCTAAGATAAGGAACATAGGGGAAAGAGGTATTAACTGCATTTTCATTGGGTATGCGGAGCATTCATTTGCTCACAGGTTCTATGTTATAGAACCAAATGACTACGTGTCAGTGCATACGGCTATTGAGGCAAGAACTGCAGAGTATGATGAGAATAGATTCTCTTCAATGCCTAGACCTAGAGACATGGTTCCAAGCTCTAGTAACTCTCACATGGCTGATCAAGTGATTGATACTCCTCCGGAACTTAGGAGGAGTGGTAGAGCAAGAAAAGCTAAATCATTTGGTGATGATTTTCAGCTATATTTGGTTGAAGGATCTAGAGATGAAATTAAAATTCAATATCAATATTGCTTCAATATTGAGGAAGATCCTAAAACCTATAGTGAAGCCATGGCATCTCGAGATGTAGCTTTCTGGAAAGAAGCTATAAATGATGAGATGGACTCTATTATGCAGAATAACACTTGGAAACTGTCTGATCTGCCCCCTGGGTGTAAACCACTTGGTTGTAAATGGATCTTCAAGAAGAAGATGAAAGTAGATGGTTCAATTGAAAAGTTTAAAGCCCGATTGGTTATCCAAGGCTTTAGACAAAAGGAAGGAATTGACTACTTTGATACATATGCTCCTGTAGCAAGAATATCCAATATTAGATTGTTGGTTGCCTTGGCTGCAATACATAATCTTGTAATTCACCAAATGGATGTGAAAACTGCTTTCCTGAATGGTGATTTGGATGAGGAGATATATATGAAACAACCAGAGGGTTTTGTTATGCCAGGCAATGAGCATAAGGTGTGTAAGCTAGTTAAGTCAGTATATGGCTTAAAGCAAGCACCAAAACAGTGGCATCAAAAGTTTGATGAAGTGGTTTTGTCTAATGGTTTTGTATTAAACCAAGCAGACAAGTGTGTATATAATAAATTTGATGATTCTAGGAAAGGAGTCATAATTTGTCTAAATGTAGATGACATGTTGATCTTCGGTACTGACCAGGATCAAGTTGATAAAACAAAGAAATTTTTGTCATCTTGTTTTGATATGAAAGACTTGGGGGAGGCGGAAGTGATCCTTGGCATAAGGATCAAAAGGGAGAACAATGGCATATCTATCTCTCAATCTCATTATATTGAGAAGATATTGAAAAAGTTTAATTTTCATGATAGTTCTCCGGTTAGCACTCCAATGGATCCTGCTTTTAAGCTTTCACCTAATGAAGGTGTAGCTGTAAGCCAACTTGAATATTCAAGGGCCATTGGATCCCTCATGTATGCCATGATTAGCACTAGACCGGATATAGCTTATGCTGTTGGAAAGCTTAGTAGGTATACTAGCAATCCAGGTGCAAGTCATTGGCAAGCAATGAATCGAGTATTTAGGTACTTGAAAGGAACCATGAAATATGGTTTGACGTATACTGGATTTCCTTCGGTTTTAGAAGGTTATTCAGATGCAAGCTGGATTAAAAACAAGGAAGATCATTCTTCCACGAGTGGATGGACTTTTCTGCTCGGAGGAGGTGCCATATCTTGGGCATCTAAGAAACAGACTTGCATAACTGATTCGACAATGGAGTCTGAGTTTGTAGCATTAGCCGCAGCTGGCAAAGAAGCTGAGTGGCTAAGAAACTTGATTTATGAGATTCCATTGTGACCCAAACCTATATCACCAATATCTATTAGATGTGATAGTGCTGCTACCTTGGCTAAGGCATATAGCCAAGTGTATAATGGGAAGTCTAGACACTTAGGTGTTAGACACAACATGATTCGTGAGCTCATCACGCAAGGGGTGATATCGGTGGAGTTTGTGAGAACTCAACAGAATTTAGCCGACCACTTAACCAAAGAGTTATGTAGAGATCTTGTGCACAAGGCGGCTGTAGGGATAGGATTAAAGTCCACCTGAGATTTCTCGTGTTAAGATACCCAATTCCCACCTAATATGACGTTAGGTGCTGAATTCAATGTGGAAAGCTTAACATCTAGAAATTGGAACACATTAGTAGCATCATCCCAAGGTATGTGTTCAGACCTGCAAGTTAAAGGAGGTTGAAGGTTCTCTTCTTAATAGTTCTTTGAAAAATTGCATATGCAGGTGCAAGAATAAAGAGCTACCTATATGAGCATGAAGTTTAGCCGCTTCAAGAAGCTAGGACTTGGCTTTGATATGTTCATTGAAGGATGGGACACAGGCTAGTAAAAATAGTGTCAAGAAAGAACATTAGAGTATGTAAACTTGTGTGTATATTATCTTCATGTATTCACTGAATAGAAAGGGTTCAATCCTTAGCAACACCCCTATATTCGAATATTTGGAATGTGTAATATACTAATGTGAAATTCAATCGTCGCGATATTTCATTTACGCATAAGTTTAATTTGTTGTGAATTTGTTAAGTTAATCAAGGATTACGCTAAAATGGGGGAGGAATGTTAGATATTTTAGTGTAATAGGGGATTGACTAGGTGATCAAAGCGAATAATAATACACATCAAGCAAGTTAGGAGGTGCGGGAGTGCACGCTTGTTTGAGTTATTATTATTCGAAGTGTACGGGCGGAGCCAGTACTCTACGGGGGTTCCAAGGGGGCAGCGCCCCCTTGGCGGGGGTCCGGGGGCAGCGCCCCTGGGAGCAGGGTCCAAGGGGCGGCAGCCCCTGGCGGGGTCCAAGGGGCAGAGCCCCTGGAAAAATTTTATTTTTATTAAATTGCTTTAATAAAAATGTGACAGAAATTTTATTTTTCTGAATTTTGCCACATTTTCGAAATGTTTGAAAATGGCAGTTAAATGGCAGTTTTGTCCAAAAAATTGGATTAACTGCCATTGGGCAGTTACACCCCAAAAACCCTATTTTCGTATTCAATTTTTGATCACAATTCCTCTGGTTCATTAATTCACACAAACAACATACACTAGTTCAATTTCTCGAAATCAGAGTTGTATCCGATTGAATTATTCGGGTGAACCACCGAAATAATTTGATCTGAGAGTGATTACACGCCTCTCTGATCGTCCGGTTTCTGAAAATTCCCCAACAGGGGGATTGCTGAATTGTGTTTGAAATTGGGAGGGAACTAAAGTAGTTTTGGAGGAAAGTGAGTTAGTGGAGGTAAAAAAGTAGTTATGGTGGAGGGAAAATGAATTTAAGGGAGGTTATAAAATATTTTTCTATTTTTTAACAATTAAAGTAATGAAAACATAAGGTTACGACAAATAAAAAGTTGAAACCTCAATAATAATTTTTAAATAAAAATAGCATTGTCAGATAATAGGGTTTATAAATTTATCAAAATGTCGTAACGTTTTAGTGTTAAAACCTAAAAAAATTATATAATTGATCTGGCCATAGTAATATACAATTACTCTAGATTATTTTTTACTTTTAAGCTAAAAAACATACATGAGTAGATGGAAAAAAATAAAAAAAAGGGTATTGGATTTTAATAATCCCAAGTTTCACTGATTGGCCGGTAATAATCTCAACTTCAAAAATTGCCTACAACAGTTCCAACTTTTAAGATTTTGACCACCAATGTTCCTTGTCTAACTGGGTTGTAACCCAGTTAGTTTTTTGAAGTTTTGAGCGGCGGAGAAGGTCACTAGAGGTTGGAGATGACAAGTGGTGGTCTCCTTTGGTGGTTTCAGGGGTAAAGAAGGTCGCCGGAATAAGTTGCAGGTCACCGGAGTTGCGTAGATGGTGGAAATTTTAAACTTTTGAGAAGCGGAGAAGATTACAGGAGGTCGGAGATGATTAGTGGTGGTCTCGTTTGGTGGTTTCAGGGGTAAAACGGGTCGCCAGAATAAGTTGCAGGTCACCAGCCCAACAAGGTTATAACCCAGTTAGACAAGGATCATTGGTGGCCAAAATCTTACAAGTTGGGACTGTTGTAGGCAATTTTTGAAGTTGGGATTATTACCGGCCAATCAGTGAAACTTTGGATTATTAAAATCCAATACCCCTAAAAAACATCCTTCATTTCTACTGTTTAGTATATTAAATTTATTTGTGTTTGATCCTTACACTATATACGAACCCGACCCAAATGGGTCATGTTCGTAGGTTGGTGGGTTCAACCCGACCTGAATCCGAAAACTCCATACGAACCCAATCCCGAATATTGTGTCATACATGTCAACCCAAACCTGACCCGAATATTCATTGACCCGAACACGACCCATTCAATCGATTTTTTTTATTTTTTTAATTATTTCCACAAATTAATATATGAAATTAAATTTTACTTAAGAAACACAAATCTCTATAATACAATCACATTTAAATTATAAAATCTCATGTGAATTTCTCCTTTTAAATTATAATTATGGTATAAATACACACTCAATTTAGTTTATAACATAAAAAATTATAAAAAAATATAATATAATATAAAGGGGTTAAACGGATAAACCCTCCAACCCAACTGGGTTGACTCGAACCCGACCCATTTAGCTAAACGGGTTCGCGGGTTCAACCTTAAATTAGCCTGAACCCATTTAGACTAAACCTAAATGTGCGAATTTTCGTGTTAGGTTTGTGTCGTGTTTCAGGTCCTGTTATAAACTCACACACTTTTTAGCTTCGAATACCGTACCGTACCGTACCATACCGAGCACTTCCGGTACCATTACCCATTTTTTGGAATTTTCGGGATCGGTAGCAATCTTATCCCTAATGTGTGTATGTATACATATATAGACACGTATATATAAATGTTAAATAATCTGTTTTCACATAAAATACTATGACTAATTATAATCGACCAACTTTGAGTGTGGTTCATAACTTGACTATGTTTTACTATGTTATGAGCTTATGGCGATACGTAAAAAGTTTTTAATAGATCATGTTCACCCATTATTTGTTTTGTATCACTATCTCTGATTGTCATTCATTGCCATTAACCCTTATCACTATCACATTAATGCACTAACAAACTCCCCCTTAGATGTAGCCGATCATAGAAGTTATGATATAGTCGCGTGTACACTACTATATATAGGCAATGCCAGTCGCATGACTCATGCGACTTATCACATCAAACAAATGACACATGCAACTACTCATTTAAAAGCAGGTGGACCATATGTCTAATGATTCATATGACTAACTCTCCAACAGTATGACTCATGCGTTCGGTTATATCTAAACTCAAAACTCTATCTAACTTAACACAAAACACATGAATGACCTATACAAGATTCTAGACACTTACCAAAACGGCTACGGACACATTAATGCACTGACACCTAATGTATCGTATTACAACATTAGCATCATAATGATTCGTAAGTAGTGATAATGTGTCATTATTAGTCGCAACAGTCTATAATGGAGTCTTAGTGTATCATATACATCCATGGTTGACCATATATGAGGGTGTTAGACCATGGTTCACCACCAATGAACATTACTTGATCGATATTCACCATGTTTGAAAATGATCCATCACTAATGGACATTACTTGATTAACACTCACCATGTTTGACAATGATTCACAACTAAGGATGTTATTTGATTAATATTCACCATGTTCGACCATGATTCACCATTAGTTGACTTTACTTTATCAACATTCATCATGTTCGACCATGGTTTGCCACCATGACCATTATTTGATCCAATTATGAAATCTAGAAAAGTGGTCGTGTGAAGCAATCGCCTCTTTCGGCCCTTCTTTGGGTAATCCATTTCCAAGGTTACTATGCCCGTTTGTAATGACCTTTTTGGTTTGGTTTCATGTGTTTAATAGACAGAGGCAAACTCCGTTGGTTAGAAGAATGTGATGGGCGACCTAAGTCAAAGTCAAAAAATTATTTGTATACTTATTAATATATTTTAATATTTATGTTTTCTAGTTTGCTATATATTTTATTAATTATATTCCAATACTTATTTTCTTGATTTTTTCTATAGTTTTTGTTACGGGTTTTATAAAATTATCTTGGTGAATTGGCTTGTAATAATCCCAACTAAACGTCATTGGCCATTGTTAGTCCCACCTTTGAATATTCCCCCTGCCAGTCCACCTTTCACTTATTTTTACTCCACCGGTCCTCAGTTAAAAAAAACTTAATGGAGTTAAGTTTTTTCGGAATTACAAGCTGACGTTTTAGGACTTTTGATCAGAACGAGGATACGAGTCTTGAAATTGTGCTCCAAGCGATAAAAACAATGCTTCAATTCGGGTAATTCGGGTGTTTAAACTTCTAATTAACAAAAATCAAGTCGTTTGGAGCACCGTTTCGAGATAAGTTTTACATCAATAGACTCGTATTGTCGTGCTAATCAAAAGCCCTAATACGTCAGTTTGTAATTCGGAAAAAAAAAGTCAACTCCGTTAGGTTTTTTTAACTGAGGACCAGTGGGGGAAGGTAGGTAAAAGGTGGGACTAACATGGGGAATATTCAAAGGTGGGCCTGGTAATGGCCAATGACGTGTAATTGGAATTATTATAGGCCAATTCCCCAATTATCTTTCGATTATTTATTTTGACAAATTTGCAACGAATTTTGCTACCGATGGTATTATTTATTTTTAAATATATTTCTCGTTTTTGCAAGGGATTTTGCTACCATTTTTTCTACGTTTGGTTTAGATATTTTTATATAGATTTTACTATTAATTTTAAATACTCATATGTTCAACTTTGCTACGAATTATATTTAAGTATTTTTAGTTAATTTATAAGTATTTATTTTTATGGTTTTGCTACCAATTTTGCTACGTTATTTTTTATATTTATTTCATCCGCTTTGCTACGGATGTTGCTACAAGTTTTTCTACGTTTGGTTTTAAGTTTTTTTTTTCTAGATTTTGCTACGAATTTTGGTAGGCATTTTATTTAATTATTATTTAAATACTTATGTTCTCTACTTTGCTACAGATTTGCTATGGTTTTTATTTATTTTTTTTGGTTAATTTCTAAATATTTATTTTCGTGGTTTTGCTATGAATTTTGCTATGGATTTTGCTACCATATTTCATTTATATTCATTTCCTCAGTTTTGCTATGAATTTGCTACGGATTTTCCTATTAATTTCATTTGCGACGGAATATCCGTAGCAAAATGGTAGCAAAATGTGTTCGTAGCTAATTCGTAGCAAAATTTGCGACCGATTTTTTTCCGTAGCAAAACTTCGCAGCAAATGCTTCTTTTTGTAGTAGTGTATATGTCACACCCCCAAAATCCACATGCGGAGTACCACCGCTTGGAGACGTGACTGACCAGGATCTTAACCACCAATCATATCGAACATGTAATATAGTTAAGTATAGCGGAAGCATTTAAGTATAAACCCAAACATAAGTGTTAATGTATGAAATATCATAAGTGTTCAAATAGCATTCACGATCCTTTGCCCACAACGACCTGCTCCTCCCTGTGCAAGCTCCATAATGTACCTAAGGTCCTGCAAGGCATGCAGCAGAGAGTCAACAACTAGTTGAGCGAGTTCACAGAAAGTAAGTTCAGTAATAGAAATGGTATAGCATGCATTGCGTTCGTTCATCTAATCATGTATCGTATTAGTTCGTTCATTGCTCATGTATAGTATTGGTTTCCATCGCGGGCCCTTTCGGCATGTATGCGAAGATTTGGGTTAATACTCCCAAATATCCTAGACTATGTATATTTGTATCGCTGGCCACCCTGGCATGTGTGCGAAGTTCTAATATGTATAGTTCGCAGCCTTCCCGAGGCATGTGTGCGAAGATCAGTCATAATTATCGCAGCCAACCCTTGGCGTGTGTGCGAAGATCTGTTCAAGTAGGTATACTAGTCTAGCCGTATCTTATCCTTCACCATCCTCACCCTGAGGACTCGTATCATTAAGTTCCATTAACTAAGTATGTACGTATAATTCATTCAATCCCATTCCCACCCTGGGAACCCCATGCCTTGGCTGTGTGAACTCACCTTGGGTTGCTCGGCAGATACACAAAAAGGTTCTTGAACTAAGGGTGCTCAACCGCGTCCTAACAGGGTTACCATACAGGTCAGGTTTGGTTCAAGTATCGCACGTATGTATCACATAAGTTAGCACGTTGCAAGCATGCAAGGATCATGGTAAACACGTATGAATCACAGCAAACACGTATAGCACGTTTATCAGTCCAAGCATATCATAATCATACTTGTGTGTCTCGGATGGTTGGGCCGTTGAGCTTGTGCAAGCCCAACCATCTTGTGCGATATAAATCTAAGTCCAACAATTCCCGGCCCAATTACATAAGAAATCTATTAACATATCCGGCCCAAAATAAATAATACATGCGTGCCTTGTGCGATCCGGTGAATACCCAGCCCAATATATAATTCGGCCCAAAACAGAAACATAAGTGACCCAATAACAAACTGCCCAAATAGTGTATAAGTGACTTGTGCGATCAGGAAATACACACGGCCCAACTTGCATCCGATCGGGTTGTGCGGGCAGGTTAGGGCTTGTGCGATTAGCCCTTGGGCTTGTCCGGCCCAACAACTATAAACGGATAACCTCTTGTGCGATTCAGAGGTCCTTGTGCGACTGGGGAATTCTTGTGCGGTCAGGTCTGTTTGTGCGACCGGACTTGTACGGTTAGCACTTGTGTGATCGGATCAGGTCTTGTACGACCTGATCTTGTGCGATTTGTTTCAATCATCCCAAAAATCAAGCAATTCAGTTACAATTTGTTTATCAGTTTCCAAACATACACCAATCAATTAACACAACATTCAATCATTCGATTCACCTAATATCGATCAAACAAGCATAATTCAAATGTTTTTATCAAGAACTCTTATGAACCCTAATCCACATCAACATGAGCAATATTCAAACATTTGAACATATAGTCTAATTTCGTGTTCTAGATCCCTAATCATCAACAACAGCCAATCCGATTCTCATCATGCAATAGCCGATTAATACAATTATACAACCGATTAACAAGCATGCGATTTACAATCATCTTAACAACATTTAACAACTTATATTCAACCGATTACTTGCAAGACATCAACACATAGATCATATTTTCATCAAATCAACAACCCTAATTGTTCTAGTCTAAGCATGAGATCATGTAATCATCAATAAACAAAACAATACAAACACTAACCGGTCACGAGTAGAAGAGAGTGATCCGAATAAAGATCTTCGGTATAGAGGAATTGTTCGGCTGCCTTTGGTTCGTGAGAGAGAGAGGAGAGATGCTAGGGTTTTGTGTGTGTAAAGTATTTTGTAACAAATGAGGTGAGATTCCCTCATGTGTGTATGTTTGTACGTGCAAAAGAAAAGCAATGGGCCGGCCCTTACTTGGGCAGCCCTTGAAGTCCGAACACAAGTAAAACGGCCCAAAGGGCTTGTGCGAGTGTGGGTGTTGTGTGGTTCGGGTTGCCTAGTGTTGTGCGATTCAATGCATACATACAATCATGCAACCCACGTTACACATAATGCACATAAACAAAACATTCATTACTCAAAGTATCATATAGGCACATAACGTTACATCAAAATAAGTCTAAAGTTCGAGTTGTCACATTATCCCCAACTAATTGGAAATTTCGTCCCGAAATTTGGTATGTACTCACTGAGGTAGCTAGGTAAGTTCAATCGTTCGTTCACTGATTTTCCTGGGGTGTCACATCCTCCCCCCGTTGATCTGGAATTTCGTCCCGAAATTCCGAAGTAGTAGCTTCAGCCTCAGTAGTGGTTGCATTGGTTTCAAATAACTGGGGGTACTTTTCTGTTATCCTGTCTTCGCGTTCCCAGGTGTACTCTGGGCCACGTTTGGAGTTCCAACGTACTCGAACAAGAGGGATTCTCTTGTGTTTGAGGACCTTCACATCTCGGTCCGCGATTTCAACTGATTCCTCGACGAACTGCAACCGCTCGTCGATAGTGAGTTCCTTAAAAGGAATGATGAGGGTTTCATCTGATAGGCACTTCTTTAGGTTCGACACATGAAATACATTGTGAACTGCCCCGAGTTCAGTTGGTAGGTTCAATCTGTAGGCTACCTTGCCAATCTTTTCTATGATTTCGAATGGTCCGACATACCGCGGATTTAGTTTGCCCCGTTTGCCAAAACGAATCACACCCTTCCAGGGTGAGACTTTAAGTAAAACCCGGTCCCCGACCTGAAATTCCAATGGCTTTCTACGCTTTTTCGCGTAGGCTTTCTGACGGTCGCGTGCTGCCGCCATGCGTTGTCGTATCTGTGCAATCTTTTCTGTGGCGTCCACTACGATCTCTGGACCCGTGATTTGGCTATCCCCCACCTCTGCCCAACAGAGAGGTGACCGGCATTTACGTCCGTACAATGCCTCGAATGGAGCGGCTTGTATGCTGGTGTGATAACTGTTATTGTACGAGAACTCCACCTAAGGGAGGTGCTTTTCCCAGCCGTTGCCGAAATCAATAACGCATGCCCGAAGCATGTCTTCAAGTGTTTGAATCGTTCGCTCAGACTGTCCATCCGTCTGAGGATGATACGCTGTGCTCATGTCTAATCGTGAGCCGAAAGATTTGTGCATCGCTTGCCATAGCTCTGACGTGAATCGTGCATCCCGATCCGAAATGATAGATGTGGGCATTCCGTGCCTCGAAACAGCTTCTTTAAGATAGACGTCTGCGAGCGTGGAGAACTTATCCGTTTCCTTTATAGGTAGGAAGTGTGCAGACTTGGTGAGTCGATCCACGATCACCCATATGGTATCATTCCCACGCTGGGATCTGGGTAAGCCCGTAACGAAATCCATGGAAATTTCTTCCCGTTTCCATTGAGGTATCTTAGGCTGCTGAAGTAGACCCGCTGGTTTCTGGTATTCGACCTTGACTCTCGCACAGGTCAAACACTTGCTGACGTAAGTAGCGATGTGGGCCTTCATACTAGGCCACCAGTATGTAGTTTTGATGTCGTGGTACATTTTGTCCGACCCTGGATGTACCGAGTAGCGAGACTTGTGAGCTTCGTCCATTACAAGTTCGCGTAGACCGCCATAAAGTGGTACCCAAATACGCCCCGTTACATAGTAGGCGCCGTCTGCCTTCTGTTCTAGTCGTTGTCGTGAGCCGCGTAGGGCTTCAACCCTGACGTTTTCTGGTTTCAATGCTTCTACCTGAGCATCTCGTATCTGTGCAGGAAGGCTAGACTGAATCGTAAGCTGTAGCGCTCGCACGCGCCGAGGTAAAGTGTCTTTCCGACTGAGAGCGTCAGCCACAACATTGGCTTTGCCTGGATGGTACTTGATAGCGCATTCGTAGTCGTTCAGTAACTCGACCCATCGCCGTTGACGCATGTTCAAATCCTTCTGCTTAAGAATATGTTCGAGACTCCTGTGATCGGTGTAAATCGTGCACCTGGTACCGTACAGGTAGTGTCGCCATATCTTAAGCGCGAAAACAACAGCTCCCAGCTCTAAATCGTGCGTCGTGTAGTTCCGTTCGTGAATCTTAAGTTGGCGTGAAGCATAAGCAATAACCTTGTCGCGCTGCATTAACACACATCCAAGACCCTGAATGGATGCGTCACAGTATACTACAAAATCGTCCGTGCCCTCTGGCAATGAGAGGATAGGTGCACTGCAAAGTCTATCCTTTAGGTGCTGAAAAGCAGTCCCCTGGGGCTCTCCCCAGCGATAGGTGACATCCTTCTGTATCAGTAATGTAAGCGGCTGAGCAATCCTTGAAAAGTCTTTAATAAGCCGTCTGTAGTAACCCGCCAAACCCAAGAATTGGCGTATCTCCGTTGGCGTACGTGGTGCAGGCCAGTTTCTGATTGAGTCTACCTTGGATGGATCGACATGAATCCCATCCTTGTTCACTACGTGGCCTAAGAAATGGACTTCACGAAGCCAGAAGTCGCATTTCGAAAACTTAGCGTACAGCTGCTCCTTCCGAAGGAGTTCCAAAAATAAGGCGTAGATGCTGCTCGTGTTCCTCCTGACTCTTGGAGTAGATCAGGATGTCGTCGATGAAGACAATGACGAACTTGTCTAGATAGGGTTTGCACACCCTGTTCATAAGGTCCATAAATACGGCAGGTGCGTTCAATAATATCAAACCATCCATCATATCAAACATAAAGTATAGTAGTTAAAATAATTCATAAAACCCAATACGATTGATGTTCAAACTAAACTTTGTTTGAGTAGCGGAAACATAATAATGAAAACCCAAAACAAGTTATAAGTTCAAATATCGTTCATTGCATCTCCTCGTCCTAACACAAAAGCTCGACCTCTTGCTTCGTTGCCATTGTTGTTGTTGTTTCCCCCGTTGTTGTTGTTGTTCCCGTTGCCCTGGTTATTGTTGTGGTTCTGATTCTGGTTCAACTGAGGACAATCGCGTTTGTAATAACCTTCTGCCCCACACTGGAAACATCCCCGGTTTCCACGCTGTGGCTGCTGCTGCTGTGGGTTCTGAGGAGCTGGTGGCGGAAGTTGCTGGTTCTGATTAGCTGGCCGTGAGCTTCTACAATCTTTGGCTTCGTGCCCTAGCTTGAGACATCTCTGACAACGTTCTTTGCGACACCTTCCACTGTGGTGCCTGTTACACTTGTCACATAGTAAGTGAACTCCCCGGTATCCACCCTGCCCCTGACTGCCAGATGATTGCTGACTCGAATTCTGGTAGTCGTTGGTTCTGCGCTGCTGTGCTTGAGACTGAACGGAAACTGATCCCCTGCTGGAATCCCCATCCCATTTCCGTTTGTTGTCGTTGGGTGTAGCAGAAGTAGCAGCTGGAGTAGTAGTTGCACTGACGCGTTTGGGCAGCTTGTTCTGTTCTACTGCCTGATCTGTGAGTCGATGGGCAAGACGCTGGATGTCTTGGATGTTGTCGAGGTTTGCCGATGTAACATGGCTCTGGATCTCTGGCGCAAGTCCCTGGAGATACAACTCAATGCGCTTCACTGGAGGGTCCACCATAGTTGGACACAGAATAGCCAGTTCGTTTGACCGTTTCGTATAGGCTTCAATCTCTGACCCCGTCATTTTCAAGTGATAAAGCTCATTCTCCAACTTGTGGATGTCATCACGCGTGCAGTATTCCCTCTTAATGAGTTCCTTGAAATCGTTCCAGGGTGTGGCGTTAGCAGCTGCCAACCCTAAGATCTGAACTTGGGCGTTCCACCAAGTTAATGCTATTCCTTCTAGCGTGCCAGTGGCGTATTTCACCCTGCGAGCCTCTGGGCATTCGCACATCTCGAATACAGACTCGAGCTTTTCAAACCAGTGGAGGAGTCCCACTACCCCCTCTGTGCCGCTGAAAGTACTTGGACGACAGTCCATGAAGTTCTTAAAGGTGCAAACTTGCTGCTGCGCTGGTTGACCTATTGTGTACGAATAGGGCAAAGTTTAAATACAAGGCTAGTTTAGGAGTGTAGGATCTAAAGATCCTAGTGTGTGCTATACTGCAGGGTATACTACCTGCTTGAGCAGCTGCAAGTGCCGCAGCAACTTGAGCTTGAACGAGAGCCTCTAGCTGGGCTTGAGTCATGTTAATTCGTCCAGACATGATTTTCATAATAAAAGTAACGTAAGTTGAGAGTGGTTCGCGAGTAGGGCGATGACAGAAAAGTGTAAGCACGTAGGTATTCTCATGTAATAAAGTCATGTGTATCTAAACGTAATGCGAGCAAAGTTCTAAGCAGTTCTAGCAAACAGGCAATAAACATAAACCTTATTACCTAGGATGTCGAGTCTTGCACGTGGAGCGAAGCGTCGTTGTGGATCGTTGAGAGCACTGTTCTGGTTATAGTCTGGTTTTAATAAAAACGTTTTCCCATATTAAAACCTAATTCTCTATAACCAATGGCTCTGATACCAATCTGTCACACCCCCAAAATCCACATGCGGAGTACCACCGCTTGGAGACGTGACTGACCAGGATCTTAACCACCAATCATATCGAACATGTAATATAGTTAAGTATAGCGGAAGCATTTAAGTATAAACCCAAACATAAGTGTTAATGTATGAAATATCATAAGTGTTCAAATAGCATTCACGATCCTTTGCCCACAACGACCTGCTCCTCCCTGTGCAAGCTCCATAATGTACCTAAGGTCCTGCAAGGCATGCAGCAGAGAGTCAACAACTAGTTGAGCGAGTTCACAGAAAGTAAGTTCAGTAATAGAAATGGTATAGCATGCATTGCGTTCGTTCATCTAATCATGTATCGTATTAGTTCGTTCATTGCTCATGTATAGTATTGGTTTCCATCGCGGGCCCTTTCGGCATGTATGCGAAGATTTGGGTTAATACTCCCAAATATCCTAGACTATGTATATTTGTATCGCTGGCCACCCTGGCATGTGTGCGAAGTTCTAATATGTATAGTTCGCAGCCTTCCCGAGGCATGTGTGCGAAGATCAGTCATAATTATCGCAGCCAACCCTTGGCGTGTGTGCGAAGATCTGTTCAAGTAGGTATACTAGTCTAGCCGTATCTTATCCTTCACCATCCTCACCCTTAGGACTCGTATCATTAAGTTCCATTAACTAAGTATGTACGTATAATTCATTCAATCCCATTCCCACCCTGGGAACCCCATGCCTTGGCTGTGTGAACTCACCTTGGGTTGCTCGGCAGATACACAAAAAGGTTCTTGAACTAAGGGTGGTCAACCGCGTCCTAACAGGGTTACCATACAGGTCAGGTTTGGTTCAAGTATCGCACGTATGTATCACATAAGTTAACACGTTGCAAGCATGCAAGGATCATGGTAAACACGTATGAATCACAGCAAACACGTATAGCACGTTTATCAGTCCAAGCATATCATAATCATACTTGTGTGTCTCGGATGGTTGGGCCGTTGAGCTTGTGCAAGCCCAACCATCTTGTGCGATATAAATCTAAGTCCAACAATTCCCGGCCCAATTACATAAGAAATCTATTAACATATCCGGCCCAAAATAAATAATACATGCATGCCTTGTGCGATCCGGTGAATACCCAGCCCAATATATAATTCGGCCCAAAACAGAAACATAAGTGACCCAATAACAAACTGCCCAAATAGTGTATAAGTGACTTGTGCGATCAGGAAATACACACGGCCCAACTTGCATCCGATCGGGTTGTGCGGGCAGGTTAGGGCTTGTGCGATTAGCCCTTGGGCTTGTCCGGCCCAACAACTATAAACGGATAACCTCTTGTGCGATTCAGAGGTCCTTGTGCGACTGGGGAATTCTTGTGCGGTCAGGTCTATTTGTGCGACCGGACTTGTACGGTTAGCACTTGTGTGATCGGATCAGGTCTTGTACGACCTGATCTTGTGCGATTTGTTTCAATCATCCCAAAAATCAAGCAATTCAGTTACAATTTGTTTATCAGTTTCCAAACATACACCAATCAATTAACACAACATTCAATCATTCGATTCACCTAATATCGATCAAACAAGCATAATTCAAATGTTTTTATCAAGAACTCTTATGAACCCTAATCCACATCAACATGAGCAATATTCAAACATTTGAACATATAGTCTAATTTCGTGTTCTAGATCCCTAATCATCAACAACAGCCGATCCGATTCTCATCATGCAATAGCCGATTAATACAATTATACAACCGATTAACAAGCATGCGATTTACAATCATCTTAACAACATTTAACAACTTATATTCAACCGATTACTTGCAAGACATCAACACATAGATCATATTTTCATCAAATCAACAACCCTAATTGTTCTAGTCTAAGCATGAGATCATGTAATCATCAATAAACAAAACAATACAAACACTAACCGGTCACGAGTAGAAGAGAATGATCCGAATAAAGATCTTCGGTATAGAGGAATTGTTCGGCTGCCTTTGGTTCGTGAGAGAGAGAGGAGAGATGCTAGGGTTTTGTGTGTGTAAAGTATTTTGTAACAAATGAGGTGAGATTCCCTCATGTGTGTATGTTTGTACGTGCAAAAGAAAAGCAATGGGCCGGCCCTTACTTGGGCAGCCCTTGAAGTCCGAACACAAGTAAAACGGCCCAAAGGGCTTGTGCGAGTGTGGGTGTTGTGTGGTTCGGGTTGCCTAGTGTTGTGCGATTCAATGCATACATACAATCATGCAACCCACGTTACACATAATGCACATAAACAAAACATTCATTACTCAAAGTATCATATAGGCACATAACGTTACATCAAAATAAGTCTAAAGTTTGAGTTGTCACAGTATACCTGAAACGAGAGGTTGCAGGTCAGAAAAATTAGAGAACTTGTCAAAGGTTTCGAGTGGATCTTCGAACATGTGCAAATTGTCTGTGTTGAACAAGACTCGAAGTCTTGTATATAATCATCAACACCAAGCAGGTGAAGAATACGAATTGTCTTTACAATAATTGAACTTAACCAATTTGTAAATACATGTCAAATTCAAAGTTATTGATGTCACACCCCAACTGATGACGGAATCATCGGGGCATGGCACTGAGCGAAACAGATTGTAAAGAAGTTTCCATAGCAATTATCATTACTATTTAATTAAAATAACACGTCCCATACCGTATCTCAAACAGTAAATAAATTATTACAGACAAAATCCAGGCAAATATTTCGGTTCCGACAACTCAGATTTAAATAAACAACAATTGTTTATCTGCTTCTAGAGACCCTTAATTTGACTACTACAGACAACTATTTGTTGGGCTCTAGAGCTTTATTCTAGCCTCGCTTTCCTAGCAGATAAGCATCTTAAACACCTGTCACATACGTTAAAAATAAAGTCACTACATAAAATGTAAAGGTGAGCATACAAGTTTGATAATAACATATAGAGTTCAAAATAGTTTACGCATAACCAGCACGTACACAGAGGAAAACGATGCATGTTAATTATCGACATGGATCTATCGATACCAATGACTGCGGGTTGATTGCCCGAGGCAGTTCGTAATACATGATTACCACCGTAATCCATGCAAGTAATTGTCCTTAACAACCCCCGTGTGAACGGGTGCTGAGTCCAAACTATAGTACTATCGTCGTTAAGGCAGGTAGACAACATTCCACGTGTAAATATAACAACAAGCATTCATTTAGTCACGTAATACATTCGATAACGGTTAGCGTTTAAAGTATTGCGTAGTGTGTTCGATTGTGATTTTGAATAACTAACGTATGTAACACCCAAAAGTGCGGAATCAAAAAGGGTTCGAGTATACTCACAGCGATTGATGGATTGATGGGAGCGCTTGAGAGTAGGGTTAGCCTGAATAGTTCGATGGCATAATGGTAAGCAACGCCTAAAACGGAAACAAGTGTTGATGGATCGGACAGCTGGTCGATCGGATGGTAGTCCGATCAGACGGCTGACCGTTCGGTTGACAGTCCGTTCGGACAGTTGTCCGGTCGGACGGAAGTCCGATCGGATGGCTGTTCAAGTGGATTGTTTCTTCCTTTGAGTAGGATGTGTTTGCGTATGATGGTTTGACTTTTGAAGTTTTCGTTGTAGTATTTGAAAACCTTGAAGTATCTTTACCTTTCAGGTCGGTCGATCGGACGGTCGGTCGATCGATCGGCCGGCAACCCGATCGGCTAGGTACTTCAGCAAACAAGTTCTCAGCAGGGTGTCACCTGGTCGGACGGTTGTTCGATCGGGTGGCACTCCTAGTGCGTCGAACATGTTGAAAAAGCGATTAAGTGTTGAAGTCAAGTATCTCATGATCCGAAGAGTAATCCAATCGGATGGTAGTCTGATCGGTTGGCCGTTCGTTCAATACCCAACTTCAAACAAGTTGATTAAGTATGGGACCATGTGCTAGCCAATCGGCTGGCCGGTCGATCGGCTGACTGTCCGATCGGCTGGCTGTCCATTCGGACAGCAGTCCGATCGGACAGCACCCTGACCTGGTCGGCCTGTTCGTCTAACACTTGGTTGTTCTGATTGTTTGTCGTTTTATTGAGGTATTTTGACAACAAGTCAAGCAACAGAAATCGCGTCATTACTTAGTTCCCCCAGTCGGACAGGAATAACCCAAATCTGATTAGTGAACGGTTCGGGATGGTGTTTCATGTTTAACCCGAAATCGGTGAACCTCGTGGATAGATTCCGGATCTTGAGTCACACAACCACCGAAATGGTTAGTAAGTCGGCACAAGCTCCGTTTCTATCGGTTTTGGAAGTATTGAGTGTAAAAGAGTTGAAAGAAAGTTGGAAAGCGATCTTTCAATCCCTTTTATCATGAATATGTTCAGATCTGTTAAGGATCTTTGTTTGTTTATGTGGAAATCAGTTAGATCCAAGTTATTCTTGGTGGATTGAGGCCAAAACATGAAGTTCTTCAAGAACCCATGATGACATCATCCTAGAACACTTGAATCTTGATGATTTCACGGTTAAAAGTTAAGATTTGAAAGATAGAAAGGTGTAGGAGTGCGTGTCGATCAAGAAAGTACAAGATTTAGGACGAAATCTTACCGGAATCGAGAGAAATCTAAGAAAAAGTGAGCTGAGCGTGCTGGTCGGACAGAGGTTTCCAAAAGTAGAAAGTTTAACAATAACAGGCGCATTTGTAGGATGCCAAAAGAGGTAAAGGCTGGCCGATCGGTCAGGCAGCACGATCGGACAGCCTGTCCGATCAGACAACACAACTTCCCACACATTAAGGTTCCAACACATAAAGTTATTGCTCAAGGTCTCTTATTCATTTTGGCATTAATTTTTAAATAATAACTACACTTATCAATATATAATTTATTTAAGATTTCCAACAAAATACGGCCCGGTCTAATTTTGTATATTTATAGAGTAAACTGCCATTTTGGTCCCTGTGGTTTGGGCACTTTTGCCATTTTAGTTCAAATCTCAAACTTTTTAAATCCGGTTCCCTGTGGTTTCACTTTTATTGCCATTTTAGTCCAAAATTCAAAAATCCCATTTTTTAACTGTTGAAAACTGGTTGTTTTGTCTTTTTGTGCAGGTGCATTTTTGTCCATCTCAGATTTTATTATAACATATCAATAATTAATAAACTAAATTAAATATATTTAATTCCTTTTATACCCTAATATTAAAATACATTTACAGATCATTTGTCATCCTCCCCCAAATCATCACCCCCCCCCCCAAATCATCTTCCCCCAAAGAGGAGCCACCGTGTGCAGCGGCGAAGAAATGAGAATCGATGGTGAGAGAGAGAGACGCAAGAGGGAGATGGAAAGAGAACGACGGCGCTGCGGCGGTAGACGAGCGGCAGGCGAGTTACAGGAATTTTTCCGGCAGCGGTGGTGTCTCCGGTGAGCTTCCTCGTCTCGTGTCGTATTTACTTATTCGTTTTTTTCCTCTTTCTCTGGCCGACGTTTTGTTGCAGGTTGGGGTTGTGGTTTCCGGTGATAATATTGACGGCGATGAAGTGACGGCAGCAGGTTAAAGATCGGGTACGACGGGGAGATGGTGGTGGTTCTTGGTTTGAAACTCGGGTCCGTTGTTCGGAGCCGGCGTGTTTCAAGCGGAGCTCCGATTCACGACTGTCACAGTGGCTGCATACACCCCTATCATCTTGCAGTCCCTCAGTTAGTGTAGATATACCCCTGTCACATGTCTTGGCAAGACGGTGGCTCCTCTTTGGGGGAAGATGATTTAGGGGGAGGATGACAATAAAGATGAGATCTGTAAAAGTATTTTAATATTAGGGTATAAAAGGAATTAAATATATTTAATTTAGTTTAGAGTAAACTGCCATTTTGGTCCCTGTGGTTTGGGCACTTTTGCCATTTTAGTCCAAATCTCAAACTTTTTACATCCGGGTCCCTGTGGTTTGCATTTTGTTGCCATTTTAGTCCAAATTCCAAAAACCCTCTATTTTGACTGTTGAAACTTGATTATTTTGTCCTTTAGTGCAGGGGCATTTTGGTCATTCTGATTTTACTCTTCTAATAAATTAAAACAAAATTAATTATATATTATAATATATATATATAACCCTCGACCTCTCTCTCTAACTAAAACAACACAGATACACACACTCTCTCTCTCTCAGTTCTCTCTCTCTCACTCTACACCGTTCACCACCGTCATCACCACAGATCACCACCGCTATACACACACACACACTCTCTCTCTCTCTCTCTTAGTTCTCTCTCTCTCTTCACAGATCTCTCCTCCATCCTTCTTTCTTTTCAGATCTGTAAATAGGGGGTGGTTGACGATGACTGATTATGATGATGATGAATGATGGGTGGTTACGGTGGTGGATTTGAGGGTTTTTCATGGGTGGGTTTTCGGATTTGAGGGGTTTTCACGATGGTTGTGGTGGCAGGTGGATGGTGGTGTTGGTGGTTGCAGGTTGCGTGGTGGTGGCAGGTGGGTGGTGGTGACGGTGGTCGTGGGGGTGGGAGTGGGTGATGGCAGGTGGCGGGTTTGAGAGGTGGTGTTGAGAGATGGGGGCGGTGGTGGCAGATGGGGGCGGTGGTGGCTGGTGTTTGCTGCTGCTGGTGGAGCCGTCGTCATCAGAGTAAAAAGTTTTGATCGGTGGTGGTGATGGTGGTGGTTATTGTTGTTGTTGTTGTTGTTCTGGGAGTGGCATTATTATTTATTAAGTTTGTTTCAAGGCTATGATGATCAGAGTATCCTGAGCAAAATTAAAGGGACATTGAAGATCCGACCCGCATCTTGGCGGGGCAAAATCCAGTTGGCATAGTGAAGAAGAATTTGACATTCTCTCACCAAGCAACTGTGTATTCTGCAGCCATGGTGTAACTTATTTCTTCTTTGTTCCCATCCCCCAATTACAGATCTGAGCCTGTCTCCTTGCATTTAATTTATTTTCTCTTGAAAATATGATTTTTTGAAATCCAGACTCTTTACACTTTTGTGTTTGTTTATTTTGTTAAATTCATTATCAATTAACGAATTGAAGCAATAAAGTGGTGGTGCTTGGCGATCGACACAACAAGGTTTGAAGGTGAATGTTGATTTGACACTGTTGAATCTGTTGGAAGCTCATGGTGGTGGAGGTAGTTGCAGGTTGTGGTGGGTTGTGGTGGGTTGTGATGGTGGAGGAGGTGGTGGTGTTTGAGTTTTTTGAGGTGCAGAGGTTGAAGATAATGATGATAAGGGGTTTTTTATATTTGGGGGTTTTTTAATAAAAGAATTGCTTTAATGAAAATTAAATGACCAAACTACCCCTTCAGAGAAAGACAAAAAAGGGACATTAAAACAGTCAAAAATCAGGGATTTTGAGTTTTGGACTAAAGTGGCAACAAAATACAAACCACAGGGACCCAGATTAAAAAGTTTGAGATTTGGACTAAAATGGCAAAAGTGCCCAAACCACAGGGACCAAAATGGCAGTTTACTCATATTTATATAAGTACATTAAAACCTATATAAATTAGCAAACTTTTTGTGCATAAGGACTTGTAAGTTGTGCTTTGGGTGTTTTTCAAAAATAAAAATTGATTTTTTTTGTTTTAACCCAAAGGTTTGTACATTTTCCAATTTTAACCCTACATAATTTGTTTTTTTAACTTTAACCCAAAACTTTTCATTATTTGCAATTTAACTTCACAACTTTTATCACTTATACTTATCATCTTTCGCAAATTTTCGTTTTACGTATAGTTCTAAAATTTTCGAGTTAATACGACGCAACGTGCATGTGTGGTTCAACGTTTTTACTTCTATTTTTCCATGTTTGACAGGTTCGTCGCAATATGCATATTATAGGTCGAGTCAGTGTTGGTTGTCGATGACGGTTGTGTGACATTAGTACTATTTGACACCGTTTTACGCCCCGCCGCAACGCGGGGTGTGCTTTGGGGATTTTTCAAAGAAAAAACTGTTATGCATATGGTTGTCTTAACGTTGGCTTTGGGGGTTTTCCAAAAAAAATTGATTTTTTTTTTTTACTTTTCACCCAAAAGTATTTCATAAATTACTTTTAATTCAAAACTATTTGTTTTTTACTTTTAACCCAAAACTTTTTATCTTTTACAATCTATCCTCATAACTTTTTTTACTTTCAACTTTGGTCCTTTGTAGTTTTCATTTTCCGCAAATTTTGCACTCTATGCTTGGTTCTAAATTTTGTGACTTAACACAACACAGCGTACGTCTTTGGCTCAACGTTTTTACGTTTTGTTCTAAATTTTGCGAGTTAACACGACGCAACGTGCGTGTGTGGGTGAACGTTTTTACATCGTCTATTTTTACCCCGTTTGACAGGTTTAACACAACGTGTGGGTCGTAGATCGACTTAGTTATAAATAAAGCATCCCCGCCGCATTGCGGCGGGTCGTAATCCTAGTTAGTAATGAATTAGGGACTTTAGTTTGCTTTCGATTTGCCTCATACCCAATTGCTTGAACAATGCGTTTAGTATAATTTCGCCAATTTCTATTCCATGCCTGCCAACTGTTTGTGTGAATGTTTGCCCAACGTCTTGAAGTACTTAAAATTTTAATCTCTGCATACAAACTCTTATTTTTTTGGATTGATGTAGATTTATCTGCATCAAATGCAGAATAACCAGCACCAACCTTTTGTATATCCTAAGACAACTAAATAGATCTCCAAAGACATTTTGTATATTGTAAGAACAACTTTTCTAAGGATCAACTTGGATAAAATATGCAAAGAACAACTGCATGTACTCAGGATCAATGCAGTAAAACTATCACTAAACTTTTGTATCTTGTAAGACTACTTTTGTATATATCTCCAATTTCTGCCTCCAACGTCAATTTCTTTGCAAAACTGCCATAACACGCGGGTCCTTCCTAGTCGTTATGATAAAGTCAATACTTTCATTTAGCCAAGATTGCCACAAAGCGTGAGTCTTTCCTTGTCGGGTAAACCAAATGGTAAAAGGTCACCCACGTCTGTGAATGCAGAGGACGCTGGTGATCCGACCCGCCACCATTCCAGAGGGAACCACATGAAGAACACACTTTAATTTTGATATTCAGGAAAATTCTTGCATATCTTGATATAAACTAGAAAATTATGCTAAGATAGTCCATGTGTAATGTTATTATATGGTTTTGATCTTTACTTTTGTGAAATTACGGATTTGGTACTCAATGTTTGCTACCGGTAACACAGATGACCATTGGTGATAGCAAATATTAAAATTATATGTTTATTTTGTAAAATGACTAAAATACTCTTAATTATATTCAGAAACTAATAAGAATAAATACATTATATACAAAGAACTATTATGCTCTCAAGGTAATTTCATTTCACTTTCTGTTAACTGAAACATACAACACTCTCATCTATATATACTACTAACAACCTGCTAACTGACTACTAACACCCATGCCAACTAATATCCAATTGTTACAATATCCTCTACAGATACATATCATATATACACACTAATATGACCCCTCAAGCTAAACAGGGAGTATCCACGTGAAGCTTGGACTGCAAATTGTAAAAACGAACACTAGACAAGCCGCCTCTTGTCAAAAGATTTGCAATCTGAAGTGTAGTGGAATTATACTGAACATGTAAAAATACCCGCCAAAACCATATAATGAATAAAAGGCAAGTTAATCTCCAAGTGTTTTGGTGCGCTGGTTCAACACCGGGTTGACTGCAGACTTTGTAGCTCCAAAATTGTCATACCAAAGAGATAGTTGACAAGTCATCGTAATATGTAACTCACGTAATTTTGATGTAATCCATCATAACTCAGCAGTTGTATGAGCAAGAGCACAGTACCGCCTCAGTACTCGACTTAACAACTATATGTTATTTCTTGAAACTCCAACTATTGAGGTTGGACCCAAGAAAAACACAATAACCTGTAGTAGAATCATCGGGACACTTAGCCCAGTCATCATCACTATAAGCCTACCCCTCCCCTAACTCTACATTCGCCCCTGAGGAAGTCGTAGGAAGGGTGTCAAACGAACTCCAACTGAACTCATTCTAGCGGCATTGGAACCGTCTCGTTGAACTCTAGGATCTTAGATTTTTGGTTTTCGCTTTTGGATTTTGGATTTTTAGCATGTAGATTTTGTAGTTTTTGGTTAGATCGTTGTGTCTTTTTGTGATTCATTGTGCCTTTTTTTCTTTAAATTATAGTATATTATATTTCTCGGCATTGTGTTATATTTTTCGATCCATTGTGTCTTTAAAGTAACATTAGTAGATTTAGGAGATCGTATAGGATAACTTAACCTCCGCATAGACTACCAGTATAATTCTTTCTAATTAGTGCTAGGAATAAATTTGTCTATGAAATGTTATAATGTATAAAATAATCAATTTTCTAAAAATATTTAAATTCTTTGAATATAACTTAACCTCCACATAGACAACCAGTATAATTCTTTGAAAGATGTTAGTTCTTTGTCTCATGGAAATAAGCTTTTTTTTTTTTTTTTTTTTTTTTAAAGTTAACCACTTTTATATCAAACGAGTTGCCTTTATAAATAAAATAGTTTTGTCACAAAATACATATTGATTTAAAAACTAAAACTATTTTATAAAAAAGAACTTTTGAGTCATGATTTGATCAATCACGCCATGACAATGTACATGGATTGTAAAATGGGCTAAAACCATATGTGGTGTCCACAATCCACATGGTGAAAACTAATTAATGGACTTGGGTCTTAAACAGGTGTAGTTTATTGACGCATCTTTGACAATGACTCGAGGGTTGAGCACTTTAATATTCTCAATAAATTACGAGAAGGGTTAGGTCGTTGATTGGGCATTGTGACATTGAGGAAAATGACATTGTTTCTCATATACACCTGTATGGCAATCATGTATGGAAATCATTAAAGATCCTCCATTGTGACATAAGTCTTTAGACTAGAGGGTATGGGGGCCGGCTGAGGCCCGGCTTGGTTTGGCGCCGGTCCCTCACACCGCCCCCTGGGTCCGGCTACGCAACTTCGGCTCCCACAAGACGGAGAGGACGGGCCAACTTTTCAAATTTAGAGCCGTTACAACGGCTATATTTTAATAAAAAAAAACCTTTTTAACTTTAAATAAATACCCTCATCTCATTCATTTTTATACCATTTTCCCCCATTCTTCTCCCATTCTCATCCAATTTTATAAAAAAACACTCCCTCTTTTTTATACAATCATGAATCCATTCAACCCAAACAACCCCAATCCGAACAATCCCAACCCGAACAATCCCAACCCGAACCAACCTAACCTTTTTTCGACTCCCGCTTACACTCCGACTATGGATCCTTCATGGGTGTCTCTGCAATTTACGTTTTCGGGTTTCCAACAATCACCCAACGCCTTCAAACAAATGTCCCAAGTTCAACAAATGCAACAATACCAAGCACTCCAACAAATGGACGAGTTGATAACCGAATTCCGTTCGTTCAAAGAGCTCGCGGCCGAAAAATATAGTCACAAGAAAACCGTGTCGGCCGACTATGCTCGAGCGGAGGATTTTAGAATTATGAGGTTGGATCTCAACTCGGTTCCGGAGGATGAACGCGAGCTTTTATCGGAGGATGAAAGAGGAGGTTAAGAAAGAATGGACGTTGTAGGTTGTTTACTTTTTTAATTGTATCGTTATTTTTTTTTCGTTTTTATGTTTACCGTTTCTAGGATTAGTAATTTTATTTTTTAGGAAATGTAACTTTTTTTTTATGTTATGAAATGAATTTATTTACGTTGTTTTATGTTGTATTTTTAAATTTTTATGAAGTTTTTATTAAGTTAACAAAAAAAAGTTGGAAAATTATAAAATAATTAGGTGGGGCAGCCCCATCCTTCACCCTCCTCAAAATGCAAGAAGGCCCATCCTCTATGAGATGGTGATGTGGCGCCTACGTGGCGGCCTATCCTCATGGGGATGAGCCTCTCCACACCCTCTAGTCTTACTAATGGGGTGAAAAATGAAATAAAGGGAAAATTATGAGAATACGTATGTTGACTAAACATGTTAGCAAAATAGCCATTGAATATTTCACTTTGAAAAATAAGCAAGTTAAAAGCAGTCAATTAGAGATAGATAAGTAAGCTAAAACGATAGAGATGGTAGCTCTAGAGCCGGTACAAAAACGCACAAAAAGTGCAACGGGGTCAACGCCTCACCCAACCAATGCTAAACACTTGTGAAGGACGGGCAGTGTAGTGCCGGATGATCACGCTTTCGGCTAATATGGTGCCAGATTGGACACATCAAAAGCAACCTCTAACATGGCAACAACGGAGCCATTAGAGACCTATGTTGTCTGTAATGTAGCCGACAAGTTGTTCATGTAAGAACCACGATTGACATGACTCGTTGCGGCTGGCTTGGCTGGGCTACATACCTGTCAGGTGGACTCACTCTAACTTAGAATTAACATTTTAGAACCATGATAGACATGACTCGTTGCGGCTGGCTTGGCTGGACTATATACCTGTCCGGTGGACTCACACATAGAATTAACATTTTTGATGGTTAGAAACCATTAAAATTTAGTGGTTTCAATTCTTTGTTGAAATCAAGAAGTCGGATTTGGGGTTTTTAGTAAATTATGACCCAAAGCTTAGAATACAGGATTATTTTTGTACCTAAAGGTTTGGAAAGATCACTAGTGATGTTTAAGAACCTTTAGAAGTCATTAATAATGGATATATGGTCTAAATCAAGAATTAGCTGTTTGAGTTCTTTATAAAGTTTAATCTAAATTGGCACAAAGAGGGATTTCTTTTTTCATATATATGGAGTTTTTATCACCACAAGTCAATGAGAATTCGCATAGATGTGTTTGGATTCAAAGACTGAGTTTAAGACTGAAAATTTGTAAAACTTGTTAAAAATGGTGGTTACATTTTAATGCAAAAAATTTCCAAAATGTTGATGTAGCAAATTTAATGGACCAAGAATGGTTCAAGAATGTCAAATACATTTGTTTAGATGAGTTTGAATTGTTGAAAATGAATATTGAAGTAAACAAAATAAACTATGAAGCTTTTTGTTTTAAAGGAGATAACTAGTTGAACTAAGAACCATGAGGTCTATCTTTTATAATAAACATTCATATGCGATTAAACAACCCCCCCTCCCCCCCCCCCCCCCCCCTTAAGTATACATGATTAGTGTATGTTTAGAAGTTGATCATGAATGAGATATGCAATTGTTCTCAAGAAACACACTAACGATATATTTGACTTCTAGCAAATCAACCAGGAGTGGGAAATGATTAAAAAAATCACTTGTTTCAGCAAAAAATAAAAAATAAAAATTAAAAAGATGCCGCGTACACAAATTTACATGAGGTATAAAAAAATATTTGTCGTTGTAACAAAATTTACATCAGCGCGTAAACAAAATTACATCAGGCAAAACTACCGAATCGACAATTTTTTTTTTGCTTTTTTTGCAGTTGTGTTTATAATATTTTCATCTACGTCTGTGCAAAAATTGTGACCCAACTTGCACGAGAAGTAGGAGTTCTCATGGTTCTCACAACTCGTGGTGATTCTCATTTGAACCGAAGCCCCCCCCCCTCTCTCCCCCTCTATATATATATATATATATATATATATAGGGTAAGGATAAATCGAAAACCCACTTGAATTGAAGAAACCCTGAAAACCCAATAACAACCATTGATTAAACAAGATGAATGGCTGTGATCTATTTGCAGTAAAAGTAATCACACTTTTACTAAAATAATAACAATAAGTACACACAAGGGCATTTTCGGCTTTGATTGATTGTTAAATTTCTAACGAAAAAAAATGTAACAACACACTTTGTTTCTGTAATAGTCACTTTGTTTTTACAATAATCTGGAAAAAATGTAACAACACACTTTATGTTTACAAACAGTCTAAAAAAGTGTAACAATTCACTTTATTTTCAGTAACGTGCATTATTTATGTAACACGAAAAAATGTAACATGCATTTTTTTCTTTGATTGTTACATTTCGTAACTATGTTCAACATCAAACATCTTTCGAATCATCTTCAACATTTGAAGAAGTGCAAATCTGAAAAAAAAAAAAAAAAAAAAAAAACGTCTTTTGAATCATCTTCAACATCAAAAAATGAAGATCTATAAAACACAAAAAAAAAAAAAAAACAAATCTGAAAAAAAAACCCCTGAAAACAAACATACTTATGGATCTGGAGGATCTTTTAGATCTGGAACATCGTGTTCAACATCGAACATCTTTTGGATCATCTTCAAAATCTAACCGTTATACGGAATATCATCTTCAACATCGAACATCTTCAACCGGATCTGGAGCATCTTTTGGATCTGGTAGCATCTTGGAACTGGATCATCTTTTTTGATTTCGGATCTGAACGAGATCTGAATCTGATGTTGTATGGAACACCCGTTCGATCTTCTGATCTTTCTCCGATCTTCACTGCCTCTCTCACCGATCCTCATTGCCTCTCTCTCTCCGATCTTCTCTCTCTAACCATCTATCTCTCTGGATTTTTGGGAAGTAAAATATGTTCTTCATTTAAGAAATGCTTCATAAAACACAAAATGACTCTGTTTGGGAGAAATGAGATGTGAGAGATTTGATTTTTGATCTTGTTTCATCTATATTGGAACAAGAGAGAGAGGGGGGGAAAAGTGTGCTAAAGAAGAGAGATGAAAGAGAATATGAGAAAAGATATAATTTTGTGTGATGTAACCACATAGAAAAAGTAGACAGTAACATAAACTATCTTTTCTCAAATAAAAAGTGACTACATGATTATATCCAATATTTTTTTAATTGCAAAACTATTAAAAGTAAGTCTCTTGAATAAAACAAGAAAAAAAAAAAACAATCTAGCCAGTAAAAAGATAAAACTACGTACAAGCATGAGGGATTGTATGCATTTAACTATAGGATGGTTTTAACTAGGGTTGATATAGGACAAATGTTGTCAGGAAAAGAAGTACAAATGTAATAAATGACACAAATGAAGGAAGAAGAAAAGTCTGCGTGCAGACTTACACATTCACTCACTCAAAAAGGTTACAAGAAAATGACGAAAATGCCCTTGTCTCCTCTCAAACTAACATGTAACGTGGATCAATCCTAGCCACATGTAAGAGTTTTCTGGGTTTTTTTAACTGGAATGACTTTTCTCATTATAATTAACCTATGTATATATATATATATATATATATATATATATATATATATATATATATATATATATATATACATATATATATAGGGGGCTGCTAGAATGAGAACCATCTCGAGTTGTAAGAACCGCGAGAACTACACCCCACGGAGCGCCGTTCGCCATGATTTTTTTTTACAAGTAGATGTGTATATTATAAACACAGCCGTAAAAAATCATGGCGAACGGCGCTCCGTGGGGTGTAGTTTTTTACACCACAAGTTTGGTGTTTTTTAATTTTTTTTTCTTTTTTCTTTTTTTTTTCACCAAACTTGTGGTGTGAAAAACTACACCCCACGGAGCGCCGTTCGCCATGATTTTTTACGGCTGTGTTTATAATATACACATCTACTTGTAAAAAAAAATCATGGCGAACGGCGCTCCGTGGGGTGTAGTTCTCGCGGTTCTTACAACTCGAGGTGGTTCTCATTCTAGCGGCTCCCTATATATATATATATACATATATATATATATATATATATATATATATATATATATATATATATATATATATATATATATATATATATATATATATAGGAAAAGGATCATGTGAGAAGTGATATGCTAGTTGAGAAACTTGAGAAGCATTCTGGACCACACATTTTTCTAAGCCTTTCGTAATATACACATATGTATAGTTTAAAATTGACTGTATACATATGTGTATAACTCAATAGGGGATGGTTCAAATGAAAACCACTTTTATTGTGAAAACTCGAAAACTAACTAAAAAAGCCTAAAAAAACCTAAAAAACATACAATTTTTTTTTTTTTACAATTTTTTTTAGAAAAATCGCTACTTTTTATATATGGAAAAAAATTTCAAAAAAAAAAAAAAAAAATTTTTTTTGGTTGTACTGCACATGTGCACTAATACGGAAAGCCTAAACCACTTAACCCACCCCCCAGCGACACCCCCCAAAAACCTAAACCCCCACCCTCCCCCCCCCCCCCCCCAAAACCTAAATTCACCCTCCCACCAAAAGCCTAACCCCCCTCCCCCCAAAAACCTAAACCCCCCCACCCTCCCGAAAACCTAAAACTAAACCCTAAACATAAACCCGAAAAAAACCTAACCCCCCACCCCCACCCCCCAAAAACCTAAACCCCCCTCCCCCCACACCCAAAAACCTAATCTTAATCCTAAACCTCCAAAAAACTAACCCTAAAAGCTAAACTAGAATCAAAAAGCTAATTTTAAGCATGTAATGCACATTGTAGTACATGTTATATTGCACATGTGCACTACTACAATAATAGTATTGAAAAAAAGACGACACCATAAATCTTTTTTTACGTCATAAAAAATATGCTCGAATATACTTGAATGAAAGATAAGAAAATTTGTGATCTTATGGTGCCATTTTTGTTTTAAAATGATAACGTATGGAGAAATGGGAAATGTTTGAAAAGTTATATATTTTTTGTTCCAATTTTACCCCTCCTTCATTAAAAGTCTTCCCCCCCCCTCCTTTTTAGTGGGTTTTAGTTAGTTTTCTAGTTTTCACAATAACTAGTGGTTTTCATTTGAAACTTCCCCTAACTCAATATACATATATGTATATAGTCAATTTTAAACTATACATATGTGTATATTACGAAAGGCTTAGAACAATGTGTGGTCCAGAATACTTCTCAAGTTTCTCATATAGGGTGGACTTATCTTAGGATCCCTACCCTATATATATATATATATATATATATATCTTATATGTTAAGTTTATGATGAATGATTATGTGTTTCAAGAGTATTTTATGCTAAAAAGTATTTTGTAGTAAGGTTATATGGTATAGCAGGCTTAATATGTTTGATGGTATATAAAATGAAATATATGAGCATAACACAATTGGTTGTGCTGTTGCGTTTAAACCTCTTGTTTGATGCCTAAGATCATCACCTAATTGAAAGGATATGAACGTTCATCAAGACTACGAGTTTCACTCATTGCCGGCCCTGGGAGTGGGCGGGGAGGACCACCGGTAAGGGCCCGATATTTCAAGGGGCACATTTTTTTAAGAAAAAAACTGATACGTATATGTAAAATATTTTTTTAATTGGGTACACCCATGCAAACACCAACATAGGCCCCCTTACAAAACTATTCTTATGGTTTAGATTGGTTATTATCACCCTTGTCATTAGGTTTAGACCTTTAGTGAACCCAATACCCAATTTCGTTAAGGCCTAAGGGCACATTTTTTCTAGCTCGAACAAGGTACACGAATTCTTAGGGCCGGCCCTGCCCGGCTTGATAAGAATTAATAATCAGGTGATAAGATTTCATGCAGCATTGTATGGTTTAGGTACATATTATTACTTAGAAATTTGAATATAGGTTTCAGGTTTGAATATAGAAATTTGTATGATAAGATTTCATGCAGCATTGTGGATTATAAACTTGACACATAAGGTTAAATCAAAGAATTTCAATTAATCCAAAACGGGTAAAGATTTAAATGCTATTGAAGTCCAATAACTTCACTTGTTAGTTTGAAGAATTTATATCCTTCACTAACAAAGATACTTGAAATGCACCAGTTGTGTAATTGATATAAGAATTGGAAAGGAACATCCTTAGAGGACCCGGGGTGGAAGCCTTTTGCTTCGTGATGAGCATGTATCACGCGTTATACACGGCCGCCGGTCACCATCATCACGCGATAACTTGACAACGCGTGGCCACTATCACGCGTTGTATATTGAACTTGTTTGTGGTTTTGTGAGTGGATTTGTTGGTTGGGGGGAAATTGTTGGGTGTGGTGATGAGTGATGACCAACCCCACTAAAAATGGTTGTGAGTGATGGAAAATGGTCGATGACATGGCGAAACTTGATTGATGCTTGTGAGTGATAAATTCTATCACTAGTGAATCACCCCCTCCCCTTAGAAAAGATAAAGATGAGAAAATCTGGTACCTATATGAATTATTTTCTTTTAGTTAAGCTAATATAAGTGGGTTTCTTCAACACAACTCATCACTTTAGAAATGATTTTTATTTGAAAATGTATCTTAACGAAACCTGACTTTTTTGTGAAAAAGACAAATTGTATTCACATTGTTTTCTTTTTTTTTTTTAACGGCAAATTTGGATCACTGACGAACCACTGAAGTATCATCGTGCCACCAGCAGAACCACCCGATCATATCCATCTCCACTAGGCAATAACGCCTATACACCAATTCAGGAGGAAACCCAATAAATCTAGGAAAACCCCCTTTGTGGGAATTGAACCCATGACCTAATGGTCATAAGACTTATCCCACGCCCAAGATACCACTACCCTATTCACATTGTTTTCTACTATATGTACAAAAAGCTCATTAATTTCTCAACTTGTATTGGTCTCTTTTTAATGTACAATGAATAAAATTACTACATAAAACCTATAAATAATATTATAACCTTCGTCTAAAGTATACAAGACATACACAAATAAGTTGTAATAATATAATGCATTGGCGGACCTACATAGAGCCGCCAGGGGAGGCCACCCCCTAAGAAAATTAGTCTCATAAGTAAAAATCTTAATCGCCCTTCTTAAAAATTCGGTTAAATCCTTCGATCATCCCTCAAGAAAATTAATCCTAGGTTCGCCACTTACTTAAGTTGACCAAACAAATTTGATGCATTAAAAGCCTCCCTTGATGCCTTTCTAATAAGGAAACAAAACTTAAAACCAACATTATATTTGTTTCAAGTTTCAACCTGAACCAACCTTGTAAAGTCATAAATTTGACCATATCTTATGCAGCATTTAAAACTATACAATAATGTGCCCATTTGGAAGGGCATCTTGACGTGACCATAAAGATCAAAGTGTCTAACCTGTGTAAAGGATGTTATTCCTTTTAATAAATTTTCTTATGTTAATTGTATCCATCAAGGCTTCAAAGACTAAAATTCTTAATATTACAAAGCGGAGAATCACCACAAAACAGAAAATTTCCATTCATCTATCAATGTGGAATTCTCCGGACTCTATAGGAACCTTTGGTGATGAACCTGGTAACATTAAGTCTGGTATATAACACAAAAACTTTGTATTTTTTACTTGGTATGCTTCTGTCGATCTCACACGTGTATTCCCCCTAGCCGGGTTCCGGAAAAATAGGTTTGTGGCGGGGTAAGCGGTACTGAAAGCAGAGTCAAAGAAGGTGGAAAAGCACGTGAAAGCTTGTGAGGATAATCAGCATGACTTTGTCTCCCTGGCGTTTGACACCTTCGGTTCTTGGCTAGAGTTCAGCGTGTGGTAAGCGGCGCAGTTTGTTGCTCGTCTACCTGCTATCCTTATATAATTTGCTCTGATAATTGGAATGAAATATTGATATCGTATCAAAAAGAAAAAAAAAACATAAAAAAAGTTGAAAATATGGCCTTAAAAGAAAAAGAAACTTTAGAGCATTCAAAGTAAATATCCACATATAAAAAAACACTCTTGAATATTCAAAAGGGCCCACGTGAAATTATCCAAGTGATATTTTAGGCCCATTTAGATTCTTTAGATAGTAAAGAATTTAGAGCCCGTTACACTCTATACAAATGTGTTTAGGCCTCTTGATATTCCCAAGCTTTCTAGTAACCCAATAGAAAAACCAACATTATATCTTTTTATAATTTAAGTGGCTAACCAATTATTTTATTCTATATAACAATTGCTGTAGGATGTTATCTACAAAGTTTCTACATGATTTAAAACTTAACTAGTATGTATTAACTTATATTTGTATTGTTCGTCGTAGTCATAACTCTTGTTAAACATTTGTATTGTTGTGTGCTTGTGGCTAATAAGAAACTTGACCCCACCATTGTTGTAGGTTGCTCGATAAACTTCAATTTGAATAAAGACGATGTGTAGTGGTTAACACCCTATTATTGGGTGTTTTCCGTCATGTGGTAGCCTAGTCAGTAATGAGATATTATGGGGCATTTTTTAAAATGGGTGTAGTGGGGATGTGGATATTGTGGGGCATTATGTTTGTAGTAAAATTAAATAAAAAAACATCAAAAAATTTGATTGGTTTTACTAAAAGGAAGATGAAGGTGATTGGACACAAGAAATGAAGATGGGCGTGGAAAATAAAACGCCTAAACCAAATTTTGCCAAAAAAAGGCCTCGGAGGGCCGCGGCCGGATGTGTTTGGGCGTTATTGGGCATAAAAACGCCCCCACTTTTAACGACTACGCACGTTCTAATATTATCATAAATTTTGATGTCTTGATGTCGGTGTATCACCATTTTGTCACTGATCTCAAGATTCCCAACGATCCACGGTGCTTTATATTATAAATCAATTCATAATTTAGTGCAATTTTTATCATCGATTTCATTAAACTAGTTGATTTTTCGCCCGCGCGTTGCGGCAGGGACCTAATGACTGCAAAACGTGTGTCAGTAACGGTAAACAGATACCGAATATCAAAACATAAATAAAAATGTCATGAAAAGAATAGTCACTCCGTCCTAAAAAAACGATTTTAAATAACCTAATATATAATAATAGAACCCACACATCCTACACGTTGGAAATTCGGTTGTTTTTAGTTCAGTTAATTACGGTGCTAACATGTTAAAATATGGATGAGCTCGGTACCGATAACGGCAACGAAAGTACCGATTCAGAAAATCATCGAAATTAGGTACCGGTACCGAAAATGCTCGGTACAATACGGTATGGTATTTGAAGGTAAAAATCAATAAATACAGGCATGGTGCTAGATCGGTGTCGAGCCGAAAGTAACGATTCTGAAAACGTCAAAAGGTGGGTAGCAAATTGGTACCGAAAATGATTTGGTATAGTAAATTTGGTACCGATACGATACCAGTTTGATTACAGGATTTGATACGATTTGCTCATCAATAATCTAAATATCCAAGTTAATTTTATATGCTACAATTCATTCATTACTGAAAAAGACAAAAAGTAAAGCAAAATAAGTTGTGTATATAAAACCTCATTCAAACGAAATATAGTTTACTTACTGTGTGTATGAAAAATAATTTAAACGGTGCAATTACTTGCATTGCTACGTTGTTACATGATTTGATGAGCTCGGTACCAACCGGTACCGAAAATACCGTTACCGAAATACCCAAAAGTGGGTATCGGTACCGAATATACCTGGTATGGTACCGGTTGGTACTGGTACAACACCGGTATTTGAGGGTAAAAACCTATGAATACCGGTGTCAAACCGGTACCGAAAATACATCCAATTTGGTAAATTTAATACCGGTACCGGTACCCGATACCATTCTTTTAATTCTATTTTTTTAATATATAGGTTAATTCCATTCTGTTTATAATATATTTTCATTACTGTTCATTTCGTTTTGTTTTAAATATATAGGTTAAATATATAGGTTAAAGGTTAATAATATATAGGTTAATATATAGGTTAATAATTACCAAACTACCATTTTTCTACTTTTCAATTAAAGTGATGCTATATGTATAGAGAGGAAAGGGTGGGATTCCACGGGTATCATCATGACTTTATATTAGTTATAGGCCCATTCTATACACACCCCCCCTCCTTCCTGATTACACCCCCCCTTGTGAGAGGAAAACTGTCGGTCCCACGCAGGCCCCACCTGTAAGTATGTGAGAGGAGGGGGGTAAAAAAAGTAAATAGGGGGTGTAGAAAGTAGCACCCTAGTTATATGACAGTGTTTTGAAAAATTACTATATATTATTAATTGAGAACATTATTAGTTAAATATTAAATATTAAATATCAAATAGTTTTTATATTTTTTAGAAGATTATATTAGTTCATTAAATAAGTGGTATTTATCACTTTTAAAACTATATATACGATCCATTGGAATAATCAATTGTGTCGATATAAACTCGAGTTTGTACGTGTTACGTCGGTTTGTGTTTGTCTTTTACTGTACTTTACGTCACGTAGCGGCATAAATTCGTATCTTTGCTTTGCGATTTTTACCTGTTTTGATCGATGTTTGCTTGCTACTTAGCGCGGGAGGGGGTTAACCAAATGAATTCCCACTGTGTAGCGCGGGGTGTTTTTGCTAGTTAACCATCATTGTACGTGCTCTTTAAACATTGATAATGAAATTTCCAATTTGGCCTTTTCAAAATTTACCTTTTACATCTATAACTTTAACTTTTGGTTGTTTTTTTTTTATTTTCTTTTTCTTAACCAACCATACGAGGCCATATGACCCACTCTTTTTATATGATTTATCTTATAACTTTCAAAATATACCAATCATACGAGGCCATATGACCCACTCTTTTTATATGATTTATCTTATAACTTTCAAAATATACCAACCATACGAGGCCGTATGACCCAATCTTTTTATATGATTTATCTTATAACTTTCAAAATATTTTTTATAAAGTTTTGATATAACATTCTGGCGTGTTTATTTTGGTATAATTATTCATAACTGACTTATGCATGATAATGTACAAGTCATTGAAGTACAAATGTACAAGTCATCAAATTTGTTTCAAGGTTTCGTTTTTTATATTTTTTCTTCTTACAACCTTTAAAATATGATATTTTATAAAGTTTTAGTTTTGTCGTTGCTACATGATTTTTTTTATCAACGCTTGGACGGAAATTTTTTTCTTCGTGGAGAATACTAATATACAAATCATCAAAACCGAGTCTTACAATTTTAAAACCACCATATAACTAACAAACTTAATCATAAGGTGTTGCATTGTTTTACCAACAACAATATCATGCTAACATAGAAGAAGATAACAAATCAATTACGATTATGGTATAACAGAAAAACATTATACGAGCAAAGGTAAAGTTATATTCAAAATAAACATAAGACCATGTGTAGTGGTATAACACTATAATGCCCTCACCATGGGGCGTTTTGCGCCATGTGGCGTCCTAGTCAGCAAGGGGGCATTATAGCAAAAGTGGTGTAGTGGTATAATGCCCCATAATGCCCCATTCAATCATTTTACAATCATTTCACAATTATTTTTTTTTTTTAATTTAAAACATAAAATAACATTCATTAATTTAAAAAAAAATTACATTACTTGAAAAAAAAAATAAAAAAAAAACTTAAGAAAAACCGAAACTAAAAAAAAAAGCTGAAAATAAAAAAAAACAGAAAAATAACTGAAAAAAATAAAAAAAAACATAAAAAATTAATATCATCTAGAGTCCATATTTTTCTTTAATTTTTTGGCGACGCATTTGCGCAAGGATTAACGCATCGCCTTGTAGGTGGTCGATAGGTTTGGACAAAAACTCGATGTCCTTTTCCATTTGCCTCGCCTCTTGCATCTCGTTAAATTTTTTTGTTTCGGCCACTCGTTCCCTCATAATTTCATAACGTTGGTGGCCGAGATCTCGAATGTCTTGGAGACGACGGTTCATCTCCTCGAAATCATCCTTTAACTCGAGATCGGAAGACGACTCGACCGTTTTTTTCCCGGCTCCCTTTCTTCTACCGCCGGGTCGGGCCAACTCTTCTTGAATGCCCTCGTCCACCGCCTCATTTAAATCAACATTGCGGGCATCCGATGTCGGAGTTGACGGGTCAACGGAGGATGATGTTTTTGACCTTTTAGCCCGACGTCTACTACTAGACGTCATTGGGTTAACTACCGCCCACTTTGGACTTTTTCGAAGTAGCTCCCAACACTTGTAGTACGCGAAAGGGCCTTTTGTCCTGTCGAACTCCTCCAAACTCTTCGTTAAAACCCCCACGTCACCTTCACCACTCGGGCGATTATCGTAGTTACGTTGGAAGACTTCTTGAAACGCATGACACTTGTTGTTTATGTCGGTCCATTTGCTAGAAATCGAGTCTTTGTCCCGATGTTCGCCTTGACCCCACGTGCTAAAGAAGAGTGCACGAACCCTATCCCAAAAAACCGGACCCGTTTGAAAGTTTGCTACAAAAAAAAAAAATAATAAGTTGTTTGTTAAAAAATAAAATAACAAAGTAAGTAAAGTAATATTTATATAAAATATTTACCCGTCTCTTCGTCCTCCGAAATGTCGACATACGCCCGAGTCAACGCGTATTCCTCTTCCTTCGTCCATTTGATTATATTTTTTGTACGCCTCGGTGCGTCCTTATCCTTCTTCTTATGCGACCTTTTGCCGCGTTTCGATGTTTCTTGCACCGGTTCGGGTTGCGTCTCCGGTACGACTTCCACATCGGGTTCGGCTTCGGGTTGTGACGGTTGAGACCCGCCGGCTTGACCATAGCCGAAAATTGGAGGAACAAACGGTGGGGCGCCACTTAAGTAAGCCGCGTAAGTTAAAAAGCTCGGGTCCATGTCTTGAAGGTTGAATGGGGTTTGCGGTTGGGTTGTGTTCGGGTTTGCGGGTCTAGCGGGGACACCAAAAGGAGGGCGGAAAGGATGCATGGTTGTATAAAAATAAGAAGAAAGTGAGTTTTTTTTATAAAAGTTGGAAGAAAGTGGGAGAGTTTGTGAAGTTTTGTATAAAAAATGGTGTGAATGGGGGTAATATATATATAGTGGGAATTATTTTAAATTAAAAAAAAAAATAAAGAATATTACCGTTTGAACAACGGTCGGATTTTTATGGCCCCACACGATTAAGCGTTATTTTTAAAACGCCGCCCCAATTTTTTTTCGAAAAACACGCCCGAAAACGCCCCCCGTAGTGGGGGGTTGGGCGTTTTACGGCGTTTTAGGGCAAAATTTTTAAAAAAAAAACGCCACATTACGCTTGGTCTAACAAGTTAGCTAAAACAAATTAATCAGCCCTTTGGTTCTTACAAAGAATGAGGAAGATTATTCGTCATCGCTAATAATGTTATACTCAAAATAAACATAACAAAAGACTAAAAAAAAAGAACAAAACAAAAAAATAAACATAAAAAATGGTTTAAAACTGCTTTTTTTTTTTTTTTTTTTTTTTTTTATAGCATTGCTTTTGTTGAGCCAATTTTGCAAACGTATAGCCAATTTAATTTAAATACTACGAATTAGCAACACAATTTGGCATTATCAAAGTTGCCTACCCAAATGAGCTCCACCGAACCAAGCCGACAATTCACAAGATCACAATAACTTAGTGTAAATATACATTGTCAAGTACTCTAAGAAAATGAAGTTAATGGTGCTCAGAAACTTAACATGGTTGCATTAAATCATGCAATGCTAAATAATAAGCGACATCATTGCACCTATAAATCTCAAACTAACAAGATAACATTCACTCAGAGTTTTACGATGAAACCATGTGAGTGCAATATGTCTGTCACTTCCGTCAATCACGTATCGTAGCTTAGTCAGATGAGATAAGACTGGTGCTGAAATGTGCAAAACATAAAGTACATGTGTGCTGAAGCAGCTTTGAATGAAGGGAGTAGGCAGCTTCGTACGAAGGGACAGTTCACTTCGTACGAACAGGAGCTCATGGCTTCATACGAAGGCACTCTTGCCTATATATGGTTGTTGAGTCTTGTTCATTCGGAACTTTGAGCATTAGAGAGGCAAAGCTCTGCTCATTTGTTTTCGTAGTTGTAAACTGTTAAATCAGTAATAGAAAACAACTTATAATTACTTCTTTGTGTCTCATCCACACACGTACTTGGATTCCGCACAAGATACGTGTTCATCGCATTCAACGGTCAAGGAATCGATCCTCGGAGAGAATCCACAAGTGGTATCAAAGCGGGTGATTGTTTGCACGGATTGAAGACAAGAAGATTCAAGCATCTTCTTCAAATTCAGAGAGAAATTTATTCATCTTCTTCATATTTTCTTCTACACTTTTCTACATATTCTTTTTGAACTTAAAACTTAGATCTACAAAGTTTCCATGATTAAAATTGGCTAAATTTTGAATATGTTGTGTGAAAACCATTTTTAATCAACCCTACAAAGTTTCAGTTCAAAATTCAATCTAAATCTCATAAAAATGTGATGAAAACCATGAAAAACACAACTTGTTTTTTTTCGCAAAGTAGCTTCGTACAAAGGCACATCTCAGCTTCGTACGAACCCAATCCATCAGTTGTGATTTCGCAGAGTTTATCTTCGTACGAACCCAGGTTTATCGTTTCGTACGAACCGGGATTATTTGTTTTAAGTAGCTTCGTACGAACCCACAGAGGTAGCTTCGTGTTAGTGCATTTATGTCTACCGCCTTCGTCAAGACAGTTCGTAGCAGAAACAGTTTAATTCTAGACTTTATATTGTAATAAGTAGGAAAAAGGTAAGGTGGCAATATTGTAATTAATGAGTTTTCTCATTAAAGCCTTGGCCTATAAATAGGAGGCTTATGCCTTAGTTTAGAGACTTTTATTCATTTGGATCTTTGGAGAGCTTGGTGCTTAGAGAGAGAAAGTAGAGAAAGAAAGTGTACTAGGTGATTCACGTGACTTTGTACTTTTCAGATCTTTTATCGAATCACAGATTATATTACGTCTTGTGTGTTTGGTCACGTTCGTGTATGGATTCCGCACGTTACACGAGTCGGTTTGCAATCGTTACGGAGTCAAAACCGATCCTACAAGTGGTATCAGAGCAGGAGCTCGATTGCATGGATCAAACACACTATATCGCACGAGAATTCATCAGATTCAGATAAAAAATCGCATCAGATTTGCTCAATTTCTTCATCTTTTCATATCTTTCACGTTTTTTACTGAAAATCGCAAAATTAAACGGGTTTTTACGGTTAAAAATCGCTGATTTTTTATATGTTGTGCGAAAACCATTGATCTAAAAGCCTACAAAATTTCAGATCATAATTCCAAACGGTTTTTGAGAAATCTTGATTTTTGTGTTCGAAAATCGTTCAAAATGTTTGCTGTTACTGTTGTTGTTCTATCTGATGTTCACCGATCGGATGGCCACCCCGATCGGGTGACCATCCGATCCAAACCTCACTCGATCCATTTCATTAAAGTCAAAATTTCACATAAAGTCAAAGTGATTAAAAAGGTAAGCTCTACAAATTATCTTGGTCCAATAAACTGATTGTTGTCGGCCATATGTACTTGAATGATTAATAATGTCTGCATGTGAGTATAGTGATTAAATTGTCATGATCATGTGTGATTATAACTAGTATGTCGGCCATTGATAAACTGCATATGTAGTCATTATTGTTTGCATGTGAATATACAGTCAGATTACATGTGAAGTTTTAGTTGATATATTTCATTCTGACACAATCATCGGACGGTGAGTCGATCGGATCACCAACTGATCAGCCAACATAATTTTTTTGTCTTGTAGTGTTCAATCACCGAGTGGCAATCCGTACGGATTACCACCCGATCCGTTGCATTATGTTTGAGTCCAATCATTGAGTGGTGACTCGATCGGATCACCATCCGATCGACAAACTCTTTATTACATTTACAGCCCATGTGATTTCTTTAAATTTGACAGTCATCGGTCTAATTAATATTTCAAGTCATAAAAGATGTCAGCCTTTAAATCAGTCCACGTGAATCTCGTAACAGGTGCGGCCTAATAAGTTTTTGAAAACAATTAAGACTGACGACCATCATTATTCAAAATTCATGTATTATAAAGTGAACAAATAGTGGATGTCAGCCCACTAAGTCCATCGACCCAATAAGAATTGAAATTGATTGCTGTTTGTCGGTTAAGTGGACATTGTGGTCCAATAAAAATCAAATCCAATTACATCAAAAGCTGTTTGTTTGAATTGAGTTGAGGAATGTGTCAGTAGTCATCACGTGATATTGTATGTGCATGTGAATTTTTGTGTAAATCATCGGACGGATACTCGATCGGATTACCGTTCGATCCATTGAACATTGATTTGATAAATTCATAAGTGTCAAAGTCTCGGATTACGACCCGATCGGATCACCACCCTATCAATTTCAATTCATTAAAAGTTTGACTTTGTTGACCTACTCGATTGGATCACCATCCGATCCTTTGCACATTTTTTAATCAAGAGTTTAAAGTGCAAATATCGAGTGGCAATCCGTTCGGATTGCCATCCGATTCTAATAACTCTATTTGCTTGTGTCTCATGTCAAAGTAAAGGATACCCACTCGATCAGATCACCACCCGATCCAAGGAACACTGTCACTCGATCGGATCACCACCCGCTCCAAGGAACACTATCACTCGATCGGATCACCTCCAAGGCACACTGTCACTCGATCGGATCACCACCCGATCCAAGGCACACTGTCACTCGATCGGATCACCACCCGAACCAAAGCGCATTGTCAATCATCAGATCGTCACTCGATCGGATCATCATCCGATCCGTTGTCATCTGATCATCATTATTTGTTGACTTTTGTTTGACTTAACTCGACCGGATACCCGTCCGATTCAGTTGTTTGATAAGTGTTTGAACTAATTGTGTTTGTTCGTTTCTAGGTGCTGTGATTCGAAGTGATAAACAAGAAACGTCATGGCTGAAGAGTTGTACAACACGTTCTACAAGGCGTTCACATCAGAATCTTTCGAAACATCAACCGTCGAACCGAAAAACATCTCAAAAGCAATAACAGAAAATATCAATCATGGTAATTTTTATAAGACGCACTCAAAACCACCAAAGCTGGATAGTATTGAAGACTATACTTGGTGGAAGGAGCGTTTCATCAACTGGGCCAAAGCGTACGCGCACGAGAGCTGGTTTTGTTTAGAGTTTGGATATGATAGACCTGTCAATGACAAAGGCGAAGAAATCCCACTCAAGAGCTTAACCACTGATGACAAGAAAAACTTCTCATATGAACAAAGAATGATTGCTCTAATCCAATCGTCGATTAGAGATGACATTTTTGCATTACTTGAACATGAAGGGTCATCAAAATCTGTTTGGGAAGCTTTAAGGATTAAGGCTGAGGGGGGTAAACAAATAAAGAAAAATAAAATTGCTTTGTTAAAGAAAGAGTTTGATTTGTTTGATAGTCTAAAAGGAGAGTCGGTGAGGCAAACGACTGAGAGATTTTGCCATTTAAAAATTGAGCTTGATAGGTTTGGAATAGTAAAAACACGAGAGGAAATTATAGATAAAATCATTGAAGCGTTACCACGAGCTGATCAGTGGCAAACGTTCGTGTTTATTTAAAAAAAAAACGATGTGTTATATGATATAATTACTCTTGATGTGCTGATTGAAAAGATTGAAACTCATGAGCTTGAATTGCAGAAACAGAGCAAGATGAACAGTTCTTCACATCAACAGAATGTTGGTCTTTATTACAAAGGTAGCATACCTTCGGTGAAAGTTGGTGAATCACCAAAGACAGCATTTAGTGTTGAAAAGACAAAAGAACCACAGAAAGGCTCATCAAGCTATAATCCGGGATATCATTCATCTTCTACAAAAGCAAATCCTAAAGAATCAGAGGAAATTCTTTGCAACATCGCTCTTAAGTTGAAAAATTCTCCTGCAATGAGCATCAACTCTGCTAAGCAGCAAATGAGATTCCTTGCATCTGTCCTAGAATCATATGAAGGTCTAGTAGCTGGTAAAATTGGAAACTCAGAGTTAGCAAAAGAAGACTACGACCAGATCGATCCGGAAGAGATGGAACTCATTGACATTCGCTGGTGTTTGGCAAGTTGCATCCGCAGAGCTCAAAGATACATGGAGATTACTGGGAAACAGACAATCGGTGGTCCGTCAACGAAGTTGGGATATGATAAATCAAAAGTGCTCTGTTTCAAATGTAAGAAGAAAGGTCATTTCAAAAGAGAATGCAACAATTCTGCAGTTGATGGAAATGAAAAATCCTTTCAAAGAAGATTATTACCGAAAGGCGATTTACCACCATAGCAAAGAAGAGCCAAAACTGATTGAAAATAATCCCAAAGAGAAGTCAAGAGCATGTGCAGTAATCCATGATGATGAAGGGTTTGATTGGGGAGAGTTTCTTCCAGAAGAAGACCGTGTTGACTATCGATTCAAAGTTAGAACCAAAGAAGATGATGAAAAACTTCATGCTTTGGTTGCTGAAATAAATGAGAAAACGAGAAAAGAGATTCTGAAAGAGAAAACATACAGAGAGAGATGCATTGCTGGATACAGAATTGAAGAGATGGAAAAAGAGTATGAAGAAGCAATAAGCAATGGCAGATATGACAAAAAGCGAGAGTGCTATGTCAACAGAGATGGTGAACCAGTTGTCCACAAGAAGGAAATAGTTTATGAAGATGTTCTTGCAGTAATCCCTCTTTCAGGCGAGTTTTATACAAATCTTGCAAAAGATAAGAATTATGAGAAAAAGCTGAAGAAACTTGTCAGAGACGTCATGACTGTGAGTCTTAGACGAAGAGATGAAGAGAGGATGAAGAAGAATGTTGAATGCATGGTGGATGAACTAAAGAAAGTTGCAGGTGAATCTAAAGTTGAAGTAAAAGAAGAAGAAAAGATGAGGGAAGATGTGAAGATAGAAGAGGAAAAGAAAATAGAAGAAAAAGTTGTTAAAAAGAAAGCTGTTAGTAAAGAACAGCAGACTGAAGAAGAAATGAAGAAGAAAGAAGAAGAAGAAGAAGTAAAGATAGAGAGGTTGGATGCTGACGTTGGTGGTGATGCTGGTACTGGTGAAGAAGAACAGAAGAAAGATGCAGATGAGATAGAGACAGCAGAAAAAGTCGAAGTGCCAATCATTGAGGTAAAATCTGATTCTGAAATCTTAAACAAAAATGATGAACAGTGCAAGAAATGCATGGAAACGTGCAGTGTTTGTACTGAAAAAGATAAACAACTCAGAACAAGAGATATTGAATTTAATAAAATAGAAGAAGTTTTCAAAAATAAATGCAAAGAAATGTTAGAAAATGAAAAAGTTTTAAAAGATAATGATGAAAAGCTCACACAAAAATGCAAGAATTTAGAAAAGGAAAATGAAATTTTGAAAGATAAGGTTTCGAAAATGACAGAAGAATGTGTTCAAAAAGAAAATGCATGTTAGGAAATGAAAAAGGAGTACGATTCAATAAAATTGGCTTACCACATTACAAAACAATCATATGAAGATGTGAAGAGTCAAATGAAACTTGTTCAATCTAGATTGAGATACTGTTCTGAAACAACTGATACGCTAAAGAGACAGTATTCAATAAAGCAACAAGTTGTTAATTCTTATATTGAGGATGTTGCTAAGTTGAAGCGTCAAATAGCTGATTTAGAACAGGATAACAACAAGTTAAAAATTTATCATGCGTCCTCATATGTGCTTGAAAGAATTTTCAACATAAAACCGGGTGATGATGATTCTGAGAAAAACAAAAACGGTATTGGTTCTGAGTATCATCAAGTTCCTCCACCGGAAAAGTTTGCATTTTATGATGATGAGAAAGTCGAAAAAGCTTTCAACATGGTCGATCAATTGCCAGATAACACTGACGTAACTTATTCCAAATCTGATGATTCTAGTGATTCAGAGGTGGTAGGTAAGGTTGTTGAAAGTGTTTTGAAAGAAGAGTCGGGTGAAACAGGTAAATCTGAATCACAGGATGAAAATGAAGGTAGTTTTCATGAATAATATATGAAAAACTCAAAATCTGAGAAAAATTTGAATGATGATTCAAAAGAATTGGTTTATACCATGATTGGATCGAACAAATTATTCTTAGATATTGTATTTCTGATTCAGAATGTGATTTCAGAAAATATTGATAAAGTTTTCAAAATGGTTGAAATTGAAAATTCTGAAATTCCAAAGTTTGCTGGAAAAGGCCACAAAACTTTTTATAACAAACCTGGTTTCAAGAAGAAAAACATGAAGGCTGGGTTGGGTTATAAAAAGAAACAAAATTGGAAACGAAATGAAACACCAAATTATCAAACAAAAATGAATTTTGTTCACGGAACAAGTTCTGAAGAAGAGAAAGAACTCCAATTTAGACGACAGTCTAATGAAGAGTTCTATGCTCAGAAAAATCAACAACAACAGGTCAAAGATGTGTCCATGAGAACATGCTTTAAATGTAATCAAACTGGACATCTTGCATGCAAGTGTCCAAATCTGAAACCTGTTGATGTTGACAAAAAGAAGTTTGATGTTGAGAAACAACAATCTGAGGATGTGAAACAAAGGTCAACCAGATTTGATTCCAAACAAACTTGGAGGTACAACACAAACAAGTTTACTTCGAATCAAACTTGGAAATCAAATCCAGATAGGTGGGATTCTAGACATACATGGAATTTTCACACACCCAGATTTAGAACAACATAGAGTTGGAGAACAAATGTCGATGCAACAAAGCCACAACAGTTTTGGAAACCAACTGTTGTTCAGAATCAAAATGTTAAAAAAGATTCACATTTTTTACAAAAGAGGTACTCCAAAAGGTCAAACATGGTCTGTTAAGAAACAAATCGCTTTGGTAAATGATGAGAAAGTTGAAGTCAAAATTGACAAAGTTTTTGTATAAAATGACAAAGATTTTCCGAAGTTAAATGATGCATTTTGTGTCGAAATGCCTAAGGTCAAACAGACCTGGGCTAAATTGTTCAAATAATTCAATAGTTGAATGTGTAGGTGCTCAAGAAAATTGAAGACTGTGAGAATGAAACTCGGAGCAGCCTGGCACAATGAGAAGAGAAGGCTGCTGGTCCCTGCGACTGTTAAACAGGGAGTTTGTTTGATTTCTGTACATAAATAAACAATATTTCAAAAACCCCAAAAATTGAAAAATTGAAAAATCAAAAATATGTTTGTTTTTAAATTTTGTCAAAAATTAAAAAAAAATTCAAAAATATGTTGAGTGAATATGCCGAAACCCTGATGGTGGAACAAACATGATTAATTTCACAAGATTAAAAAACGGTTTTCAAACTGTAAAATATCAATGTGTTGTAAATCATGGGGGTACATTATATTTTCTTCAAATCAGTGCATGAGAAGCAGAAAATGGACGGCGAGACGAAGTTATCAGTATCAGGCTGTCAAATTTTCTTTAAATGGTTTTGAATTTTAGGGGAGTAAGAAATTGTCAGAAAATCCAAAAATATTAGAAAATTTGAAAAAGCCAAAAACATAATAAAATTCAAAATGAGTTTTGTGTAAAAAGAGGAAATGATAGTACATCAGTAGACAATCACAGTACGCTAAAGAAATTGAATGTTTTAATGTGATAAACGGTCTCACTGATGATATGCCAGTAGGTTTTTACACGCTTAGTAGATTGTTTTCGAGATATAAACCTAAATATCAATACTTGCTTATCTCGTGGGGAACATCTCTCGGATATATGGGTAACCCCCGAAATCTTGTTTGAGAGATTGCTTGATTCTGAGATAGTAGGTCTTTATACTATTTGATATCTGGGGTATTATACCCGGTCTTCTGATATTGCGGAAGCAATGGCCTAGAGCTCGTATAATACTTTACGCGCTTTTAAAGCCTACCCTCTGCTCAAAAATTGAAAAATATCGAAATATATGAATCAATTGCAGTTAAAGAAAAGATTCCCTAAAGGGAACACACCTAAAGTCGAGCCTTCATCTCTATGATTGAACGGAAGTTCATATCTGAGATCTCAAGGTCTCGCACTAACCCAGAATACAGATATCAAATTGGTATACTCACCTGTAAGACTGAACCTAGGGTATTTTGATACGGGAGTATATTCTGAGGTGGGACACGCGAATAAGTTTAAGTCCTTAAAATACTAAATCCGTATCTCGAATCAATTGAACTTTGTGGGAAAATTTAAGTGGATCAGTATACTGACAATCTAAGTGAATCATCTAGAACTTAAAGTGTTTAAAGCTCAACTGTGCTAGTGATGTGTCATAAACTGATATGATCCTCTGACACAAACTCAAACAAAATATTGTCTGTAAATATGTCTGTAAATATTTCTTTACTGCTTTATATTTCAGAAAATTCCAAAAAGATTTTGATTCCGCTTTATTTTCGATAACCGATGTCTGAAAGCTGAGTTTCAAAATCTAAGTATGCTGACTGTGTTTCTGAAAATAAAACACGTTCATTAAGTTGAAACTTGAAGTTTTAATTTAAAAAAAAAAATTCAAAATAAGTTTGTGAAGTCTCTAAGGTCATTAATTTGGACTTGGATGATTAACTGTGAGGGATTTGGAAGCTAAAATTGTTAAAATCTGTTGTAAAGAGCTAGATTTCGATGTTGGATTCTTAAATACTGCCAAATCTATGAAGATTGTTGACAGGAAAGAGAATCAAGTAATCCTGGATATATTCATATTATTATATTTTAGAGCCAGGATCTTGATTAAAAGTTTTTTGAGAGCCAGGTCATGATTCCTGGACAACCAGAAATGCTTTCACTGTCGAAGTATTATGCTAAGAGAGCCAGGTTTTCAATCCTGGATGCTCAAAATGTTTTTACTTATAAATGTTTGAGGACTGCAGATGTTGTACCAGTGTTAGTACAAACGTCTGTAGATTCCGTTAGCATTTAGTCATATTTTGTATGTTTGTGAACAATTTATGTTTATGTTTGTATGTACGTTAGCTAGATCAGCAGCTCAGGATATGGAGCTAGATTGTTATAAGTGTTGACTTTTGTTGACCTGTGCCAGCCGATCGGACAGCCATCTGATCGGTTAGCAATGTCAGCCGATCGGACAGCATGCCATGCTAGCCGATTGGACAACACTTATCTCTATCCTGATTCTACCTATAAATACCCGTCCGGGGATGACATTTAGCACTTTTGACTCTGAGGAGAACTCTTGTCAGTCTGACTTTCACAAGCGCTTTTGTACTTTCATAACAGTTGAATAGAAAGATCAGACAACAATTTAGCGTTGAATACTGTCACACCCCGATTTCCACGTGTATCACCGGTGGGCCCGGTGGGGGATTATCGTGACGTAGTTGGCAACAATATAGTCAAACCACACAATTATATAAATGCACAGCGGAAGCTTAAAGATAAATATATACTTCAACCTCTGGTTGTAATATCAAATGTATTACAGAAGTCGAATGTATCCACAGCGGATCAAAATAATAAAATATTGTTCATTCAGATACGGCATCGAGTTTGCGAGACTATTCGTGATGCTTAGGAAGCTAATACCAGCCAATTTCGTATAGTACCTGCACTTAATCTTTTTGGGGAAAAATACGTCAGTTTACACTGGTAAATACATTCAACTGACACATTTGAAAATGTTTATTAAAATTGATTTGAATGCACAAGGCACAAACTCTTTTATAACTTGGGAAAATTATTAAAATCTTGTGAACGTTTTACATGTTCTTTTATGCGTTCAGTAGCCCGGGTCGTGCCGGGTTAAAGATTTATAGACACACCACATTGCGTAAAACCGTAGTATAAAAACCAACGGCTACGTCTTTTAATTTAATGTCGACAATATATACCGGGTGTACGCCTACACCGGGATGTCGATGGTCGTGGCCATTTCGTGAAATGATGCCAAGGATATCCGGGACAACGGTCATTAAACCCCCCAAAGGCTATTAAGAAACAAAACTGTTTAAATGAGCCGATCATATTATTTAATTAACCACCTAAGCGATGGAAAAATATAATGCTCAATCAAGCGGTATTAACATACCGTAACCCAAGCCCGTATAGGGGAAATAAGTTAAAGTATTTACCTTTGCAAGTATTATTCCTTAATTTGATTAAATCGCCGATAGCTTTTACTGGGCTCCTAATCTGGAACGAAGGTTTTAATTAACCTCTTAGAATCCTAACGGGTCTTTATATTGGCCGTAGCCTAGACCGGTTGGTTTCGGAATATAAATATGGTTTAATCGCGCGAAAAGGCGAAAACCGGGAATGGAATGTGATTCTGCCCCAAACAAGTTCAGAGACGTGTTTTATATGGGTTCAAGGTTCACACTCTAGATTTTGGGGTTCAAATAATATAATTTGACCCGTACCGGCTAATTTATGAAAACAAGTTTCATAAGCCGAACCGTGCGCGCAATAGGCGAAACGGTTAACCATGGGAGTCTTACGCTTATTTCCTGAGTCAATATGCCTTAAAGAGGTTGTGGTATCAGTAGGATACCTTCCGTGATGCCCGTAACGAGTTTAAGTTAATATTACGCCCCGTAGGGGCTTTTCGGTCATTTTAAAGACTTTTAAAGAGCTTTTCGAGTTCTACAGGAAATCTGAGTTTCCCGAACAGTTTATAAAGTCTAAAATACTTTATTTATTATTTAAAATCAGTAGCAACTGGAATCGGGTCTAAAGACCTTGTAGAACTCATGTTTTGGTCAAAAAGGGCATATTCGGTATTTACCGAACCGTAGCCATAACCGCAGGTTATGAGCAAGGTAAAAATTATTAAAAATCTCTAAAATTCCCAAAATATTATTTTATAACAGTGGGTAAAAGTTTTGGTGACGAAATCTTGGTTTAGATAGGTGTTATGCTAATTGCGCCTTTTATTACAAAAGTTTATTTTAACCGCGCTATTTAGCATAACTCTCATTCTAGACCTCGGATTGACGTGAAACTTTAAGGACATGCTTATAATTTAATAAGCAAGGTTCTGGTCCGTTCATGTGTCCGAAATACTCGTTTTATTTTTAAAATGGCGTTACGGTCAACTTTTAGGCGATTAACGGAAATGCGCAAAAGACTCGGATAACTCATGAACCGATCACAGAGGTTTATACCATCATGTAACCTGGTCCTAAGAGAGTCCTAAGGCATATATATACCTCACTAAAACGGGTCAGAACTGAAGTCAAAGCAAAAGTCAAACTTTTGCGACATTCGGCTCCGAACCGGGTTAATATAGCAAATGGTCGATTCAAACGAGCGTAAACAAGTTTATATACTTAATATCATGTTTTATGAGTGCCAAAACAGGTTTCATAGCATATACATTACAGATTATGTATAAAACGACAAAATAGCTTTCTGTTGACTTTTTAAGTGCACGTTTGACTCGACATTTGACATAGTTAGAGTGATGATCAGAGGGAACCCTTTTAGGGGTTTATTACCCACATTAATACCAACTCATAACTACTTTTGATTCGTCATAAGACTGAACCATCTCGGATTTATTTTAAAGTCAAACCGTATTTACGACGGTTTGGTTTCTAGTGATTTTCTAAGCATAAGTTGAACTACAAGGGATCTTATGAACTTACAGAAGTTAGGACTTGCTTAGAGAGCAATGGGGAACACTTGAGAGCCTTTAGAATGACCAGAGAAGTGTTGTTGTGTTGTGATGAAAGTTATGAACACAAGTATGCTATTTATAGCCAAAGTCAAGGTCCAAGATCATCACACAACACCCTACAACTGATCATGGATGGTTGGCATGTGTCCTAGAGGGTTATGGGTCGAGTAGGGGGCACCCATGCTGCACTAATTGTCCAAATGATCGTTCACAAGTTCAAAAGGCAAGTCTGTCCAAACATTCTGCATCTGGGCGTCCCACGCGGCCCGCATGGGAGTTCCATGCATGTTTAATGCGGGTCGCCTGAGATTCAAATATCAGGCGCGTATCTTAGGTGGCTCGCGGCCCGCCTCAACTTAACCCGAATCTTCACGCGGGTCGCGAGAGGTTAGATTTCCAGAAATTTTAAATCTTTTGTAATGATTATCAGAATCCGGTAATTAATAATGAAATCTTTCGTAATGATTTACCTGACCTTTCGGGTTTGAAGGGGTAACTTTGCGGTTTGGCCCTCGGTTAATTACAACTAAGGACCTCGTGTTATTTACCCGCGTTGTTAAGTCCCTGGTTAGTTTATTAATTATTCAGAAAGCCTTAACTTTCATTATTGACGCTTTTAACCCTTCTTATACGAATTCGATCGTAACTTTCCTGTTTCATAACGAAACTTCGCGAAATTTATACATTATATTTTAGTGAGTGTATAACACTGTTACAAAGCTTTGGGAACGTTAAAGGGTCACTCAGAGGTATAATTAAACATGTTGACACAGTTAACCCCTGTAGCTTGTAATCTCTCACTTTCTTTCGTGTTTCGCTTCCGTACGATCCATGATTTGTTCGTTTGGAGGCACAAGCACTATTTAGGGTTACTATACAGTATATTTACCCTTGTTTGACATTTATAACCCTCGAATTTATATACTTTCAAGGTTTGTCAATATTAGTCCTTTATTTAATATCAATGCCACGTGTAAACAAACGACACGTGTTGACACATTATTGGACACAAAATTTCGAGGTGTTACATCCTCACCCCCTTAAAATAAATCTCGACCCGAGATTTACTCAAATAAATAGGGGTACTTTTCTTTCATTGTGTCTTCGACTTCCCACGTATATTCGGGACCTCTACGAGCATCCCATTTGACTTTTACAATCGGTACGTGCTTTCTTCGAAGCTTCTTCACCTGTCGATCTTCAATCGACAAAGGCTTTTCTACAAATTTTAAGCTCTCATCTATATGCACATCTGTGTGTGGAATCACCAATGATTCATCGGCGAAGCACTTTTTGAGATTGCAGATGTGGAACACGTTGTGAATTCCATTGAGCTCTTCAGGCAAGTTCAATTTATAGGCAACTGATCCGACAAATTCAATGACCTCAAAAGGTCCTATGTATCTCGGACTCAGTTTGCCCTTCTTGCCGAAACGCATCACCCCCTTCCAGGGCGATACTTTAAGCAACACCTTCTCACCTACTTCGAAGTGAAGATCCTTACGTTTTGGACCGGCGTAGCTTTTCTGCCTGTCACGGGCAGCCTTGAGACGTTCCCGAATCTGGACAATCTTGTCCGTCGTCTGGAAAACTATCTCTGGTCCCGATAATTGGACCTCTCCTACTTCCGCCCAACAAACAGGCGATCTACATTTCCTACCGTATAATGCCTCGAAAGGCGCAGCCTTTATGCTGGTATGGTAGCTATTATTGTAGGAGAATTCGATTAGGGGTAGGTTCTTATCCCAGTTACCACCTAAATCGATCGCACATGCACGAAGCATGTCTTCTAGCGTTTGAATGGTACGCTCACTCTGACCGTCCGTCTGTGGATGGTAAGCCGTACTGAAGTTCAAACGCGTGCCCAAAGATTGCTGGAAACTCTTCCAGAAGTGAGACGTGTATCTAGTATCCCTGTCGGAGATAATAGACACAGGTATGCCGTGTAAGGCTACAATCTTATCAACATAGAGTTGGGCTAACACATCGGAGCTATATGTCTCCTTGATGGGTAGAAAATGAGCTGATTTAGTCAGCCTATCGACTATGACCCATATTGTATCGTTTCCTTTCCTGGTTTTGGGTAACTTGGTTATGAAGTCCATAGTTACGCATTCCCACTTCCACTCGGGAAGCTCAGGCTGTTGTAGCCAGCCAGACGGCTTTTGGTGCTCGGCTTTGACTTGAGCACAAGTCAAACACTTTGCTACGTGGGCGGCCACAGACTTTTTCAAGCCTATCCACCAATAATTCGCCTTTAAATCTTGATACATCTTGTCTGCACCAGGATGGACCGAATATTTGGAACTATGGGCTTCCTGGAGGATAACATCTCGTAGTCCTCCATAAATCGGAACCCATATTCGTCCGTTTAATCTAAGGATTCCATCCTTGCTAAGAGTCAACTGCTCCTCAGTTACTCCTAACTTTTCATTAGGATAATTAGCTTCCAACACAGCCTCTCGCTGTGCAGCTAAAATCCTTTCAATTAAATTGTTCTTGACCTCAATGCTCTTGGCATTGATTCGAATAGGTTTTACCCTTTCTTTCCTGCTTAAGGCATCAGCGACCACATTCGCTTTGCCGGGATGGTACCTGATCTCGCAATCATAGTCATTCAAGGTTTCCATCGAACGGCGCTGCCTCATGTTCAACTCCTTCTGGTTGAACAGGTGCTGGAGGCTTTTGTGATCAGAATAAATCACAAATTTAATACCATAAAGGTAATGCCTCCACAATTTTAGTGCAAATACAACGGCACCCAACTCCAAGTCGTGGGTGGTGTAATTCTTTTCGTGCACCTTTAATTGCCTTGAAGCATAGGCAATCACCTTGCCCTTCTGCATAAGCACACACCCCATGCCCGTGTGTGATGCATCGCAGTAAACTACGAATTCATCTGTACCTTCCGGTAATGTCAGCACAGGTGCGTTGCTTAGCTTTTGCTTCAGTATTTCGAAGGACTCTTGCTGCTTTGGGCCCCAATTAAACTTTTCTTTCTTCTTGGTCAAGGAGGTCAAGGGCGCAGCAATCCTCGAAAAATTTTCAATAAACCTCCTGTAGTACCCTGCTAACCCCAGGAAACTACGGATTTCGGTAGGCGTCTTTGGCTCTTGCCAGTTCATGACCGCCTCTACCTTAGCGGGATCCACTTGGATACCACGCTCACTCACAACGTGACCTAAAAACTGAACCTCTCGTAGCCAGAATTCACATTTCGAGAATTTGGCGTAGAGTTTCTCACGCTGTAGTAATTCGAGAATGCAACGAAGGTGCTTCTCGTGGTCAGCTTGGTTCTTGGAATATATAAGGATATCGTCGATGAAGACTATGACAAATTTGTCCAAATACGGCTTGCAGACGCGATTCATGAGATCCATGAACGCAGCCGGTGCATTCGTGAGCCCAAAAGGCATCACTAGGAACTCGTAATGACCATAGCGAGTCCTAAATGCTGTCTTGTGTACATCTTCATCTCTGACCCTTAGCTGATGATAGCCCGACCTCAAGTCGATCTTCGAGAAATAGCTTGCTCCTTGCAGCTGATCGAATAGATCATCGATCCTCGGCAAAGGATATCTATTCTTTATGGTAACTTTATTTAGCTCTCGATAATCGATGCACAACCGCATCGATCCGTCCTTCTTCTTTACAAATAGGACTGGTGCTCCCCAGGGAGATGAACTAGGTCTGATAAAAACTTTCGCCAGCAGTTCATCCAACTGGGTCCTCAGTTCTTTCATTTCCGTTGGAGCTAGCCTGTAAGGCGCTCTTGCTATCGGAGCTGCTCCAGGGATGATGTCTATTCTGAACTCCACTTGTCTATCTGGTGGCAAGCCAGGTAGTTCTTCAGGAAAAACTTCGGGGTATTCAGAAATGACAGGAAGATCCTCGATCTTCGGCTTAGGTTCTTCTATTATCACCTGAGCCATGTAAATTACGCAGCCTCTGTTCAAACACCTTGAAGCTTTGAGCATAGATACGTCCTCGGGTAACCCGTACTGCGTATCTCCTCGAATGGTAAGTGATTCACCACTCGGAGTCTTTAGCACTATATGCCTCTTGCCGCAAATGATTTGGGCCTGATTACGGGATAACCAGTCCATGCCTAGGACTATGTCGAAACCCGCTAGTTTGAAGGGGAGTAGAGATAGAGGAAAAGAATGGTTCTTAATGGACATTTCACATCCCTCTAGCACAGTGGAGACGGTTTCTATCGTGCCGTCTGCTAACTCTACCTCGTATTTCATATCTAGGGTTTTGATCGGCATATTTAACAGTTGGCAAAATTTCTGGTCTACAAAGGATTTATCAGCGCCAGAATCGAAAAGTACTCTTGCAAATATATTATTTACGAGAAAAGTACCTGTAAGCACATTGTCGTTCTGTACTGCCTCCTTTGCATCCATGCGAAAGACTCTCGCATTTGACTTCTTGGTCTCCTCCGCCTTCTTGGCGTTCTTAGGGCAGTTACTCTTGATATGCCCCTTTTCGTTGCAACCATAGCAGGTTGCATCCTTGATCTTCTTGCATTCCACAGTCTTATGATCCTTGGACTTGCACAGTCCACAGGAAGGAGTCTTTGGTTGTGACTGTGAATTCGATGCAAACCTGCACTTCCCAGAGTGGGGTTTCTTGCAGATTTTGCAGTTGGGCCTTTCACCAGCTTGCCCATCTTTCTTTGCCTCCGACCCTCTTTTGCCTTCACCGTTTCCACGGTGCTTCTTCCATGATCTTCATGAGGTATCATCCTCACGTTTTCTCTTCTCAGCCTCCTTGCTCCTTAGTGTCCTCAGACGGACAGCGTCTAAGGTGAGTGACAAGGAGAGGTCAGTAACTGACCTGAAGGTCGTCGGCCGGGAGGCCTTTACACTTGCCTTTATCGCAGGCTCCAAGCCCCCAATGAAATGGGCGATTCTTCTAGACTCTGGTGTCACAAGGTACAGAACCAGGCGAGACATCGTATTGAAGCTCGTCAAATAAGCCTGGCAGTCCAGGTTCGTCATCACCAGTGACACAAAGTCAGCCTCGATCTTCTCAACCTCATGCTGAGGGCAGTAGTTTTCCTTAATGAGAGCAATAAATTCCTCCCATGTCATTTTGTATAAAGCAGACTTACCTGATGCCTGCACCAACGCTCTCCACCATGCCAGGGCCTCGCCCTTAAATGACTGGGACACATACTTCACCACATCCCTCTCTGCACACCCACTGATGTCCACAATAGTGTCCATCTCATCTAGCCAGGTGATACAATCAACAGCACCTTTCTCCCCTGTAAATTCCCGGGGCTTACAAGATACAAAGTATTTGTAGGTGCAACCCTTAGCATTTGATGCATCAGTATATTCCCTATCGCGATGAACGCTGTTCTCAGTGGACGAGTGTTTGTCGTCATCTTTCTTGGGTTGAGAGGGTGGTTTGGAGTGTGTCTTTGGTTTAGAGGGTGGTTCTGATACGGTTCTGCCTTGGGACTCAGTATATTGACGATCAAGAGCTGCCTGAACAGCATTGTCAATCAGAGCCTTTAGCTGTGCGCCTGTCAGATGCACTGGCGCATTGTCGTAGTCATCTTCATTTGTATGGCTGTTCTCTCCATTGGGATCCGCCATTGTAACTTGAATCTGCTACAGAAGATAACAAAATTTTATTCAGGAGATTATTATATAATTGTCTTTTATGACAATTTGTCAACCATGGTAACAGAGACCATATTTGGTTAACTTATTACTCATTAATTATTAGGATTTGAATATATCCTATTTCAGCTATATCAATAACATTGGCGGCATAAAGCCTAATTACGAGGATGTTTTATATTATTAGCCGAGATTTCAGAGAATCAAAGGCATAGAGATTTGAACCGTAGTTCTTTTATCTCTTTCTGACAGAGAGTCATAGACCACCACTGCCTTTTGTCTTTATAAGACAATTATTATGGCCCATAGGCACTACACCTCTAATGGATGTTTCAATATGGTTGGCCCGTAGGCACTACATCACTAATGGATGTTTTAATAAGATTGGCCCGTAGGCACTACATCACTAATGGATGTTTTAATAAGATTGGCCCGTAGGCACTACATCACTAATGGATGTTTTAATAAGATTGGCCCGTAGGCACTACATCACTAATGGGTGTTTTAATACGATTGATCACTTGCATAGGTGATTTAACCCACGATTTATAAATCATTTAGTTGGGCTTTGAAATCCTTAAAGGATTATTGTATAAGAATGACGCGCGTGATTTTAACGAATCACATCTGCCACGGTTGTTAACATGCTTGCAGCGGTTAACAAGGAATCTGAATCTTTTAATTAAGTCCTACCATCTTGACCGGATCTTAAAAGACACCAGGCTAGGTTTCACTCGTAAGATTCTTTATTTAGGCAGATCAATTTAAAAGGATTGGTTTTGATTTATTTCATACATATTAAAACAAAACTCATAACATACATTCCATAATCTTAAATACAATTACATATTGCCCTAAACGGGTCTTTCAAATAGTACATACCTCCATAGAGGTTTAAAATAAGTGACAAGTCCACGCAGGGACTAATACAAGATAGGTGTCCATGCAAGGACTAAAAGATAAGTCCACGTAGGGACTGAAATACGATAAGTGTCCACGCAGGGACTTATTTCAAAGTAGAAATTACATTAGTACAACTATTAAGGGCTAGTGGTCACGTTTCTTCTTTTTGCCCTTTAGTAGGTTTACCAAGCCCTTGAGAAATCCTCGGTGGCTCTTTTTCTCTTCTTCGAACTCTCTCTCCACACGATCTAGTCGATGGAGTATCTCTTCTTGTTCAGGAGGAGAGAATCGTGGTTGTGGCGCTTGTTGCGGAACTGGAGGTCTGGGAGGTATTGGATACCCATGAGCTGAGTAGTCCGGAGCTCCCATGTTTCCATGTGCTCCGTCAGGGTAGCGTGCATTATATCTAGCCGACACCACATATGGGTCGCGCTCATAATTGTAGTTGTATTGTGCTTGTGACGGTTCGAACGGGTTGTAAGCCGTTGGACCCGTGTAAGCAGGTATGGGTTGGTCATACCCAAATGGTGGCGAATTTGGTGCAGCTGGTGCGGAGTTCGCCTCCTGTATAGGACTTGAAGGTCCTTCTTCTTGTAGCGGCGGATAGTGGCTACTACTAGAGTGTCGAGGGGTGCTGAAGTGAATACCCCCTCCTCCTCGTGTGGACATACGAGCATTCGTCCTTCTACGCCTTGGCGGATCAGGCATTACTGGTTGCGCCGGTGGCGGAGGTGGTGGCGTAACTGCCACAAAGCGTGAATCCTCAGAGGGATCCTGTGGATGTCGCGGTTGTTGAGATGTCTGTTGAGGTGGCGTGTAGTACCACTCATGTCGGTCGAACAACGCTTGGAAACTGTCTGGTCCCTGATAGGGTGTGCCATGGATGGATGACCCATCAGAGACTTCTATCGGATGCGTGGGCGTACCACGAGCAGGTTCTGTTGGATCAGTATCTTCATCCATATGGTCTTCGGAGAAGTGATCTTGTGGCCCTAGTGGAACAAAGCCTGAAGGTTCCTGTGTGTAGTCAGCTGGATTAAACTGACCTATGAAGTATGGAGTAGGGTCGTCGTAATTTCGGTGCGATACCGAACGTTGTAGAGGTATGAAGGAAGGTTGTGGGTTACTGGGATCATTTTCTGAGTTTGGCCCAAAGGAGTGCCGGTATGATGGCGTTGAGCTGTGCGAGGTGGAATGCCTCGCGGGTTCGTAAAGGTCTCTTCGTCGTTGTGGTTCTTCGCTCCTTGTCATTGAAGGAGGTCTTGTACCTGACGGTCCAGCTTCGTGATCGTGATGCGTCACGATATCTCCTCTGCCTCTTCTTCCCCTTCCTCTTCCTCGGAATATAACAGGTGGCATTTTCCTGCTCCAAAACTTATTAAAAATCGATATGAAAATAAAGACAAAAAGGAGTATTAATCCGAATTTGTCCTAAGTTATTGTCTAGACTCAAGTATGTGTAATTGTGTCATTGAGATTAAACACAATAGGATAGTGTTTAATTCACTCAACGTTGGCTCTGATACCAACCTGTCACACCCCGATTTCCACGTGTATCACCGGTGGGCCCGGTGGGGGATTACCGTGACGTAGTTGGCAACAATATAGTCAAACCACACAATTATATAAATGCACAGCGGAAGCTTAAAGATAAATATATACTTCAACCTCTGGTTGTAATATCAAATGTATTACAGAAGTCGAATGTATCCGCAGCGGATCAAAATAATAAAATATTGTTAATTTAGATACGGCATCGAGTTTGCGAGACTATTCGTGATGCTTAGGAAGCTAATACCAGCCAATTTCGTATAGTACCTGCACTTAATCTTTTTGGGGAAAAATACGTCAGTTTACACTGGTAAATACATTCAACTGACACATTTGAAAATGTTTATTAAAATTGATTTGAATGCACAAGGCACAAACTCTTTTATAACTTGGGAAAATTATTAAAATCTTGTGAACGTTTTACATGTTCTTTTATGCGTTCAGTAGCCCGGGTCGTGCCGGGTTAAAGATTTATAGACACACCACAATGCGTAAAACCGTAGTATAAAAACCAACGGCTACGTCTTTTAATTTAATGTCGACAATATATACCGGGTGTACGCCTACACCGGGATGTCGATGGTCGTGGCCATTTCGTGAAATGATGCCAAGGATATCCGGGACAACGGTCATTAAACCCCCCAAAGGCTTTTAAGAAACAAAACTGTTTAAATGAGTCGATCATATTATTTAATTAACCACCTAAGCGATGGAAAAATATAATGCTCAATCAAGCGGTATTAACATACCGTAACCCAAGCCCGTATAGGGGAAATAAGTTAAAGTATTTACCTTTGCAAGTATTATTCCTTAATTTGATTAAATCGCCGATAGCTTTTACTGGGCTCCTAATCTGGAACGAAGGTTTTAATTAACCTCTTAGAATCCTAACGGGTCTTTATATTGGCCGTAGCCTAGACCGGTTGGTTCCGGAATATAAATATGGTTTAATCGCGCGAAAAGGCGAAAACCGGGAATGGAATGTGATTCTGCCCCAAACAAGTTCAGAGACGTGTTTTATATGGGTTCAAGGTTCACACTCTGGATTTTGGGGTTCAAATAATATAATTTGACCCGTACCGGCTAATTTATGAAAACTAGTTTCATAAGCCGAACCGTGCACGCAATAGGCGAAACGGTTAACCATGGGAGTCTTACGCTTATTTCCTGAGTCAATATGCCTTAAAGAGGTTGTGGTATCAGTAGGATACCTTCCGTGATGCCCGTAACGAGTTTAAGTTAATATTACGCCCCGTAGGGGCTTTTCGGTCATTTTAAAGACTTTTAAAGAGCTTTTCGAGTTCTACAGGAAATCTGAGTTTCCCGAACAGTTTATAAAGTCTAAAATACTTTATTTATTATTTAAAATCAGTAGCAACTGGAATCGGGTCTAAAGACCTTGTAGAACTCATGTTTTGGTCAAAAAGGGCATATTCGGTATTTACCGAACCGTAGCCATAACCGCAGGTTATGAGCAAGGTAAAAATTATTAAAAATCTCTAAAATTCCCAAAATATTATTTTATAACAGTGGGTAAAAGTTTTGGTGATGAAATCTTGGTTTAGATAGGTGTTATGCTAATTGCGCCTTTTATTACAAAAGTTATTTTAACCGCGCTATTTAGCATAACTCTCATTCTAGACCTCGGATTGACGTGAAACTTTAAGGACATGCTTATAATTTAATAAGCAAGGTTCTGGTCCGTTCATGTGTCCGAAATACTCGTTTTATTTTCAAAATGGCGTTACGGTCAACTTTTAGGCGATTAACGGAAATGCGCAAAAGACTCGGATAACTCATGAACCGATCACAGAGGTTTATACCATCATGTAACCTGGTCCTAAGAGAGTCCTAAGGCATATATATACCTCACTAAAACGGGTCAGAACTGAAGTCAAAGCAAAAGTCAAACTTTTGCGACATTCGGCTCCGAACCGGGTTAATATAGCAAATGGTCGATTCAAACGAGCGTAAACAAGTTTATATACTTAATATCATGTTTTATGAGTGCCAAAACAGGTTTCATAGCATATACATTACAGATTATGTATAAAACGGCAAAATAGCTTTCTGTTGACTTTTTAAGTGCACGTTTGACTCGACATTTGACATAGTTAGAGTGATGATCAGAGGGAACCCTTTTAGGGGTTTATTACCCACATTAATACCAACTCATAACTACTTTTGATTCGTCATAAGACTGAACCATCTCGGATTTATTTTAAAGTCAAACCGTATTTACGACGGTTTGGTTTCTAGTGATTTTCTAAGCATAAGTTGAACTACAAGGGATCTTATGAACTTACAGAAGTTAGGACTTGCTTAGAGAGCAATGGGGAACACTTGAGAGCCTTTAGAATGACCAGAGAAGTGTTGTTGTGTTGTGATGAAAGTTATGAACACAAGTATGCTATTTATAGCCAAAGTCAAGGTCCAAGATCATCACACAACACCCTACAACTGATCATGGATGGTTGGCATGTGTCCTAGAGGGTTATGGGTCGAGTAGGGGGCACCCATGCTGCACTAATTGTCCAAATGATCGTTCACAAGTTCAAAAGGCAAGTCTGTCCAAACATTCTGCATCTGGGCGTCCCACGCGGCCCGCATGGGAGTTCCATGCATGTTTAATGCGGGTCGCCTGAGATTCAAATATCAGGCGCGTATCTTAGGTGGCTCGCGGCCCGCCTCAACTTAACCCGAATCTTCACGCGGGTCGTGAGAGGTTAGATTTCCAGAAATTTTAAATCTTTTGTAATGATTATCAGAATCCGGTAATTAATAACGAAATCTTTCGTAATGATTTACCTGACCTTTCGGGTTTGAAGGGGTAACTTTGCGGTTTGGCCCTCGGTTAATTACAACTAAGGACCTCGTGTTATTTACCCGCGTTGTTAAGTCCCTGGTTAGTTTATTAATTATTCAGAAAGCCTTAACTTTCATTATTGACGCTTTTAACCCTTCTTATACGAATTCGATCGTAACTTTCCTGTTTCATAACGAAACTTCGCGAAATTTATACATTATATTTTAGTGAGTGTATAACACTGTTACAAAGCTTTGGGAACGTTAAAGGGTCACTCAGAGGTATAATTAAACATGTTGACACAGTTAACCCCTGTAGCTTGTAATCTCTCACTTTCTTTCGTGTTTCGCTTCCGTACGATCCATGATTTATTCGTTTGGAGGTACAAGCACTATTTAGGTTTACTATACAGTATATTTACCCTTGTTTGACATTTATAACCCTCGAATTTATATACTTTCAAGGTTTGTCAATATTAGTCCTTTATTTAATATCAATGCCACGTGTAAACAAACGACACGTGTTGACACATTATTGGACACAAAATTTCGAGGTGTTACAAATACTTTGTCGTACATCTGTGATTTGATCAAATGGATTCCGCACATTAGTCAAAGTTGATTCATCTAAGTTCCTAACGAACAGATCCTATACGAGGGACCAACAAGTGGTATCAGAGCATTCAGGGAGCTGAATCGTGATCTACGACAACGAATTCACCGGAATTCGAGCTTTTCTTGCCGATCAGAGTTAAATTTCACCGGAAATTTGACATATTCTTCTACTTTCTACTCATTTCTTGCATTATTTTTCAATTTGTCACCATAAAATCAGAAAAACATAAAATTGGAACTGAATCTACGGTTAAATTTTGATAAAATTGATATAGAACGATTTGCAATCTGTCAAAGCATAATCCTTCAAATTTTCATAACAAAATTCTTTCAAAAACTTGTTCAAAATAATCAAAAACTATGAAAAACTGTTCTTGCTTGCTGATGTCAGCCGTTCGGACGACTTAGCTGTTCTTAGATTTGCTGACATCATCAATTTGTTCGGACTACTGTACGAACGACTTGGATTAGATTGTTCATAGAAAGTGTTGCTTACATCTTCAGTGTTACCCGATCGGACAGTCAACCGATCGGACAGCATTGTTGATATTTGTTATCATCTGCTTACGTCATATTGCTAGCTGATCGGACAGTCGACCGATTGGACGACATTGATGGTTTCTGTTTTTCATCTGCTTGTTAACCGATCGAACAGCTAACCGATCGAACAACCGATCGATCGGACAGCTAGCCGATTCTGTGTAATCATTTGTGTGCCACTCGATCGAACAGTCATTCCATCCAAGTGCACAAGTGTGAAACCTTTGAAAATCATTAAAATTTGTCTAAGTGATTGGTAATTGTTTCAGGTACTCAAAGATGGGAGACGATTTTCTCAATCCTTTCAGTGACATGTTTGCCTATACCGGCAGTTCAGGAGATACCACATCAATTAACACAAATGAAAATGCTCCAAAGCCAAGTGCGAAGAAAACTCTTTCTGATGCTTTGATTGTAGATAGTGCTTATGGAACATATAACAAACCACCCAAGCTAATGGCAATTGAAGAATACAACAGATGGGCTAGTCGGTTTGAAGAATGGCTAAAAGCTTTTGCTTATCCCAGCTGGAAAAGCTTGAAGAATGGTTTTGATATGGGAAGAACGGATTATGAAAATTTAGAAGAGAATCAGATAGAAAGATTTGTTGCTGAACAAAAATGCATCGCCTTACTTCACCAATCTGTGAGGGATGACATTATATCATTGATCGATTACAAAGATTCTCGAGATCTATGGGAGAAACTAAGAATAAAATGTGTGGGTAGTGCCGAAATTGTTAAAAACAAAAAGAAGCTGTTAAGAAAAGAATTTGATTTGTTTGGGTGTTTGGAAAACGAATCTGTGACAAAGATGATTGAAAGATTCGGTCATTTAAAGATGGAACTTGCAAGACATGGAATTGTGTATACTCAGGAAGAATTAGTTGACAAGCTGTTTGACTCACTGCCTGATGAGAAAGACTGGCAGTACTTTGCTTTGATGCTGAAAAACACAGTGGAACCAACCAAACTGACTGTTGATCTGTTAATTGAAAGATTGGAATGTCATGAATTGGAGATCAGGAAGACCAAGAAACTCAACAACTCCTCATATCAGCAGAATGTTGAATTGTATTATCGAGGAAGTATAATCCCGAAATCTGTGTCACCAAAGACAGCATTTTCCGCAGAAAATTCAAACAGTTCAAATCAAGAAAGTCCAAGCAGTGGTTATCATGGAGGATCATCCTCAAATGTTCCAAGTCAAGGATCATCCTCAACTGCTCAAAGTCAATCAGTTCCTAAAAATTTGTTCCAGTGCAATATTGACGTTGACCTCAAGAATGCACAAAACTTTAGTGAAGAATCCGCCAAGCAGCAAATGGTGTTTTTGGCATCTGTCTTGGAATCATATGAAAGTCTTGTGTCAGGAAAAATTGGAAACACTAACCTCACCAAGGAAGATTATGACCAGATCGACCCAGAAGAGATGGAGTTGATTGATATCAGATGGTGTATGGCGAGTGCAGTCAGAAGGGCTCAAAGATTCATGGAGATAACATGCAGACATTCCATTGGTGGACCTTCAACAAAGCTAGGTTTTGATAAATCGAAGGTCACGTGCTTTAAATGTAAACAAAAAGGGCATTTTAAACGTGAATGTCGAAATGCATCTGCTGATGATACGGCCAACCCTTTCCGAGAAGATTATTATAAAAGAGCCATCTATCATCAAAACAAGTCTGAACCTCCACGAATGAAACTGTTAGAAGATGCTCCCAGAGAAAAGTTGAGAGCACTTGCTATTATCCATGATGACGAGGGTTTTGATTGGAGTGAACTGCTGCCAAAAGAAGATGCAGTTGGGTACGCTTTTTTGACAAAGATTGTTCCTTTCAAAGATACCAGAACAGAAGAAGTGAAATACATCAACAGAAAAGTGTCAGCCCAATTCATAAAGAATAGAATCTATCAAACATGGAAAGAAGCAAAAAGGGCAAATAGATGGGATGCAGATAGAGAATGTTATCTAGATCCCAAAGGAAACATAGCTGTTGATCCAGATTCTATCAGTGTTGAAACTCTCACCGAGCAAATTGCAGAAGAAGAAGAAGCAAGACAGAGAATGTGGTGGGGAGGAGGAGAAACTGAAGAAAAAGAAAAGGAGAAAGAGTCGCAGCCAAAGAAAGTTGATGAAGGGATAATTGACACGTGACAAGAATTCACAGCAGAAAATCTGAAGAAAATGGCTGACAAAGTGCTTGCAGCGAAAGAGTTAGAGGTAGTTTCTGAGTCTGGAACTGAGTCTAAAAGCAAAGTCAGTCCAAATGATTCAACCAATGAGTCAGGTAAGAAAACCAAAAATGAGAGCGACTGCAAAAATTGCATGAAAGATTGCAAAGTTTGTAGTACACTTGCTTACCTCAGTGGTAAGAAGACTGAAGAACTGACTAGAAGAGTCAGAGATGTTGAGAATCAGATCTTGAGTTGTGACAAAATGTTAAAAGCTTCAAGTGATCGATTAAAAGAATTAACTGAGAAAATTGAAAATGATAAAATTGACGTAGAACGTATCAGGAAAGAAAACGAAAAGTTAATTCATGAGAACCGTCAAATTTCAGAAAATTATGAGAAGCTAATAAGAACGGTAAAAGATTCTGATGAAAGAAATGGTAAAACAAGCAAAGAAAATTTGCAACTAACCGGAGTTCTTAGGACAAAAGAAGAGCAAATCAACCAACAGTTGGATGAGATTGCTAAGTTGAAGCTTCAGTTTCAAGAAGCTAAAATTGAAAATGAACGCATCAATCTAAAATTGAACAGTTATAACTCCGCAAGTTTTGTTCTTCAACATATCGTTCCTAAACCAATTGGGAAGAACAAAGCAGGCGAAGATGTATACTCGGATGGAACTGGGGTTGGGTATCATCAGGTTCCACCGCCAATGTTAAATAATTTTTCAAACAAAAAGTCCGGTGTCACACCCCCAAAATCCACCTGCGGAGTATCACCGCTTGGGAGCGTGACTGACCAGGATCAAGCCACCAATCATATTGAACACGTAATTAATATTTAAAAGTAAGCGTCATTCAACCACCAATATGAAGGTGTTCCAAAACATAAGTAAGTTATCATTGTTTAGCGGAAGCGTATAAATAAAACTCATCATAATAAAGTATCAAATGTCATAAGTGTTTAACAAGACAATCACGATCCAAGCCCACAACGACCAGCTCCTCCCTGTGCAAGCTCCATGTATCTAACGACCTGCAAGGCATGTAACAGAGGATCAACAACTAGTTGAGCGAGTTCACAGAAGGTAAATGCGTAATAGTATATTCGTTTGTATCATGTGGCTCTACTGGGCCGATAGTACGTTCTATTGGTGGGGGCTTCCCATGTTGTATAACCACTAGACTATTCGTAACCATAAGTGTTCTACATATCCCGAGAACAGTAACACGTACAAGTTTACGTAGGTTTTACGTAAGTAATCCTTCACAACCGAGGATAGGGGTACGCGGGGGTTTACGTAGGTTTTACGTAAGTACCTGACACAACCGAGGCAGTAGTGAGTATAAGTTCACGTAGGTTTTACGTGAGTGTCCTTCGCAACCTGAGGACAGTGAGCAATACAAGTATACGTAGGTTTTACGTATGTGTCCTGCACAACCGAGGACAATGGTATGGTAGTCTAGTAACAGTGTAAGTACAGTTCTATTCAATCTCAATCCTTCAATCCCAATTCCCGTGCCCTGGGAATCCCATGCCTTAGTAAGAGTGTGAACTCACCTTGGTTTGCTCGGTATGTTATTGCTTCTAGGGTTTATTAAATATCTAAGTCCGTTACACACGACCTAGGATACATTGCACATGATACGATGTAAGTATTTTACGTTTCAATTACGTTTACAACTCTTTGGTGTTCAAACACTAACATACGGTACCGTATCGCACAATAACATGCAGTATCATTCAGTAACACGTATCATCATAATCGTATACAGTAGTAAACAGTAGCATGCAGTAGTATGTTGTTCTTCACACGAAGTTCTGAACTTGGCATCAACATAACTCAATCTTTTCAACCATTAACAACAGTGAATTATGTGGGCATATATTTAAAGTTCGGACAACACATCATACATATGAAATTTGAACACATATACATCATTCAAACCTTAACAGATTCAATAACACTTATCATACAACTCAAGGCTTCATATAAACATTCACAAGGTCATGCCCTTCTTAAAAACTCGGACAAGTGTGTGGGGGGGGGGTTTCCCCTGTTTAAAGGTCGGATCATGAGAAACAAGTCACAAAAACTCGGACCATGGAAGCCTTCTAAAACTCGGACCATGTGGGTATTATTGAAGGTCGGACAACAAGTGGGGAAGTAAAACTCGGACTAGGGGTTTTGGGGCCAAGAAACTCGGACCAAATAGGTGGAGGGGGGGTGAGGGTTACAAAGGTCGGACATGGGGTTTCCTCATGAAACTCGGACCCCATGTCATTTGTCAAACTCGGACCACACTCATATCTCCTAATAGAACTCGGATAGCACTTGTGTATAAGAAAACTCGGACCCCTGGTATTTGTTAAAGGTCGGGCCTGATTATTCTTTATAAAAGTTGGACAATAGGGTAAGGGTTGTTAGGGTTTTCATGCTTTGTTTATAAAACTCGGACACTAACCATGTCTTTCAAAAGTCGGACCTTTACACATCACAAACTCAGACAAGTGTTTAGGGTTACAAAACTCTGACATAACAATACGTGAATTCCAATCATTGCACAGAATCAAAGATCATAACAGTTACGTTCTTGTGTTCATACAATCGTGAAACCCTAATTACATACACATTGACGGCAGAATCATAATCAATCAACCTATGCTTAACAACAACAATCATCACTAGAATAATCTATCGAGCATGCAACTAATCATCATCATAATCACAATTATCCAGAATCAAATCAAAATCACAGAATATTATATGAGGAACTAGGGTTTTCATGAACACATAATCAAGAATCAAGGATTGATAAGAATCAAACAATCAACAAACAATAATCATTTACCTTGTGTTGATTCTAGAGAAATGTGGAATCGAAAGTGATGAATAGCTTGCCAATGATGATGGTGATGATTGCTAGGGGATTAGAGAATACAGTATGTGCTTTGGTTTTGTGAAAATGATTAGTGAACAAGGGATTAGGGTAAAGAATAGTTTAATTTTCACTAATTACTCTACACACCCTGCATTACTATATCTTACACAAGTACACCATCTCACATCAATTTCACAGTTTCACCACCAAGTTCACATATTTGACAAGTCTTTCCAAATTAACACATAACCATGCATAAACACACAATACACTTCATTGTATTAAAACGTTACAGTTCCATAGCCAATTATTTGTGCAAATAAACAACTAACAATAAATGAACGTGCAATAAATGCGAAATAGAAATCTTGGAAATTCGAGTTGTTACATTATCCCCAACTTAAAAGAAATTTCGTCCCGAAATTTGGTACGCACTCACTGAGGAAGCTAGGTAAGCTGTATTGTTCACTGGTTTTCCTGGGGTGTCACATCATCCCCCCGTTGATTTGGAATTTCGTCCCGAAATTCCGCAGTAGTAGCTTCAGTCTCAGTAGTGGTTGCATTGGTTCCGAATAACTGGGGGTAATTTTCTGTCATCTGGTCTTCGCGTTCCCAGGTGTACTCTTGGCCACATTTGGAGTTCCAACGAACTCGAACAAGAGGGATTCTCTTGTTTTTGAGGACCTTAACATCCCGGTCCGTGATTTTAACTGGCTCCTCGATGAACTGCAACCGCTCGTCGATAGTGAGTTCCTTAAAAGGAACTATGAGGGTCTCATCTGACAGGCACTTCTTCAGATTCGACACGTGAAATACATTGTGAACTGCACCGAGTTCAGCTGGTAGGTTTAGCTTGTAGGCCACTTTGCCTATTTTCTCAATGATCTTGAACGGTCCGACATACCGCGGATTTAGTTTGCCCCGTTTGCCAAAACGAACCACACCCTTCCAGGGTGAGACTTTTAGTAAAACCCGGTCCCCGACCTGAAATTCCAACGGTTTCCTACGCTTATCCGCGTATGCTTTCTGATGGTCGCGTGCTGCCGCCATGCGTTGTCGTATTTGTGCAATCTTTTCTGTGGCGTCCACTACAATCTCCGGACCCGTGATCTGACTATCCCCCACCTCTGCCCAACAGAGAGGTGACCGACATTTACGCCCGTACAATGCCTCGAATGGAGCGGCTTGTATGCTGGTGTGATAGCTGTTATTGTATGAGAACTCCACCAAAGGGAGGTGCTTTTCCCAGCCATCGCCGAAATCAATAACACATGCCCGAAGCATGTCTTCAAGAGTTTGGATCGTTCACTCAGACTGCCCATCCGTCTGAGGATGATACGCTGTGCTCATGTCTAACCGTGAGCCGAAAGATTTGTGCATCGCTTGCCATAGCTCTGACGTGAATCGTGCATCCCGATCTGAAATGATGGAGGTGGGCACCCCGTGCCTCGAAACAACTTCTTTAAGATAGATGTCTGCGAGAGTGGAGAACTTATCTGTTTCCTTTATAGCCAGGAAGTGTGCAGACTTGGTGAGTCGATCCACGATCACCCATATGGTGTCATTCCCATGCTGGGATCTGGGTAGGCCTGTAACAAAATCCATGGAAATTTCTTCCCATTTCCATTGCGGTATCTTGGGCTGCTGAAGTAGGCCCGCTGGTTTCTGATACTCCACTTTGACTTTTGCACACGTCAAACATTTGCCGACGTAAGTTGCTATGTGGGCCTTCATGCTAGGCCATCAATATGTAGTTCTGATGTCGTGATACATTTTATCCGAACCTGGATGTACCGAGTAGCGAGACTTGTGAGCTTCATCCATCACAAGTTCTCGTAAACCGCCATATAGTGGTACCCAAATATGCCCTGTTACATAGTAGGCGCCGTCTCCCTTTTGTTCTAATCGTTGCCTTGAGCCGCGTAAAGCTTCAGCCTTTACGTTTTCTGGTTTCAATGCTTCCACCTGAGCATCTCGTATCTGTGCAGGAAGACTAGACTGAATGGTGAGCTGCAAAGCTCGTACATGCCTAGGTAGAGTGTCTTTTCGACTAAGAGCGTCAGCCACAACATTGGCTTTGCCTGGATGGTACTTGATGGCGCATTCGTAATCATTAAGTAACTCAACCCATCGTCGTTGACGCATGTTCAATTCCTTCTTCTTGAAGATATGCTCGAGACTCCTGTGATCGGTGTAAATTGTGCACTTGGTACCGTACAGGTAGTGTCGTCATATCTTGAGCGCGAAAACAACAGCTCCCAGCTCTAAATCGTGCGTCGTGTAGTTCCGTTCGTGAACCTTGAGTTGACGAGAAGCGTAAGCAATAACTTTATCTCGCTGCATCAATACACAACCAAGCCCCTGTATCGATGCGTCACAATAGACCACAAAATCATCCGTGCCCTCTGGCAATGAGAGAATAGGTGCGCTGCATAGTCTATCCTTCTGGTACTGAAAGGCAGTTTCTTGTGTATTACCCCAACGATAGGTAACACCTTTCTGTGTCAACATAGTGAGCGGCTGTGCGATCTTCGAAAAGTCTTTGATGAATCGTCTGTAATACCCCGCCAAACCCAAGAATTGGCGTATTTCCGTTGGTGTACACGGTGCAGGCCAGTTCCTGATCGAATCTACCTTGGATGGATCGACATGAATCCCATCCCTGTTCACCACATGGCCTAAGAAGTGGACTTCACGAAGCCAGAAGTCGCATTTTGAAAACTTGGCGTATAGTTGTTCCTTTCGAAGAAGTTCCAAGATAAGACGTAAGTGCTGCTCGTGTTCCTCCTGACTCTTGGAGTAGATCAGAATGTCGTCGATGAAGACAATGACGAACTTGTCAAGATAAGGTTTGCACACCCTGTTCATAAGATCCATGAAAACTGCAGGCGCATTCGTAAGCCCAAATGGCATGACCAGAAACTCGTAGTGACCGTAGCGAGTTCTGAATGCAGTTTTGGAGACGTCCTCATCCCGGACTCTCAGCCGATGATAACCAGACCTTAGATCAATCTTGGAGTAGTAGCTCGACCCTTGCAACTGGTCGAATAAATCGTCAATACGAGGAAGAGGATAGCGGTTCTTCACTGTGACCTTGTTCAGCTCACGGTAGTCTATGCACATTCTGAAAGTGCCATCCTTCTTTTTCACGAATAATACTGGAGCTCCCCAAGGCGAAGAGCTTGGATGAATGAAGCCCTTATCCAAGAGCTCTTGTAGTTGCTTAGACAGTTCCTCCAGTTCAGTTGGAGCCAAATGATACGGTGCGCGAGCTATAGGTGCTGCTCTTGGAGCTAGCTCGACTTGAAATTCGACCTTGCGATGAGGCGGTAGACTAGGTAAATCTTCAGGAAACACTTGAGGAAATTCGCGTACAACTGGAATATCCTCTATTCTTTTCTCTTTCGTCGATGCATCTGCAATTAATGCCAGAATAGCAGTGTGCCCCTTTCGTAAACATTTCTGAGCCTTCAAGAAAGAGATGATGCCAACCACAGCACCACTCTTGTCGCCTTGAACTTCGAGAGGTTCCTTACCCGAACGAGGAATGCGAATGATCTTCTCTTTACATAGAATCTCTGCCTGCTGTTTGGATAACCAATCCATGCCGATGACGATGTCGAAACTACCCAGAACTATTGGAATAAGATCAATTGAGAAGGCCTGACCCGCTAGAACGATGTTACAACCCTTGACTACATGCGTGGCTTCTACACTTTTACCATTTGCTAGCTCTACGACATGTTTGGTGTTTAGAGGTGTTGGTGTACGTTTTAACAATTTACTCATTTTCAAAGACATATAACTCGTATCCGTACCCGAATCAAACAAAACAGTAACATAAATATCGTCGAGAAGAAACTTACCCATAACTACGTTGGGATCATTTCTGCATCACCCTGCCCCAACACAAATGCACGACCCCTTGCTTCATTGCCGTTGTTGTTCCCACCATTGTTGTTGTTGTTGCCATTTCCCTGATTGTTATTATTGTTGTTGTTCTGGTTCCTGTTTAGCTGAGGACAGTGCCTTTTGAAGTGCCCTTCTGCGCCGCAATGAAAACACCCCTTGTTACCCTGTTGCTGATTCTGCTGTGCTTGTGGCTGCTGCTGATTCTGGTTCGCAGGCTGAGGGCTTCTACAATCTTTGGCCTCATGACCCATCTTGAGGCATCTTTGATAGCGACCCTTGTTACACTGGCCACTGTGGTGTCTGTTGCAGTTGTTGCACTTTGGGAGGTTCCCTCGATATCTGCCCTGCCTGTGGCTACCTGGAGAGTGCTGACTGGGACTCTGATAACTGTCAGTCTTTCGCTGCTAAACCTGTGACTGAACTGAAGCTGATCCCTTGCTAGAATCCCCATCCCATTTTCTCTTGTTGTCACTGGGAGTAGCAAGTGTAGCAGAAGTAGTAGCGGTAGCAGTAGCGCTGATACGTTTAGGCAGTCTGTTCTGATCCACTGCCTGATCTGTGATACGATGAGCGAGGCGCTGAATAGCCTTATTACTTAGTATGTTGAGTCTTGCACGTGGAGTGAAGCGTCGTTGTGGATCGTTGAGAGCACTGTTCTGGTTATAGTCTGGTTTTAATAAAAATTTTCTTCCCATATTAAAACCAAGTTCTCTATAACCAATGGCTCTGATACCAATCTGTCACACACCCAAAATCCACCTGCGGAGTATCACCGCTTGGGAGCGTGACTGACCAGGATCAAGCCACCAATCATATTGAACACGTAATTAATATTTAAAAGTAAACGTCATTCAACCACCAATATGAAGGTGTTCCAAAACATAAGTAAGTTATCATTTTTTAGCGGAAGCGTATAAATAAAACTCATCATAATAAAGTATCAAATGTCATAAGTGTTTAACAAGACAATCACGATCCAAGCCCACAACGACCAGCTCCTCCCTGTGCAAGCTCCATGTATCTAACGACCTGCAAGGCATGTAACAGAGGATCAACAACTAGTTGAGCGAGTCCACAGAATGTAAATGCGTAATAGTATATTCGTTTGTATCATGTGGCTCTACTGGGCCGATAGTACGTTCTATTGGTGGGGGCTTCCCATGTTGTATAACCACTAGACTATTCGTAACCATAAGTGTTCTACATATCCCGAGAACAGTAACACGTACAAGTTTACGTAGGTTTTACGTAAGTAATCCTTCACAACCGAGGATAGGGGTACGCGGGGGTTTACGTAGGTTTTACGTAAGTGCCTGACACAACCGAGGCAGTAGTGAGTATAAGTTCACGTAGGTTTTACGTGAGTGTTCTTCTCAACCTGAGGACAGTGAGTAATACAAGTATACGTAGGTTTTACGTATGTGTCCTGCACAACCGAGGACGATGGTATGGTAGTCTAGTAACAGTGTAAGTACAGTTCTATTCAATCTCAATCCTTCAATCCCAATTCCCGTGCCCTGGGAATCCCATGCCTTAGTAAGAGTGTGAACTCACCTTGGTTTGCTCGGTATGTTATTGCTTCTAGGGTTTATTAAATATCTAAGTCCGTTACACACGACCTAGGATACATTGCACATGATACGATGTAAGTATTTTACGTTTCAATTACGTTTACAAATCTTTGGTGTTCAAACAGTAACATACGGTAACGTATCGCACAATAACATGCAGTATCATTCAGCAACACGTATCATCATAATCGTATACAGTAGTAAACAGTAGCATGCAGTAGTATGTTGTTCTTCACACGAAGTTCTGAACTTAGCATCAACATAACTCAGTCTTTTCAACCATTAACAACAGTGAATTATGTGGGCATATATTTAAAGTTCGGACAACACATCATACATATGAAATTTGAACACATATACATCATTCAAACCTTAACAGATTCAATAACACTTATCATACAACTCAAGGCTTCATATAAACATTCACAAGGTCATGCCCTTCTTAAAAACTCGGACAAGTGTGGGGGGGGGGGGGTTTCCCCTGTTTAAAGGTCGGATCATGAGAAACAAGTCACAAAAACTCGGACCATGGAAGCCTTCTAAAACTCGGACCATGTGGGTGTTATTGAAGGTCGGACAACAAGTGGGGAAGTAAAAGTCGGACTAGGGGTTTTGGGGCCAAGAAACTCGGACCAAATAGGTGGATGGGAGTGAGGGTTACAAAGGTCGGACATGGGGTTTCCTCATCAAAACTCGGACCCCATGTCATTTGTCAAACTCGGACCACACTCATATCTCCTAATAGAACTCGGATAGCACTTGTGTATAAGAAAACTCGGACCCCTGGTATTTGTTAAAGGTCGGGCCTGATTATTCTTTATAAAAATCGGACAATAGGGTAAGGGTTGTTAGGGTTTTCATGCTTTGTTTATAAAACTCGGACACTAACCATGTCTTTCAAAAGTCGGACCTTTACACATCACAAACTCAGACAAGTGTTTAGGGTTACAAAACTCTGACATAACAATACGTGAATTCCAATCATTGCACAGAATCAAAGATCATAACAGTTACGTTCTTGTGTTCATACAATCGTGAAACCCTAATTACATAGACATTGACGGCAGAATCATAATCAATCAACCTATGCTTAACAACAACAATCATCACAAGAATAATCTATCGAGCATGCAACTAATCATCATCATAATCACAATTATCCAGAATCAAATCAAAATCACAGAATATTATATGAGGAACTAGGGTTTTCATGAACACATAATCAAGAATCAAGTATTGATAAGAATCAAACAATCAACAAACAATAATCATTTACCCTGTGTTGATTCTAGAGAAATGTGGAATCGAAAGTGATGAATAGCTTGCCAATGATGATGGTGATGATTGCTAGGGGATTAGAGAATACAGTACGTGCTTTGGTTTTGTGAAAATGATTAGTGAACAAGGGATTAGGGTTAAGTATAGTTTAATTTTCACTAATTACTCTACACACCCTGCATTACTATATCTTACACAAGTACACCATCTCACATCAATTTCACAGTTTCACCACCAAGTTCACATATTTGACAAGTCTTTCCAAATTAACACATAACCATGCATAAACACACAATACACTTCATTGTATTAAAACGTTACAGTTCCATAGCCAATTATTTGTGCAAATAAACAACTAACAATAAATGAACGTGCAATAAATGCGAAATAGAAATCTTGGAAATTCGAGTTGTTACATTATCCCCAACTTAAAAGAAATTTCGTCCCGAAATTTGGTACGCACTCACTGAGGAAGCTAGGTAAGCTGTATTGTTCACTGGTTTTCCTGGGGTGTCACATCCGGGTTGGTTAATGAAGAAGAAATAAATGAAGTTAAGCTTCCAGACACAATTGATGTCACATTCACTTCATCATCCGATGAAGATAGTGTCCAATCTGAAGTTGTTAAAAGTATGGTTGAAAATGTTTTAAAATCTGAAAGTGACACTACCGAGGATGATGAATGATTTTTGGACAAATATATTCCGAAATCAAAATCCAAAAACAACTTAAGAGAAGAACCTAATCTTGTGATGTACAAGATGTTGGGATGTGATAAGTTGTATTCGGATCATGAATTTCCTTTGGAGAATGTGAACGTTGGGAAATTGAAAAATGTGTTCAAGTTGATTGAGATTGATGTGTCGGAAATCGAAGGTTTGAAACATTCTGAAAGACAATTAAACTTTGAAAAAGATAAATCTTACTATAAAAAACCTGTTGTACCACCGCGCTTTTATAACAACAATCAAAACAGATGTGCGGGTGGATATCAGGGTGGTAAGAATTATCAAAGAAGGAACTTTCAGAACAAGAAGTTTGTTGAGAAAAAGGTGTTTGTGAAGAGTTCAAGTTCGAGTTCACTTTCCGAACAAGAATCTGAAATTTTTTCAAAAACCAATGAAGAATTCTTTGAGAAGAAAGCCTCACAGCCTCAGACTGAAGGCACAAGTCGGGTAGTTGACAACCGAACATGCTTCAAATGCAATCAAGTTGGACACATTGCACGAAAGTGCACCAACTCGAAGCCTAAGTCTGTGGTTGTCGAGAATCCAAAAAGAAAAAGTGATGCAAAAGGAAAGGCTCCAATGTTTGTTGAGAAAAAGTTTTTGAAAAAGGAAAATGAAAAAGTTAAAACTGAATCAGTACATAAATAAACAATATTTCAAAACCCCAAAAATAGAAAAATTTAAAAATAAAAATATGTTTGTTTTTAAATTTTGTCAAAAATTAAAAAAAAATTCAAAAATATGTTGAGTGAATATGCCGAAACCCTCACGACGGAACAAACATGATTAATTTCACAAGATTGAAAAACGGTTTTCAAACTGTAAAATATCAATGTGTTGTAAATCATGGGGGTACATTATATTTTCTGCAAATCAGTGCATGAGAAGCAGAAAATGGATGGCGAGACGAAGCTATCAGTATTAGGTTGTCAAATTTTCTTTAAATGGTTTTGAATTTTAGGGGAGTAAGAAATTGTCAGAAAATCCAAAAATATTAGAAAATTTGAAAAAGCCAAAAACATAATAAAATTCAAAATTAGTTTTGTGTAAAAAGAGGAAATGATAGTACATCAGTAGACAATCATAGTACGCTAAAGAAATGGAATGTTTTAATGTGATAAACGGTCTCACTGATGATATGCCAGTAGGTTTTTACACGCTTAGTAGATTGTTTTCGAGATATAAACCTAAATATCAATACTTGCTTATCTCGTGGGGAACATCTCTCGGATATATGGGTAACCCCCGAAATCTTGTTTGAGAGATTGCTTGATTCTAAGATACTAGGTCTTTATACTGTTTGATATCTGGGGTATTATACCTGGTCTTCTGATATTGCGGAAGTAATGGCCTAGAGCTCGTATAATACTTTACGCGCTTTTAAAGCCTACCCTCTGCTCAAAAATTGAAAAATATCGAAATATATGAATCAATTGCAGTTGAAGAAAAGATTCCCTAAAGGGAACACACCTAAAGTCGAGCCTTCATCTCTCTGATTGAACGGAAGTTCATACCTGAGCTCTCAAGGTCTCGCACTAACCCAGAATACAGATATCAAATTGGTATACTCACCTGTAAGACTGAATCTAGGGAATTTTGATACGGGAGTATATTCTGAGGTGGGACACGCGAATAAGTTTAAGTCCTTAAAATACTAAATCCATATCTCGAATCAATTGAACTTTGTGTGAAAATTTAAGTGGATCAGTATACTGACAATCTAAGTGAATCGTTTAGAACTTAAAGCGTTTAAAGCTCAACGGTGCTAGTGATGTGTCATAAACTGATATGATCCTCTGACACAAACTCAAACAAAATATTGTCTGTAAATATGTCTGTAAATATTTCTTACTGCTTTATATTTCAGAAAATTCCAAAAAGATTTTGATTCCGCTTTATTTTCGACAACCGATGTCTGAAAGCTGAGTTTCAAAATCTAAGTATGCTGACTGTGTTTCTGAAAATAAAACACGTTCATTAAGTTGAAACTTGAAGTTTTAATTTAAAAAAAAATCAAAAACAGTTTGTGAAGTCTCCATGGTCATTAATTTGGACTTGGATGATTAACTGTGAGGGATTTGGAAGCTTAAATTGTTAAAATCTGTTGTAAAGAGCTAGATTTCGATGTTGGATTCTTAAATACTGCCAAATCTATGAAGATTGTTGACAGGAAAGAGAATCAAGTAATCCTGGATATATTAATATTATTATATTTTAGAGCCAGGATCTTGATTAAAAGTTTTTTGAGAGCCAGATCATGATTCCTGGACAACCGGAAATGCTTTCACTGTCAAAGTATTATGCTAAGAGAGCCAGGTTTTCAATCCTGGATGCTCAAAATGTTTTTACTTATAAATGTTTGAGGATTGCAGATGTTGTACCAGTGTTAGTACAAACGTCTGTAGCTTACGTCAGCATTTAGTCATATTTTGTATGTTTGTGAACAATTTATGTTTATGTTTGTATGTACGTTAGCTAGATCAGCAGATCAGGATATGGAGCTAGATTGTTATAAGTGTTGACTTTTGTTGACCTGTGCCAGCCGATCGGACAGCCGTCTGATCGGTCCGCAATGATCGGACATCATCCCATGCTAGCCGATTGGACAACACTTATCTCTATCCGGATTCTGCCTATAAATACCCGTCCGGGTATGACATTTAGCACTTTTGACTCTGAGGAGAACTCTTGTCAGTCTGACTTTCACAGGCGCTTTTGTACTTTCATAACAGCTGAATAGAAAGATCAGACATCAATTTAGCGTTGAATACTTTGTCGTGCATCTGTGATTTGATCAAATGGATTCCGCACATTAGTCAAAGTTGATTCATCTAAGTTCCTAACGAACAGATCCTATACGAGGGACCAATAAGTGGTATCAGAGCATTCAGGGAGTTGAATCGTGATCTACGACGACGAATTCACCGGAATTCGAGCTTTTCTTGCCGATCAGAGTCAAATTTCACCGGAAAGTTGACATATTCTTCTACTTTCTACTCATTTCTTGCATTATTTTTCAATTTGTCACCATAAAATTAGAGAAACATAAAATTGGAACTGAATCTATGCTTAAATTTTGATAAAATTGATATAGATCGATTCGCAATCTGTCAAAGCATAATCCTTCAAATTTTCATAACAAAATTCTTTCAAAAACTTGTTCAAAATCATCAAAATCTATGAAAAACTGTTCTTGCTTGCTGATGTCAGCCGTTCGAACGACTTAGCTGTTCTTAGATTTGCTGACATCATCAATTTGTTCGGACTACTGTACGAACGACTTGGATTAGTTTGTTCATAGAAAGTGTTGCTTACATCTTCAGTGTTACCCGATCGGACAGTCAACCGATCGGACAGCATTGTTGATATTTGTTATCATCTGCTTACGTCATATTGCTAGCCGATCGGACAGTCGACCGATCGGACGACATTGATTGTTTCTATTTTTCATCTGCTTGTTAACCGATCGAACAACTAACCGATCGAACAACCGATCGATCAGACAGCTAGCCAATTCTGTGTAATCATTTGTGTGCCACTCGATCGAACAATCATTCGATCTAAGTGCACAAGTGTGAAACCTTTGAAAATCATAAAAATTTATCTAAGTGATTGGTAATTGTTTCAGGTACTCAAAGATGGGAGACGATTTTCTCAATCCTTTCAGTGACATGTTTGCCTATACCGGCAGTTCAGGAGATACCACATCAATTAACACAAATGAAAATGCTCCAAATCCAAGTGCGAAGAAAACTCTTTCTGATGCTTTGAGTGTAGATAGTGCTTATGGCACATATAACAAACCACCCAAGCTAATGGCAATTGAAGAATACTGTCACACCCCCAAAATCCACCTGCGGAGTACTACCGCTTGGAGGAGTGACTGACCAGGATCCAGCCACCAATCATATTGAACAGGCATATAGGTAGTTATAAAATCCAACCAATACAATTGGTGTTCAAACAAAACATAGTTTAAGTTGCAAGCGGAAGCATAAGATTTAAAACCAAAACATAAGTTCAATTGTTTCCAAGTTTAACATGGCACGCAGCTATCCATGTCCCACAACGACTCTCCCCCGTGCAAGCTCCAGCTAAGTACCTATGGTCCTGCAAAGCATGTAGTAACGAGTCAACAACAAGTTGAGTGAGTTCACGGTTGGGTGTTCGTTTTAAGTTGTTTCGAAAACAGTTTCCTTTATCTGGCATCCTGCCGTGGGGGTTACCCCATAGTTAAAAGCGTGACTTGTTTATCCCGGTTACTCTGGCATTCCAGCCGTGGGGGCTACCCCGTGCTAGTTATCTGGCATTTCGGCCGTGGGGGCTACCCCATGTATACACTAGACTCGTTACCATATCGACTGCTGACTGTAGTCATGTTTATGTGCCCTGAAACTGTCAATGTCTATCATCATTGACGTGCCCCAAATCCATTAGTTCACGCCCGTCCTCTGCGGCATGGTGTGAGGTTTGTCAGACCTAAATAGCGCTATCTAACTAATGACCCGCTCGCCATTGGCCCGGCGATTAAGTCGATATAAAAGGAGGGACTTCGTGATAGAGTTTTGGTCTAGTACGAGTTATCTGTCTGTGAGGACGAGGAATTACATTCCTGAACCATTGCTGTCCTACCCAAGGAGGACGAGGAATCTACGTTCCTTAACCCCATTCCCGACCCAGGGAATCCCATGCTTTGTAGAGGGTGTGAACTCACCTTGGTTTGCTCGGCAGATACACAGAAAAGTCAATCAAGTTGTAAGTGGCCAACTACGTCCTAACATAGATACCATTCAAGTCAGGGTTGTATCCAAGTGGTGCACGTATGTTCTACACGTATTGTACACAAGTAACAGTCATGGCATACATATCTAGTATGGCAGTTCAACATCAGTTCGCAACAAGTTCCACAGTAACATTCATGTAATAACCAAAGTCTAAGTGTGGCCCAAACAGTTGGACTCGTAATAGCACGCAAGCCCAAAACACGCATTCAACAGTAACACAAGAAGCCCATAAGTCCGGCCCAATTACCCAAGCCCGTAGCAGTGTGGAAGTCCAAATAGTGTGTACATGCATATGGTCTCGAGCCGAGACTGTGCGGTCTCGAGTGTAGCTTACAAGATCTCGAGTCACAACCGAGGTGGTTTTGGGTCATGCATGTATTGGTCTCGAGTCGTAATCGGACTCGCAAGCAGGGTCTCGAGTCACGATGTTTGTGTGATGATCATGTGTGGTCTCGAGTCGAGACTAGGGGTTCTCGACTCGCAACCTGTTTCGCAATCTATGTTCTCGAGTTATCATGTTTATGGTCTCGAGTCGGAATCAGGGGTCTCGACCCCCCAGCAACTGCTGATTCTGCACAGTTGTACTATCCAATGAAATTCCAATATCATGCAACAGTGTGTACTATCCATTATAACATGTTTTGTTGTCTAATAATTAACCAAAATGGATCAAACAATCAGATTTCAAATATTCATAACACATTCATATCATACTCAACAAGTTCTTCATATATTCAAGTCATGTTCATGTTGATCATCAAACTTGTTCATCATATTTTAGGCTTTTTAGCATTAATCATGGCCATAACATGAACAACAATCAAAACACTTAAACATACTCATCTAATGGTTTCAATCATCACATAACACCTCAAACTCGGCTCTACACTAATCCGGTTACATGACATTATCTAATACATATGCAAGCCGGTTTCATGAACATCAACACTAAGTGGTTTAAATCACATTTAGATACAAGATATCATTAACCCATCATGCAATATATCCGAATTCAAGACATGTTAACCGATTATCATCATTATACACATTAAGAACATCATCATGCTATTTCATCAAGGCAAGTAGCATCATTAGTCACATAAACACCTAGTGAGCATCTAGAAACACTAACCGATTGTGAAAGGCACCGAGATGGTAAAGAAGATGAATAAAATGGAGTGTCCGAGTGTTGGTGATGAGCTTGACCGAGTCCTTGTTGATGCCGATTGAATCCGAGAAGAAGGAGAGGAAATGTGAAGTTTGATCTCTAGGGTTTTAGTGAGAGAATGTGGGAGTGTGTGTGTATGAGAGTGTGTATGGTTTGCCCAAGAAAATGGCAAAGATGGCTAGGAGTGTAATATATATACTAGTTCTACATGGTGCACCCTAATGGGTTTTGGGTGTGATTAAACGGCCCAACCGACCCAACTGTCACTGTTCACTCGAGACCGCATGGTCTCGAGTCGTGTCCTTGTGTCTTGGTTCACATAATCACACTCATACATACAAGCATAACACATAATCATAACACCTAATCACATAGAATGTTCACTTATATCATTAAATTAACAGGTTAACCAGTCACGTAACGTTCAAGCAAGTTACATCAAGATACAACGAAAGGTTCTAAGTTTCGAGTTGTCACATCATCCCCAAGTTGAAAGAAATTTCGTCCCGAAATTTGGTAAGCACTCACTGAGGAAGCTAGTTAAGTTGTATGGTTTTCCCGGTTTTCCTGGGGTGTCACATCCTCCCCCCATTGATCTGGAATTTCGTCCCGAAATTCCGTAGCTTCAGCCTCAGTAGTGGTCGTACTGTTTGCGAACAGTTGGGGATACTTTTGTTTGATCTGATCTTCGCGCTCCCAGGTGAATTCTGGGCCGCGACGTGAGTTCCAACGAACTCGAACGAGAGGTATTCTAGTGCTCTTGAGGACCTTAACATCCTGGTCCGTGATTTCAACTGGTTCCTCGACGAATCGTAACTGCTCGTCGATAGTGAGTTCCTTCAGAGGAACTATGTGGGTCTCATCTGACAGACACTTCTTCAGATTTGACACATGGAAAACTTTGTGAACTGCACTGAGTTCTGCTGGTAAGTTCAGTCTGTAGGCCACCTTGCGTATTTTCTCGATGATTTCAAATGGTCCAACATATCGCGGGTTAAGCTTGCCTCGTTTACCAAAACGAACCACACCCTTCCAGGGTGAAACTTTGAGCAGTACCCGCTCCCCAACCTGGAGCTCAAGTGGTTTCCTGCCCTTATCGGCGTAGGCTTTCTAACGGTCTCGAGCTGCCGCCATGCGTTGTCGTATTTGAGCAATCCGTTCAGTAGTGTCCACCACATGTTCCGGACCAGTGATTTGACTATCCCCCACCTCTGCCCAACAAAGAGGTGACCGGCATTTACGCCCGTACAATGCCTCAAACGGAGCAGCTTTAATGCTGGTGTGGTAGCTGTTATTGTACGAGAATTCCACAAGTGGTAGATGCTTTTCCCAGCTGTTGCCAAAGTCGATTACGCATGCACGAAGCATGTCTTCTAAGGTCTGAATAGTGCGCTCGGACTGCCCGTCCGTCTGAGGGTGATACGCTGTGCTCATATCTAAACGTGAGCCAAAGGACTTGTGTATTGCTTGCCACAGCTCTGAAGTAAAACGTGCATCTCGATCGGAGATGATAGAGGTGGGCACCCCGTGCCTCGAAACAACTTCCTTGAGGTATATTTCCACTAGAGTGGAGAATTTATCCGTTTCCTTAATCGCCAAGAAGTGTGCGGATTTTGTGAGTCGATCCACGATCACCCAAATAGTATCGTTTCCGCGCTGGGATCTAGGCAAGCCAGTAACAAAATCCATGGAAATTTGCTCCCATTTCCATTGGGGTATCTATGGTTGTTGAAGTAAACCTGAGGGCTTCTGGTATTCTGTCTTGACTCTCGCACAAGTCAAACACTTGCTGACGTAAGTTGCTATGTGGGCCTTTATGCTAGGCCACCAATACGTATTTTTAATGTCGTGGTACATCTTATCCGAACCAGGGTGTACCGAGTAGCGGGACTTGTGTGCCTCATCCATCACAAGATCTCGTAGGTTGCCATAGAGTGGAACCCAAATGCGTCCTGTTACGTAGTAAGCACCGTCTTCTTTTTGTTCTAAACGTTGTCTTGACCCGCGTAGGGCTTCAGCCCTGACGTTTTCTGGTTTCAGTGCTTCCATCTGAGCAGCTCGTATTTGGGAAGGAAGACTAGAATGGATCGTAAGTTGTAAAGCTCTCACGCGCTTAGGCGCAGTGTCCTTTCGACTGAGGGCGTCTGCCACGACATTGGCCTTGCCCGGGTGATACCTGATGGAGCACTCGTAGTCATTCAGTAGCTCGACCCACCGTCGTTGCCGCATATTCAGTTCCTTCTGCTTGAATATGTGCTCTAGGCTCCTGTGGTCGGTGTAGATGGCGCACTTGGTACCGTACAGGTAATGTCGCCATAACTTAAGTGCGAAAATTACAGCTCCCAGCTCTAAATCGTGTGTAGTGTAGTTCTTCTCGTGAACTTTGAGTTGTCGTGAGGCGTAGGCTATGACTTTATCTCGTTGCATCAATACACAGCCAAGACCTTGAATTGATGCATCACAGTAAACCACAAAATCGTCTGTGCCCTCTGGCAGTGAAAGGATAGGTGCACTACAAAGTCTATCCTTTAGGTGCTGAAAGGCTAGCTCCTATGCATTTCCCCAGCGATAAACAACGCCTTTCTGCGTTAGCGAGGTGAGAGGCTGTGCGATCTTAGAAAAATCCTTAATGAACCTCCTGTAGTAACCTTCCAACCCCAAGAATTGGCGAATTTCCTTTGGTGTGCGAGGTGCAGGCCAGTTCTTAATAGAGTCTACCTTGGATGGATCAACGTGAATCCCATCCTTGTTTACCACGTGGCCTAGGAAATGGACCTCACGAAGCCAGAAGTCGCATTTCGAGAACTTTGCGTAACGCTGTTCGGTTCGAAGGAGTTCCAGAATAAGTCGTAGATGCTGCTCGTGTTCCCCCTAACTCTTAGAATAGATCAGGATGTCGTCGATGAAGACTATAACGAATTTGTCCAGGTATGGCTTGCACACTCGGTTCATCAAGTCCATGAAAACTGAAGGTGCGTTTGTCAGCCCAAAAGGCATGACCAGAAACTCATAGTGCCCATAACGAGTTCTAAAGGCTGTCTTAGAGACATCCTCTTCCCGAACTCTCAGCTGGTGGTATCCCGATCTCAGATCGATCTTTGAATAGTAGCTCGACCCCTGCAACTGGTCGAACAAGTCGTCAATACGTGGTAGAGGATAACGATTCTTCACCGTCACCTTGTTGAGTTCACGATAGTCGATACACATTCTGAAGGTACCGTCTTTCTTCTTCACAAACGGCACGGGAGCTCCCTAGGGTGATGAGCTAGGACGAATAAAACCCTTATCCAAGAGTTCTTGTAGTTGCGTAGAGAGTTCCTCTAACTCCGATGGAGCTAAACGATAAGGTGCACGAGCTATAGGCGCAGCTCCAGGAGCTAGTTCAATCTGAAACTCGACTTGGCGATGGGGTGGAAGACCAGGTAATTCCTCAGGGAATACCTCAGGATAGTCACGTACAACTGGAAAATCTTCTAGCTTCTTCTCTTTTTCCGAGGTGTCAGTAACGAGAGCCAAAACGGCAGTGTGGTCCTTTCGTAAGCACTTTTGGGCCTTAAGGAGAGAGATGATGTTCTCAACAGCACTTCTCTTGTCGCCACGAATTGTGACACCCCGTTGAAACGCTTTCACTTACACTAGCTTGACAGTGGCTGCCTTAACTTTCGGGACGAAAGTTCCTAAAACTTGGGGATAATGTGACACTTCGGACTTTCCCGAACAATCCTTCGATGTAACTTACGTGTGTATATTTATTAAATGAAAACCCGTGAACTTCGTGTTACATGTTATGTGTATCTACGTGTTGGTGTATTTAGATATGTATATATATATATGTGTGCGTGTAATACATATGAGCCGAAACCACAAGCAACCCGACTCGAGACCACGGTCCCGAGTGAACATTAGTGACGGGCCGGTTTGGGCCTTGCAACACTTCTTAGCCCACCCCCCTTATGACCGACACACACACACACGCACCCTAGCCCACTCGCAACTATATAAGCCAACCTTTACCTCCCTAAACCATTTTACACTCTCCTCTCTCTCACATTAAACCCTAAGAACACTAAACAAGATCATATCCTCCCCTCTCCTCCTTCTTCTCGGATCAACCAACATCAAGAACCCCCCGGCTCTAGCTCGGAATCACCAACCGGAAGCTCTCGTCGATCCATCATCCTCTCACACCTTGAATCTCTAATTGGTTAGTGTGTTTTAAGTGTTTGCCATGATTCTTGCTTGTATTAATATAGGATGATGGTATAAATTTCGGATAAAGGATTTGATGCTTGATAATGTTTGAAAAGCATGCTTAGATAACTTAGGGTGAATGTTTATGAAATTATGTGAGTATTCGGTTTTGTGGGGAGATAGTTTTGTTTCCGGTTAACAAGGGTTTGGTTTAAGGGGATTTGGGCATGATGTTGGATTGAGTGTTCATGACTTTCATGATTTGAGATTGTGGTTAAATATTGCTTGAATAACCTGATTTTGGTTAATTGCCATTTGGATACTTGTGATTGAATATGTTGAATGTGTGAAGAACAATTTGAATGTGTTATGAACATGATAAATATTTGAAATTGTGCTTGTTTGATCTGTTTTGGTTTGTAATCAGACAAGAAAACATGTTTTAGTGGCATGGTACAATCTGTTACATGAAATTGCAATATCATTGGATAGTACACTGCAGGTTCTAGAAGTTTGCCATGCACGCTATCACAGTTGCGAGTCGCAACCTTTGGTTGCTACTCGAAACCACGCGTGACCAGTCGAAACCTCCCAGTTGCGAGTCGCAATCAGCACGCATCAAACCTGGTTGCGAGTCGCAACCAAACCTGCTAAGTCGCAATCTCCGGTTACGAGTCGCAACCAAAGCGTGACGGACCGAGACCGCAGTTGCGAGTCGCAACCTCGGTTGCGAGTCGCAACCACCTTAGTTTCGACTGGGCCGTTTTATGTTATTGGGTTTTGACTGTTTTGCTGTTTTGGGCCTTAACTGTTGGGCTGTCTATTGTTTGGGCTGTTTACTGATCTGCTAACTGGTTGTATGTTGGACTTTCTGATGACTGGCTGCACGTATACTTGTTACTGTAGATGTTTGCATGTATGCTAAGTGTGTTTTATACGTGTTTACTTGTACCCAACTTGACCCATACTTGGTAACCATGCTAGGACGTGGTGACCAACATACTTAACCAAGTAACGTATCATACCGAGCAACCCAAGGTGAGTTCACAACTTAAAAGCATGCGTCCCGGTGGTTTGGGACACGAGACTAAAACAACCCTATCCCCTTGTAAAGGGGATACCGTCTACACTCCTTCCCTAGTTATTGGGAAACAACTTACTTTATCTTCCCTTGTATTGGGAAACCTTTTTAGTTAATTACTGTTTATACGGAATGCAACTAACGGCACTAAACGCAACTCTATCACTCAAGTCCCTACTACATAATACCGATTAGTCGCCGGTGCCAGGCGAACGGGTTATTAGTTGATAGCGCTATTTAGGTCTTACCAGCCTCACACCGTGCCATGGTATGGGATCGGTCGTGAACTAATGTACTCAGGCATCCGTCAATGATGATAGAACATTGACATCGGGGCATCCTGCGGAAACGCATTCGGTTACCTAGTGTTCGGTATTGGAAAAACAGTTTAGTCGCTAACTTTTGGGGTAGCTCCCCATGGCATGTATAAACGGATAAGTTAACTGGTGAAACGAGTTTTTTGGTAATTAAAACTGGACAACTAGTGAACTCACTCAGCATTATTGTTGACCCCTTTACTGCATGCTTTGCAGGTGGCCAGTGACTGGAGCAGCTACTTGGGATGCGTAGTGGTCGTCTGCCCGTGTGTTGGGCATTTATCATGTTTACCTTGCGAGCAATGTTTAAAACTGTTAATTATGCTTCCGCTACATTTTCTCTGAACTTAAAACTCTGAACTTGATATTTGCTAATCGTATGGTTAGTAAGTATTACTTTAATATTAACCAATGCTTAGTATAATTGGTGGCTGGATCCTGGTCAGTCACGCCCCCGAAGCGGGTGTTATCCGCGGGTGGATTTTGGGGGTGTGACAGATTGGTATCAGAGCCATTGGTTATAGTGAACTTGGTTTTAAAAAGGGGAAAAATCTTTTTGAGAAAAACCAGACTATAACCCGTGACTCGTGGCGACACTACACTCCAAGTACAAGGCTCGACTTATCTGACCTCATAGCTCGGACCCATAGTTACTTGCTTAATTGTTTTATGTTTCTGCTTTGCTATACGTACTAGTTTGCCTGATTAGATAGATACACCTTCTCTCTTCTATCTTATTCTCGCTATGTTGCGACATCACGCTCATACTATGTTTTCTGGTTATGAAGACAATGAGTGGACGCGGACGAGGAAACGTCAACATGACCCCGGCTCAGTTCACTAGCCTGCTCAACACTGTGGCTGCAGCTTTCGCAGCTCACCCTATAGGTCAGCCTGCACCTGTGCAACCACGTGTTTGTACCTTCAAGACCTTTATGGATTGCAAGCCTCTTCCTTTCAATGGCACGGAGGGTGCCATAGGCCTTCTGCACTGGATTGAGAAGGTCGAAGCTGTTTTTGCTGTCTGTGAATGCCCAACTGCTAATTGGGTGAAGTTTGCTACTGGTACTCTAGAGGGAAGCGCACTTTCATGGTGGAAGGCGCAAATTCAAATGCTTGGCTTGGAGACTGCAAACGCTACTGCGTGGGAAGATTTCAAGGATATGATCAAGGAAGAGTACTGTCACAGGGATGACATCCACAAGCTGGAGAATGAGTACTATGAACTCAAGATGGTTGGGTCAGAGATTGAGACCTACACCAAGCTGTCCAACGACTATGCTGCTCTTTGTCCAAACATGTCTCGACCTATGTATCGAAGGATCGAACTGTACATCAAGGGTCTGGCTCCAGAAATTCGAAGCCATGTAACTTCAGCCAACCACACTACCATTCAGCCGATCGTTCGACTTGCTCACAAACTCACGGATCAGGCGGTGGAAGAGGGCAGGTTGCCCAAAAGGATCAGTGCTGCGGAAGGAAGTTCTAGTGATGGCAAACGAAAGTGGGATGGAAATCAGGGTAAGGATGCTAACCCTACTCAAGCCCCAGCTCAGCAAAGGAAAACTGACAACAGCAAAGGCACTCAGCAACAGGGTGGCTACCGGGGAAACTACCCTAAGTGCAACAAGTGTAACAGGCACCACAATGGGGCATGCAACAAGGGTCAGTGTCAGCGATGCCACAAGATGGGGCACGAAGCAAAGGATTGTAGAAGTCAGTTCCCGGCAAGGCAGAATCAGCAACAACCCCAACAGCAACAGCAGCAGGGAAACAACAGAGTATGTTTTAAATGCGGGGCAACGGGGCACATGCGAAAGGATTGCCCTGAACTGAATCAGAATCGCAACAACAACCAGGGAGCTGGGAACAATGAGCAGAATAACAATGCTGGAAATGCAAGGGGCAGAGCTTTCGTGATTGGAGCTGGAGAAGCTAGGAACGATCCCAACGTCGTGGCGGGTAAGTTCCTACTTGATGATCGTTATGTTTCTGTGTTATTTGATTCCGGTGCCGATGCCAGTTATGTATCCCTTCGCATTAGTAAGAAACTTAAGCATTCGCCCGCATTATTAAGTTCTAAGCATACCGTCGAGATAGCTAATGGTAAGAACATCGAGGCCACGCACGTGATCCACGACTGCACCCTAGAATTGTCTGGCCATACGTTTAGTATCGATCTTTTCCCTGTCAAACTCGGAAGCTTCGACGTCGTCATTGGTATGGATTGGTTATCCAAACATCGCGCTGAGATCCTCTGTCAAGAGAAAGCAGTTCGTATACCTCGTCGTTCTGGTCAACCCCTCATCGTCAAAGGCAACAAAGGTGGAGAAGTCACAGGCATTATCTCGCTTCTAAAAGCCCAGAAGTGTTTGCAGAAAGGGCACACCGCTATCTTAGCACTTGTCACCAACGCCCACGATAAGGAAAAGAGGATTGAAGATTTTCCTGTAGTACGCGACTATCCCGAGGTATTTCCTGAGGAATTACCTGGACTCCCTCCTCACCGTCAGGTCGAATTCCAAATCGAGCTAGCTCCCGGAGCAGCACCCATAGCTCGTGCACCGTACCGATTGGCTCCTGCAGAACTGAAGGAACTCTCTACGCAACTACAAGAACTATTGGATAAAGGATTTATCCGTCCTAGTTCATCACCCTGGGGAGCCCCAGTGCTCTTTGTCAAGAAGAAGGATGGCACATTCCGAATGTGCATCGACTATCGTGAGCTGAACAAGGTTACCATCAAGAATCGTTACCCCCTCCCGCGCATCGACGACCTATTCGATCAGTTGCAAGGATCGAGCTACTATTCAAAGATTGACCTGCGATCAGGCTATCATCAGCTGAGAGTTCGTAACGAAGACATCTCCAAGACTGCATTCAGGACTCGTTATGGTCATTACGAGTTCCTCGTCATGCCTTTTGGAATGACTAACGCACCTGCAGTGTTCATGGATCTTATGAACCGCGTATGTAAGCCTTACCTCGACAAATTCGTGATTGTGTTTATCGACGACATCTTGATTTATTCAAAAAGTCAAGAAGAGCATGAACAGCACCTACGCCTTATCCTCGAACTTCTTCGCAACGAGCAACTGTACGCCAAATTCTCTAAATGTGACTTCTGGCTTCGGGAAGTCCATTTCCTCGGTCATGTAGTTAATAAGGACGGAATTCACGTCGACCCAGCTAAGATCGAATCGATAAAGAACTGGCCTACGCCTAAGACCCCCACTGAAATTCGCCAATTCTTGGGCTTGGCAGGCTACTACCGCAGATTCATTCAGGGATTCTCCAAGATTGCACAACCTCTCACAACACTCACTCAGAAAGGCGTCGCCTACAAGTGGAATACAGCACAGGAATCTGCCTTTCAGAGGCTTAAGGATAACCTCTGTAGCGCTCCTATTCTCTCGTTGCCTGACGGCACGGACGACTTTGTGGTTTACTGCGATGCGTCTATTCATGGGCTCGGTTGCGTGCTAATGCAACGCGAGAAAGTTATCGCCTACGCCTCTCGACAACTCAAGACGCATGAGAAGAACTACACGACGCACGACTTGGAACTAGGAGCAGTGGTTTTTGCTCTTAAGATATGGAGACATTACCTGTACGGTACCAAGTGCACTATTTACACCGATCACAGGAGTCTCGAGCATATCTTTAGGCAAAAGGAATTGAACATGCGACAGCGTCGATGGGTCGAACTCTTGAATGACTACGAATGCGCCATCAAGTATCATCCGGGCAGGGCCAATGTCGTGGCAGACGCCCTCAGTCGAAAGGACACCGTACCAAAGCGCGTGCGAGCACTGCAACTTACCATCCAGTCTAACCTCCCTACCCAGATTCGAAATGCCCAAGTTGAAGCATTGAAGCCGGAAAACATTAGGGCTGAGTCTCTGCGTGGATCGAGACAGCAAATGGAACAGAAAGAAGATGGTGCTTACTATGTGACAGGGCGTATCTGGGTTCCACTCTTTGGAGATTTACGCGAACTCGTGATGGACGAAGCCCACAAGTCCCGCTACTCAGTACATCCTGGTTCGGACAAGATGTACCATGATTTAAAGACTACCTACTGGTGGCCTGGTATGAAGGCCCACATAGCAACATACGTCAGCAAATGTTTGACTTGCGCGAGAGTCAAGACAGAATACCAGAAGCCAGCAGGTCTACTCCAACAACCAGAAATCCCGAAATGGAAATGGGAGCAAATTTCCATGGATTTTGTTACAGGGTTACCTAGATCTCAACGCGGAAATGATACGATTTGGGTAATCGTAGATCGATTGACCAAGTCCGCGCACTTTCTGGCTATTAAGGAAACAGACAAGTTTTCTACCCTGGCGGAGATTTACTTAAAGGAAGTAGTTTCGAGGCACGGAGTGCCAACCTCGATTATTTCCGACCGAGACGCTCGATTTACTTCGGAATTGTGGCAAGCTATGCACAAATGCTTTGGCTCACGTTTGGATATGAGCACTGCTTATCACCCGCAAACGGATGGACAGTCCGAACGTACCATCCAAACTCTAGAAGACATGCTTAGAGCGTGTGTGATCGACTTTGGCAAGAACTGGGAGAAGCATCTACCGTTAGTAGAGTTCTCATACAACAACAGCTACCACACTAGTATTCAGGCAGCACCTTTTGAGGCATTGTACGGTCGTAAATGCCGGTCACCTCTCTGCTGGGCAGAAATCGGTGATAGTCAAATCACAGGCCCAGAGATGGTGGTAGATACAACGGAAAAGATTGCCCAGATTAGACAACGCATGGCGGCAGCTCGTGACCGTCAGAAGAGCTACGCTGATAAGCGTAGGAAACCATTGGAATTCCAGGTCGGTGACCGGGTTCTACTTAAAGTCTCACCCTGGAAGGGTGTGGTTCGCTTTGGTAAACGAGGCAAGCTTAATCCGCGATACATTGGACCATTCGAAATTACCGAGAAGATCGGTAAGGTTGCTTATAGATTGAACCTGCCTGAAGAACTGAGTGCGGTACACAACGTTTTTCACATATCCAACCTGAAGAAGTGTTTGTCGGATGAAACACTTGTGATTCCTTTTAAGGAACTGACGATTGACGAACAGCTACACTTTACCGAGGAACCGATTGAGATCACTGATCGAGAGATCAAAATCCTCAAACGTAGCCAGATACCTCTTGTACGAGTTCGTTGGAACTCGCGACGTGGCCCAGAGTATACCTGGGAGCGGGAAGACCAGATGAAGCACAAGTATCCCCAGTTGTTCCCTAACGAAAACCCCAGCACTGAAGCTACGAACGAATTTCGGGACGAAATTCCAAACTAACGGGGGGATGATGTGACACCCCGTTGAAACGCTTTCACTTACACTAGCTTGACAGTGGCTGCCTTAACTTTCGGGACGAAAGTTCCTAAAACTTGGGGATAATGTGACACTTCGGACTTTCCCGAACAATCCTTCGATGTAACTTACGTGTGTATATTTATTAAATGAAAACCCGTGAACTTCGTGTTACATGTTATGTGTATCTACGTGTTGGTGTATTTAGATATGTATATATATATATGTGTGCGTGTAATACATATGAGCCGAAACCACAAGCAACCCGACTCGAGACCACGGTCCCGAGTGAACATTAGTGACGGGCCGGTTTGGGCCTTGCAACACTTCTTAGCCCACCCCCCTTATGACCGACACACACACACACGCACCCTAGCCCACTCGCAACTATATAAGCCAACCTTTACCTCCCTAAACCATTTTACACTCTCCTCTCTCTCACATTAAACCCTAAGAACACTAAACAAGATCATATCCTCCCCTCTCCTCCTTCTTCTCGGATCAACCAACATCAAGAACCCCCCGGCTCTAGCTCGGAATCACCAACCGGAAGCTCTCGTCGATCCATCATCCTCTCACACCTTGAATCTCTAATTGGTTAGTGTGTTTTAAGTGTTTGCCATGATTCTTGCTTGTATTAATATAGGATGATGGTATAAATTTCGGATAAAGGATTTGATGCTTGATAATGTTTGAAAAGCATGCTTAGATAACTTAGGGTGAATGTTTATGAAATTATGTGAGTATTCGGTTTTGTGGGGAGATAGTTTTGTTTCCGGTTAACAAGGGTTTGGTTTAAGGGGATTTGGGCATGATGTTGGATTGAGTGTTCATGACTTTCATGATTTGAGATTGTGGTTAAATATTGCTTGAATAACCTGATTTTGGTTAATTGCCATTTGGATACTTGTGATTGAATATGTTGAATGTGTGAAGAACAATTTGAATGTGTTATGAACATGATAAATATTTGAAATTGTGCTTGTTTGATCTGTTTTGGTTTGTAATCAGACAAGAAAACATGTTTTAGTGGCATGGTACAATCTGTTACATGAAATTGCAATATCATTGGATAGTACACTGCAGGTTCTAGAAGTTTGCCATGCACGCTATCACAGTTGCGAGTCGCAACCTTTGGTTGCTACTCGAAACCACGCGTGACCAGTCGAAACCTCCCAGTTGCGAGTCGCAATCAGCACGCATCAAACCTGGTTGCGAGTCGCAACCAAACCTGCTAAGTCGCAATCTCCGGTTACGAGTCGCAACCAAAGCGTGACGGACCGAGACCGCAGTTGCGAGTCGCAACCTCGGTTGCGAGTCGCAACCACCTTAGTTTCGACTGGGCCGTTTTATGTTATTGGGTTTTGACTGTTTTGCTGTTTTGGGCCTTAACTGTTGGGCTGTCTATTGTTTGGGCTGTTTACTGATCTGCTAACTGGTTGTATGTTGGACTTTCTGATGACTGGGCTGCACGTATACTTGTTACTGTAGATGTTTGCATGTATGCTAAGTGTGTTTTATACGTGTTTACTTGTACCCAACTTGACCCATACTTGGTAACCATGCTAGGACGTGGTGACCAACATACTTAACCAAGTAACGTATCATACCGAGCAACCCAAGGTGAGTTCACAACTTAAAAGCATGCGTCCCGGTGGTTTGGGACACGAGACTAAAACAACCCTATCCCCTTGTAAAGGGGATACCGTCTACACTCCTTCCCTAGTTATTGGGAAACAACTTACTTTATCTTCCCTTGTATTGGGAAACCTTTTTAGTTAATTACTGTTTATACGGAATGCAACTAACGGCACTAAACGCAACTCTATCACTCAAGTCCCTACTACATAATACCGATTAGTCGCCGGTGCCAGGCGAACGGGTTATTAGTTGATAGCGCTATTTAGGTCTTACCAGCCTCACACCGTGCCATGGTATGGGATCGGTCGTGAACTAATGTACTCAGGCATCCGTCAATGATGATAGAACATTGACATCGGGGCATCCTGCGGAAACGCATTCGGTTACCTAGTGTTCGGTATTGGAAAAACAGTTTAGTCGCTAACTTTTGGGGTAGCTCCCCATGGCATGTATAAACGGATAAGTTAACTGGTGAAACGAGTTTTTTGGTAATTAAAACTGGACAACTAGTGAACTCACTCAGCATTATTGTTGACCCCTTTACTGCATGCTTTGCAGGTGGCCAGTGACTGGAGCAGCTACTTGGGATGCGTAGTGGTCGTCTGCCCGTGTGTTGGGCATTTATCATGTTTACCTTGCGAGCAATGTTTAAAACTGTTAATTATGCTTCCGCTACATTTTCTCTGAACTTAAAACTCTGAACTTGATATTTGCTAATCGTATGGTTAGTAAGTATTACTTTAATATTAACCAATGCTTAGTATAATTGGTGGCTGGATCCTGGTCAGTCACGCCCCCGAAGCGGGTGTTATCCGCGGGTGGATTTTGGGGGTGTGACACGAATTATGAGAGGTTCACTACCGGAACCAGGAATACGAACGATCTTCTCGTTGCAAAGGATCTCTGCTCGGTGTTGGGATAACTAATCCATCCCAATGACGACGTCGAAACGACCCAAGACGATAGGAATAAGGTCAATAGAGAAGGTCTGGTTAGCGAGAATAAGTTTGCAACCTTTGACTATGTGTGTGGCTTTTAAACTCTTACCGTTTGCCAGCTCTACAGTGTGCTTGTTGCTCAAGGGTGTTGGAATACGCTTAAGCATTCTACTAACTTCCAGTGACACGTAGCTAGTATCGGCACCCGAATCAAATAAAACTGTAACATAAAAGTCGTCGAGGAAGAACTTACCCGTCACCACGTTGGGGTCATTCCTTGCTTCACCTTGGCCAATCACGAACACCCGCCCCCTAGCACCATTGTTGTTGTTGTGGTTCCCATTGTTACCATTCCCCTGATTGTTGTTATTGTTGTTGTTGTTGTTCTGGTTCAGTTGGGGACAATCTTTCTTGAAGTGGCCTTCAGCTCCACACTGAAAGCACCCTTTGTTGTTACCCTGTTGCTGCCGCTGATTCTGTTAAGCTTGCTGACGATTCTGATTGGCGGGGTATAAGCTTCTACAATCCTTTGCAGCGTGACCAGGCTTGTTGCACCGATGACAGTTGCCCCTGGTGCATGGCCCACTGTGGTGTAGGTTGCAGCGATTGCATTTGGGGTGATTCCCTTTGTACCCACCATGACTTTGACCACCAGACGATTGCTGACTGGGGCTCTTGTAGTCATCAGTCTTTCTCTGTTGAGACTGAGATTGCACAGAAGTTGAACCCTTGCTTGAAGCTCCATCCCATTTTCGTTTGTTGTCACTAGAGGTTCCAGAAGTAGTTGCAGCACCTATGCGCTTTGGTAACTTGTTCTGCTCCACCGCCTGATCAGTAAGACGGTGAGCCAACTGAACAACCTGCTGGATAGTGGCCAGGTTTGCTGAAGTCACATGACTTTGGATCTCTGGCACCAACCCCTTGAGATAGAGTTCAATTCGCTTAAACGGAGGGTCCACCATAGTAGGACACAATAAGGCAAGCTCATGCGATCTCTTAGTATACGCCTCAATTTCTGACCCCGTCATCTTGAGGTTGTAGAACTCGTCTTCCAGCTTATGAATGTCATCGCGACTTCAGTATTCCTCCCTGATCATTTCCTTGAAAGTTTCCCATGGGGTGGCATTGGCAGCAACCAACCCCAGCATTTGAACTTGAGCGTTCCACCACGTGAGGGCTAAACCCTCGAGAGTACCGGTAGCATACTTCACCCTGCGCGCTTCAGGGCATTCACACATTTCGAACACAGATTCTAGTTTCTCAAACCAGTGGAGGAGACCTACTGCTCCTTCAGTTCCGCTAAAAGTAGTGGGCCGGAAGTCCATAAAGGTCTTAAAGGTGCACACCGGTGGCTGAGCATGTTGACCTAAGGTCGGTGAAAGAAAGACAGAGTTTAACACAAAGGTTGGTTCACGAGAGTAGGATCCTAAGGATCCTAGAATGAGTTCGGACTGCAGGATATACCTCCTGCGTATGCAGCTGCAAGCGCTGCGGCAACTCGTTCGTTGATCAGAGCCGTCAACTGGGCTTGAGTCAGGTTAACGCGTCCAGACATGATCTTCATATTAAGAGGAACGTGAGTGAGAGGGGTTCGCGAAAGTGCGATGGCAGAAGGGAGTAAGCATGCATGTGTTCAAGCAATAGTAGTTATACTAACCAAGCATACCATAAGCATTGTACTATGTAGCTAACAAGTAGGCAATATATAGATCATATCATCTAGAATGTCGAGCCTTGCATGTGCAGTGAAGTGTCGTTGTGGACCGTTGAGCACTGCACAGGTTATAGTCTGGTTTTAACAAAAACGTTTCTCCTTAATTAAAACCAAGTTCACTATAACCAATGGCTCTGATACCAATCTGTCACACCCCCAAAATCCACCTGCGGAGTACTACCGCTTGGAGGAGTGACTGACCAGGATCCAGCCACCAATCATATTGAACAGGCATATAGGTAGTTATAAAATCCAACCAATACAATTGGTTTTCAAACAAAACATAGTTTAAGTTGCAAGCGGAAGCATAAGATTTAAACCAAAACATAAGTTCAATTGTTTCCAAGTTTAACATGGCACGCAGCTATCCATGTCCCACAACGACTCTCCCCCGTGCAAGCTCTAGCTAAGTACCTATGGTCCTGCAAAGCATGTAGTAACGAGTCAACAACAAGTTGAGTGAGTTCACGGTTGGGTGTTCGTTTTAAGTTGTTTCGAAAACAGTTTCCTTTATCTGCCATCCTGCCGTGGGGGTTACCCCATAGTTAAAAGCGTGACTTGTTTATCCCGGTTACTCTGGCATTCCAGCCGTGGGGGCTACCCCGTGCTAGTTATCTGGCATTTCGGCAGTGGCGGCTACCCCATGTATACACTAGACTCGTTACCATATCGACTGCTGACTGTAGTCATGTTTATGTGCCCTGAAACTGTCAATGTCTATCATCATTGACGTGCCCCAGATCCATTAGTTCACGCCCGTCCTCTGCGGCACGGTGTGAGGTTTGTCAGACCTAAATAGCGCTATCTAACTAATGACCCGCTCGCCATTGGCCCGGCGATTAAGTCGATATAAAAGGAGGGACTTCGTGATAGAGTTTTGGTCTAGTACGAGTTATCTGTCTGTGAGGACGAGGAATTACATTCCTGAACCATTGCTGTCCTACCCAAGGAGGACGAGGAATCTACGTTCCTTAACCCCATTCCCGACCCAGGGAATCCCATGCTTTGTAGAGGGTGTGAACTCACCTTGGTTTGCTCGGCAGATACACAGAAAAGTCAATCAAGTTGTAAGTGGCCAACTATGTCCTAACATAGATACCATTCAAGTCAGGGTTGTATCCAAGTGGTGCACGTATGTTCTACACGTATTGTACACAAGTAACACTCATGGCATACATATCTAGTATGGCAGTCCAACATCAGTTCGCAACAAGTTCCACAGTAACATTCATGTAATAACCAAAGTCTAAGTGTGGCCCAAACAGTTGGACTCGTAATAGCACGCTAGCCCAAAACACGCATTCAACAGTAACACAAGAAGCACATAAGTCCAGCCCAATTACCCAAGCCCGTAGCAGTGTGGAAGTCCAAATAGTGTGTACATGCATATGGTCTCTAGTCGAGACTGTGCTGTCTCTAGCCGAGACTGTGCGGTCTCGAGTGTAGCTTACAAGATCTCGAGTCGCAACCGAGGTGGTTTTGGGTCATGCATGTATTCGTCTCGAGTCGTAATCGGACTCGCAAGCAGGGTCTCGGGTCATGATGTTTGTTTAATGATCATGTGTGGTCTAGAGTCGAGACTAGGGGTTCTCGACTCGCAACCTGTGTCGCAATCTATGTTCTCGAGTTATCATGTTTATGGTCTCGAGTCGGAATCAGGGGTCTCGACCCCCCAGCAACTGCTGATTCTGCACAGTTGTACTATCCAATGAAATTCCAATATCATGCAATAGTGTGTACTATCCATTATAACATGTTTTGTTGTCTAATAATTAACCAAAATGGATCAAACAATCAGATTTCAAATATTCATAACACATTCATATCATACTCAACAAGTTCTTCATATATTCAAGTCATGTTCATGTTGATCATCAAACTTGTTCATCATATTTTAGGGTTTTTAGCATTAATCATGGGCATAACATGAACAACAATCAAAACACTTAAACATACTCATCTAATGGTTTCAATCATCACATAACACCTCAAACTCGGCTCTACACTAATCCGGTTACATGACATTATCTAATACATATGCAAGCCGGTTTCATGAACATCAATAATAAGTGGTTTAAATCACATTTAGATACAAGATATCATTAACCCATCATGCAATATATCCGAATTCAAGACATGTTAACCGATTATCATCATCATACACATTAAGAACATCATCATGCTATTTCATCAAGGCAAGTAGCATCATTAGTCACATAAACACCTAGTGAGCATCTAGAAACACTAACCGATTGTGAAAGGCACCGAGATGGTAAAGAAGATGAATAAAATGGAGTGTCCGAGTGTTGGTGATGGGCTTGACCGAGTCCTTGTTGATGCCGATTGAATCCGAGAAGAAGGAGAGGAAATGTGAAGTTTGATCTCTAGGGTTTTAGTGAGAGAATGTGGGAGTGTGTGTGTAGGAGAGTGTGTATGGTTTGCCCAAGAAAATGGCAAAGATGGCTAGGAGTGTAATATATATACTAGTTCTACATGGTGCACTCTAATGGGTTTCAGGTGTGATTAAACGGCCAAACCGGCCCAACTGTCACTGTTCACTCGAGACCGCATGGTCTCGAGTCGTGTCCTTGTGTCTTGGTTCACATAATCACACTCATACATACAAGCATAACACATAATCATAACATCTAATCACATAGAATGTTCACTTATATCATTAAATTAACAGGTTAACCAGTCACGTAACGTTCAATCAAGTTACATCAAGATACAACGAAAGGTTCTAAGTTTCGAGTTGTCACAAATACAACAGATGGGATAGTCGGTTTGAAGAATGGCTAAAAGCTTTTGCATATCCCAGCTGGAAAAGCTTGAAGAATGGTTTTGATATGGGAAGAACGGATTATTAAAATTTAGAAGAGAATCAGATAGAAAGATTTGTTGATGACATTATATCATTGATCGATTACAAAGATTCTCGAGATCTATGGGAGAAACTGAGAATAAAATGTGTGGGTAGTGCTGAAATTGTTAAAAACAAAAAGAAGCTGTTAAGAAAAGAATTTGATTTGTTTGGGTGTTTGAAAAACGAATCGGTGACAAAGATGATTGAAGGATTCGGTCATTTAAAGATGGAACTTGCAAGACACGGAATTGTGTATACTCAGGAAGAATTAGTTGACAAGCTGGTTGACTCACTGCCTGATGAGAAAGACTGGCAGTACTTTGCTTTGATGCTGAAAAACACAGCGGAACCAACCAAAATTGAAAGATTGGAAAGTCATGAATTGGAGATCAGGAAGACCAACAAAGTCAACAAAGACAGCATTTTCCGCAGAAAATTCAAACAGTTCAAATCAAGAAAGTCCAAGCAGTGGTTAGCATGGAGGATCATCCTCAAATGTTCCAAGTCAAGGATCATCCTCAACTGCTCAAAGTCAGTCAGTTCCTAAAAATTCGCTCCAGTGCAATATTGATGTTGACCTCAAGAATGCACAAAACTTTAGTGAAGAATCCGCCAAGCAGCAAATGGTGTTTTTGGCATCTGTCTTGGAATCATATGAAATTCTTGTGTCTGGAAAAATAGGAAACACTAACCTCACCAAGGAAGATTATGACCAGATCGACCCAGAAGAGATGGAGTTGATCGATATCAGATGGTGTATGGCGAGTGCTGTCAGCAGGGCTCAAAGATTCATGGAGATAACATGCAGACATTCCATTGGTGGACCTTCAACAAAGCTAGGTTTTTATAAATCGAAGGTTACGTGCTTTAAATGTAAACAAAAAAGGCATTTTAAACGTGAATGTCGAAATGCATCTGCTGATGATACGGCCAACCCTTTCCGAGAAGATTATTATAAAAGAGCCATCTATCATCAAAACAAGTCTGAACCTCCACGAATGAAACAGTTAGAAGATGCTCCCAGAGAAAAGTCGAGAGCACTTACTATTATCCATGATGACGAGGGTTTTGATTGGAGTGAACTGCTGCCAGAAGAAGATGCAGTTGGGTACGCTTTTATGACAAAGATTGTTCCTTTCAAAGATACCAGAACAGAAGAAGTGAAATACATCAACAGAAAAGTGACAGCCCAATTCATAAAGAATAGAATCTATCAAACATGGAAAGAAGCAAAAAGGGCAAATAGATGGGATGCAGATAGAGAATGTTATCTAGATCCCAAAGGAAACATAGCTGTTGATCCAGATTCTGTCAGTGTTGAAACTCTCACCGAGCAAATTGCAGAAGAAGAAGAAGCAAGACAGAGAATGTGGTGGGGAGGAGGAGAAACTGAAGAAAAAGAAAAGGAGAAAGAGTCGCAGCCAAAGAAAGTTGATGACGGGATAATTGACACGTCACAAGAATTCACAGCAGAAAATCTGAAGAAAATGGCTGACAAAGTGCTTGCAGTGAAAGAGTTAGAGGTAGTTTCTGAGTCTGGAACTGAGTGTAAAAGCAAAGTCAGTCCAAATGATTCAACCAATGAGTCAGGTAAGAAAACCAAAAATGAGAGCGACTGCAAAAATTGCATGAAAGACTGCAAAGTTTGTAGTACACTTGCTTACCTCAGCGGTAAGAAGACTGAAGAACTGACTGGAAGAGTCAGAGATGTTGAGAATCAGATCTTGAGTCGTGACAAAATGTTAAAAGCTTCAAGTGATCGATTAAAAGAATTAACTGAGAAAATTGAAAATGATAAAATTGACGTAGAACGTTCAGGAAAGAAAACGAAAAGTTAATTCATGAAAACCGTCAAATTTCAGAAAATTATGAGAAGCTAAAAAGAACGGTAAAAGATTCTGATGAAAGAAATGGTAAAACAAGAAAAGAAAATTTGCAACTAACCGGAGTTCTTAGGACAAAAGAAGAGCAAATCAACCAACAGTTGGATGAGATTGCTAAGTTGAAGCTTCAGTTTCAAGAAGCTAAAATTGAAAATGAACGCATCAATCTAAAATTGAACAATTATAACTCCGCAAGTTTTGTTCTTCAACATATCGTTCCTAAACCAATTGGGAAGAAAAAAGCAGGCGAAGATGTATACTCGGATGGAACTGGGGTTGGGTATCATCAGGTTCCACCGCCAGTGTTAAATAATTTTTCAAACAAAAAGTCCGGGTTGGTTAATGAAGAAGAAATAAATGAAGTTAAGCTTCCAGACACAATTGATGTCACATTCACTTCATCATCCGATGAAGATAGTGTCCAATCTGAAGTTGTTAAAAGTATGGTTGAAAATGTTTTAAAATCTGAAAGTGACACTACCGAGGATGATGAATGCTTTTTGGACAAATATATTCCGAAATCAAAATCCAAAAACAACTTAGGAGAAGAACCTAATCTTGTGATGTACAAGATGTTGGGATCTGATAAGTTGTATTCGGATCATGAATTTCCTTTGGAGAATGTGAACGTTGGCAAATTGAAAAATGTGTTCAAGTTGATTGAGATTGATGTGTCGGAAATCGAAGGTTTGAAACATTCTGAAAGACGATTAAACTTTGAAAAAGATAAATCTTACTATAAAAAACCTGTTGTACCACCACGCTTTTATAACAACAATCAAAACAGATGGTCGGGTGGATATCAGAGTGGTAAGAATTATCAAAGAAGGAACTTTCAGAACAAGAAGTTTGTTGAGAAAAAGGTGTTTGTGAAGAGTTCAAGTTCGAGTTCACTTTCCGAACAAGAATCTGAAATTTTTTCAAAAACCAATGAAGAATTCTTTGAGAAGAAAGCCTCACAGCCTCAGAATGAAGGCACAAGTCGGGTAGTTGACAACCGAACATGCTTCAAATGCAATCAAGTTGGACACATTGCACGAAAGTGCACCAACTCGAAGCCTAAGTCTGTGGTTGTCAAGAATCCAAAAAGAAAAAAATGACGCAAAAGGAAAGGCTCCAATGTTTGTTGAGAAAAAGTTTTTGAAAAAGGAAAATGAAGAAGTTAAAACTGAATCTGTAAAAGAATCAGTTAAGAAAACTGAACCCGTAAAGAAGGTGATAACCAAAAATGACAAATTTTACAAGCGAGTTGCGTCATCTCAACAAACGTGGAAACCAAAATCTGTTGAAAAGAAAGCAAGTTCTCCAGAACCAAAGATTTTTGAGTCTGCAAAACAATCATGTTACACCACACCGGTAAAGATGAATGTTCCTGTGGATTACTATGAGAAACTTGAAAAACAAACTTCTACCCCACCAGGGAAGAAGTATGTTCCAAAGAAAGTCCAACCATCTGGTCAACCTAAAAAAGACGAATTTTTCCTATACAAAGAGGTTGAGGTTGGGACTGAAGAAAGTTTAAAGATAAATGACAAGAATTTCCCACCGTTGTTCACAAAGAAAACTCACATCAAGCTACCTGAGTCAAAAGAGACTTGGGTGGCATCAAAATCTAACTAAGAGTTTTTGAAATGTGCAGGAGCTTCCGAGATCCATCTCACGCTGGATAATGGATAGTGGAGCTTCTAGGCACATGACAGGGGAGAAAGCCCTACTTTACGATGTTCGAGGATTTAATAGAGGATATGTGGGATTCGCAGGCAATCAAGGTGGTCGAATAATTGGTGAAGGAACTCTATCTAATGGCATTATTACGTTTGAAAGAGTAAACTACATCGCCGAGCTTGAAAACAATCTTCTAAGCATCTCTCAAATCTGTGATCGCATGTATACAACACATTTCATGGATAAAGAATGTTTGATTCTGAAACCGGGGTTTGTTGTCCCCGAAGAGTGGATTATCATGAGAGCACCAAGAGTCAATGATCTGTACGTGTTGGACATGAGTGTAGCTAATACTACCACGGGTCAGGCTCATTGCTTCATGTCACGAGCCACTAAAAAGGAGTCACAATTATGGCATTGAAAGATGGGCCATATTCACCTATGAAAGATGAACCACTTGGTACACAATGACTTAGTGAATGGTGTTTATTTGAAAGGTTTCCATCTGGAAGGGGAGTGCATTAGCTGCACCAAAGGCAAGCAAAAGAAGAAATCACATCCACAAAAGAAAGTTAACTCTGTTTCAAGACCGTTAGAGAGGATACATATGGATCTTTTTGGTCGGGTGAACGTCAAAAGTTTAACTGGTGATCTCTACTGTCTAGTAGTAACAGACGATTATTCGAGGTTTTCGTGGGTATCATTTCTGAAGTCAAAGGATGAGACGTTTGAAAGTTTGATGGCGTTGTTCAGAAAAATTGAAAATCTGTACCAAGCTCGAATCAGAAGAATCAGAAGTGACAACGGTACAGAGTTTAAGAACAACCAAATGGAAGAATATTTTGATGAGAGAGGTATTTTGCATGAATTTAGTGCTCCTTACACTCCGCAACAAAATGGAGTAGCAGAAAGAAAGAACAGGACACTAATTGAAACGGCCAGGACGATACTTGCTGATTCAAAGCTACCAATCAACTTTTGGGCAGAAGCAGTATCAGCCGCTTGCTACACACTCAACTGGGTTCTTACAGTGAAGAAATTCAACAAAACGTGTTTCGAGCTGATCAACAACCGCAAACCGAACCTGAAATATCTTGAATCGTTTGGGTCTCCCTGCACGGTTATAGAACCTGATGGTAAATTTAGTCCAAAGAGCATCGAAGGAATTTTCGTGGGATATGCAAGTCCAATGAAACGAGTCTTTGTTCCAAGCTATAAGAAGATCATCGAAGCATATAATGTTGAGTGTCAAGGTTATAATATGCAACCTCATTATCTTGGTGACTGATGGCGTTATAATTATGATACTCCATGGAAGTCATTTGATGAGGAGGAAGATTCAGATTTCTTTGACGAGTTGGATATTCTAAGAGTGTGTGAATCATCACAAGAAAGGTTCCCAGCTGAGTCTTCCAGAAGTCAACGACAAACTTCAAATGATGATGAAGCTGGTCCAAGCAATGCTGGTGAACATGATGATATTCAGCAAACTCCTTCATCTCCAGAACGTGAACAAGCTCCTGATAATCAGACGGCAACAAATGATGAATCAATACCTGATAATGGGCCAACATTTGATCGTGGTGATTCAGAGTCTGAGGGGGAGCAGTTCCAGTTTTCAGATCAAACAATTCCAGTCAGTGAACAAGGTGCAAATCAAAGTGTCACAAATTTGGAAGGCGGCAGGCGAGGTGATGTCGAGAACTCTTTCATATCATCCGGAAGAGTTAATCATTGGAGAGTTGCAACCAGGAGTCCGCACCAGACGACAAATTGACCAACGGCTTACTTGTTTTTATTCTACAGTTGCTCCTTTACAAACAGAGTTTTCACTTAGTTGTTTCATTTCGCAGATTGAACCGCGAACGTATAAGGAAGCACTAACTGAAGATTTTTGGGTCAACGCTATACAAGAGGAGCTAAACCAGTTTGAAAAGTTGGGAGTCTGGAAACTGGTGGATTTGTCTGATGGTCATAGGAAGATCAACACCAAGTGGGTGTTTAAGTGCAAGAGGGATGATCGATGGGTTATTATTTGCAATAAAGCTCGACTCGTAGTCTAGGGTTTCAGTCAGTAGGAGGGTATAGATTTCACCGAAGTATATGCTCCAGTTGCTCGACTCGAAGCGATTAGAATCTTCCTAGCATTTGCTTATTGGAAAGGATTTAAAGTGTACCGGCTAGATGTAAAGTCGGCATTTCTCTATGGTAAAGTGAAGGAAGAGGTCTATGTCGGACAGCCACCGGGTTTCACCCTGTGACAACCCTCAAAATTCTATGTATTCCGTACAATTTATTAATGATAATTAAATTGCTTGACAACTGTGTGGAATTACTTAACTGCTTTCTGATTACTGTGTTATACTTACACGTGCTTGTTAACATACTAGTAGTGTACAAAAAAGTTACTAAATAGTCTGGTATGCTTTCCTGAGTATTGAAAATTAAAAACGTTACAAAAATATATATGTAGGACACTTTACGGATTAATTAAGCACTTTAACGGAACACTGTCAAACCGAACAACCGGACATTACCCGGAACATGAAAATATTGTCAGACACACTGTTCTTATTTTTCTGAGCTAGTTAGGGTCCCCGAACACCCTAACACACTATATATTATATAACACACCATAAAACACAAACTAGATACTTAATCTCCTAACTAGATTTGTAACTAAACTAGTAACCAATACTTGAGACCCAACCAATACCCCCCCCCCACTCAATACCGGTTATGAACAAGGACACCACCTTTTGAATTTCTTTCATTATTTAACTAGATTATGTTGGTGGATATTAGAACATGCTCCACAATGGTTAAATGGTGAACATGGTTTATAAAGAGGCACCAAAGGTCACAACCACTCATCCTTATCATCACCATCACAACACTCATCTCTCTCCTTCCTTTCTCTTGTTCGGCCGAACCCAAACCACCACACCATCACCATCATTTGTTCATCTTCTTCCAATCTACAAGCATCCCAAGGTGCACCAAGGTGAATCATGAAGTGTGGAGCTTTCGAATCATCAAGGACCTTCTCTATTCGCTTTTAACCGCCACTTTTCTACACTCGAACTTCCCTAGTCTTGAACTAGTGGTAAGAACTTAGATCCGTTCATTTTTCATGTTATTAGAGTGGTTAATAGTTGTTTGATGATGAGAATCCATGAACACTAAAGAACCATGAACAAAGTCTTGCATATAAACTAACTTTGTAATGAAATATTGTTGAAATATAATGAAGTGATGATAATATGAAGTTGTCTTGATTATGTTGCTGATTACTTGCTGATCTACTTGTTAATATTGATGTTTGATGTTGTTGTGATCACTAAACATGTTAACGGAATCAATCGAACACAAGTTAGAAAGATAAAAGCTGAAACAGTAGGCTGTTTGGTAATTACAGCCAACTTCAGTTGGCTGTAACAGGACTGTAACTTAACGAAAAATGTATTTTCTGAAATCTAGATTTATTTATTATGAAATACGGTTCTAATGGCACTGGAATCGTCATTTTTGGACTTCGTTTACTATTTTTAAAGTGTCATTTTGTAACAGCAGTCATAGCTGCATTTTTACTGCTGAAAATATGCATTCTGTTTTCTGACATAACTTGAGTTCTGTGTAGAGTTAGATCATGAAATTCGTAGTGTAGATGGACACTGATGTCGTAGTAATTGTCCTACTGGAATTTCGTCAATCCAAGTTTCAATGAATTTTTAATGAATTATTCTGTGGACTGTAGTCAGAAAAAGATAAGATAAATCTGAGTGCAGTCCAGAAAATGATTTTTAATAAAATATTGGTGATGAATTAGATCCCGAGATTTTTACACAATAATATTTGGATCGTTTAGCACCTTTTGTAAAAAGTTGGAAATTTTTGAAATAAGATAACTATTTTATTAAAATGCTCGAAAACAGCCTAGTTTTGGATATTTAAGTTGAAATGACATAAGTAGTAATTTGCGTGTCTAAATGTCGAGTATGTTATCTGTGAATGATCTAACATGATATGTGTTAATAAGAGTGTTATGTGCAATATCGTATGTTTATTTGTGAAGGGGAATGGATGGGGAGTTTATATGGGCATAAACCGTTAAAATAATGCATGTTATGTGATAGATACGTGTAGGAACTTTGTGCTCTATTTGAAAACCATTAAATGACTAACTGGTAATCATATTAGGACGTGATTGACCGACCTTGACTGTTAGCTATATTTGAGAATCTAACAGAGCAAACCAAGGTGAGTTCACACGCTTTCTAAGGCATGGGATTCCCGGTGGTTGGGAATGGGTAAAAGAATTTAAAACGGAATCTACATATCCTCCTTGGGTAGGATATGTACGGCCATCCTCCATGGGTAGGATGCCAATATTAATCCTGCGTATTCTCCTTGGGTAGAACTACGTACGTTCGTCCTCCTTGGGTAGGACAACAACCTTAAAACCTACTAGACAAAACTCTATCATAAGTCCCTCATTTTTATATCGACTTAATCGCCGAGGCCAATGGCGGGCGGGTCATTAGTTAATAGCGCTATTAGGTTTAACAAACCTCACACCGTGCCAGTCGGACGGGCGTGTACTAATGGACTATGGCAAACCGTCTGTGATGATAGACACTGATGTAGGGCACAACTTATTTGCGTTAGTAGTCGATATGGTACAGTCTAGGGGTTCACATGGGGAAGCCCCCACTAATCATGGATATGGTTTGGGTAATAAAGAATGAACTGGTTATCATGCTTTCAACTACGGGGTAACCCCCCACGGTAATTACGCCAACGAAAGACAAACCACGTTTTCAGAAACAACTTAAAAACTAAACAACCAAACGTGAACTCACTCAACTTTGTTGTTGACTCGTTGTTACATGCCTTACAGGTCGTTAAATGCTTGGAGCTTGCACGAGGAAGAAGTCGTTGTAGGATTTGGATGCTATGTTCCGTATTTAATATTTAATTCCTTTTGAACTTATTGAACTTATGCTTTAGACTTTAAACTTATAAACTATGGACTTATGTTTCTGGATTTACGTTTATGCTTCCCCTGTTTAAACTAAACTTTGTTAACTAGCTTTGGTCACCAATTGTATTGTGGTTGATCTTATTTGCTTAATTACGTTGTTCAATATGATTGGTGGCTCGGTCCTGGTCATGTCACGCCTCCAAGCGGTGATACTCCGCATGGTGGATTTTGGGGGTGTGACAGATTGGTATCAGAGCCATTGGTTATAGTGAACTGGGTTTTAAAAAGGGGAAAAACTTTTTGATAAAACCAGACTATAACCGGTACAGTGCTCAACGATCCATAACGATGCTTCGCTCCACGTGCAAGACTCAACACCATAGGTGGTATGATTTATGCTATATTGTCGGTTAGATAGTTACACTGTGCGTTAGTTAACGTGATAATTGCTATTTGAACCTTGTGTGTTTACTCTCTACTGTCTTCCCACACTTACGCACTTTCGCGACACTTTCCTTACTTACGTTGCTTCATTGTGAAGATCATGAGCGGACGCGGAGGACGTATCAACCTCACTCAAGCCCAGTTGACGGCTCTAATCAACGAACGACTTGCTGAGGCACTCGCAGCTGTTCCTGCAGGAGGTATAACCTGCCATATACCCATCTTAGGATGTTTAGATCTTGCCTTCACAAACCAACCCTCATGCTTAACCTTGTCTTTTATTCTCGCACCACAGGTCAACCTACACAGCCTCTGGTGTGCACGTTCAAAACCTTCATGGACTGCCGACCTAGTACTTTCAGCGGCACAGAAGGAGCAGTAGGTCTTCTTCACTGGTTCGAGAAGCTTGAGTCTGTTTTCGAGATGTGTGAATGCCCTGAAGATCGTAGGGTGAAATATGCTACTGGAACACTCGAAGGGGCTGCATTAACCTGGTGGAAGGCACAGGTTTAACTGCTTGGGTTGGCGGTTGCTAATGCCACTCCGTGGAACGGTTTCAAAGAACTGATCAAAGAAAAGTACTGCAGTCGTGACGACATCCACAAGCTGGAGGTAGAATTTTTCAATTTGAAGATGACGGGTCTGAGATCGAGGCATACACGAAGAGGTCAAATGAGCTAGCCATCTTGTGCCCTACGATGGTGGATCCTCCTGTCAAGCGTATCGAACTGTACCTTAAGGGCTTGGTGCAAGAACTGTACTTCTGATGCTCCTAACGATAATAAGCGCAAGTGGGATGGAAATTTGGGCAAGGGTTCTGCTTCAGCTTAATCCCAGCAGCGGAAGACAGACGAGTACAGGAGCCCCAGTCAGCAGTCTTCTGGGAATCAAAGTCAGGGTGGGTACAAGGGAAATCACCCTAAGTACAATCGATGTAACCTGCACCACAGCGGGCAGTGCAACAAGGGTCGTTGACAGAGATGTCACAAGCTGGGCCATGAAGCTAAGGATTGCAGGAGCCCACGTCCTGCGAATCAGAATCGCCAACAACAACAAGCTCCACAGAACAACCACCAGCAGCATCAGCAGGGAAATAAAGGATGCTTTCAGTGTGGCGCTGAAGGCCACTTTAAAAGGAACTGCCCCCAGCTGAACCAAAACCAGAATCAGAACAACCAAAGAAACGGAAACAACAATGGAGGCAACAACGGAGGTAACAATAATGGCAATGGCGCCCAAGGTCGTGTGTTCGTGGTTGGTCAGGGTGAAGCAAGGAACGATCCCAACATTGTGATGGGTAAGTTTCTTCTGGATGATTTCTTTGTTACTGTTTTATTTGATTCGGGTGCCGATACTAGGTACATGTCCTTAAAAGTTAGTCAGATGCTTAAGCGTACTCCAACACTTTTGAACACCAAGCACATCGTAGAGTTAGCAAATGGAAAAAGCTTAGATGCTACACATGAAGTTAAGGGTTGCAAGCTTGTCCTTGCCAATCAGGCCTTTTCTATTGACCTCATTCCTATCGTTCTGGGTAGTTTTGACGTTGTCATTGGGATGGATTGGCTATCTCAGCATCAAGCGGAAATTCTTTGCACCGAGAGGATTGTCCGCATCCCTCGTCCTGGTAAAGAACCCCTCGTAATTTGTGGCGACAAGAGTGGTGCTATTGTAGGCATCATCCCTTTCCTTAAGACCCAGAAGTGTTTGCGAAAGGGCCACACCGCTATTCTAGCCCTCGTTTCTGATGCATCCGCGGAAGAAAGGAAGATAGAAGACATTCCTTTTGTGCGCGACTTCCCTGAGGTATTTCCTGAGGTATTACCTGGTCTTCCGCCTCATCGTCAAGTCGAGTTTCAAATCGAGCTAGCTCCTGGAGCAGCGCCTAGAGCTCGAGCACCCTATCGTCTAGCTCCATCAGAGCTTGAAGAACTGTCCACGCAACTACAAGAACTCTTGGAAAAGGGTTTCATACGTCCTAGCTCTTCGCCTTGGGGAGCTCCAGTGTTGTTCGTAAAGAAGAAAGACGGTACCTTCAGAATGTGCATTGACTACCGTGAACTCAACAAGGTGACGATAAAGAATCGTTATCCTCTTCCACGCATTGATGATTTGTTCGACCAGTTGCAAGGGTCGAGTTATTACTCTAAGATTGATTTGAGATCGGGCTACCATCAGTTGAGAGTCCGAGAGGAAGACGTCTCCAAAACAACATTCAGAACTCGTTACGACCATTATGAGTTTCTGGTTATGCCTTTCGGGTTAACGAATGCACCTGCGGTCTTCATGGATCTCATGAATCGAGTGTGCAAGCCTTACCTGGATAAGTTTGTCATAGTGTTCATCGATGACATCCTGATCTATTCTAAGAGTCAGGAAGAACACGAGCAACATCTGAGGCTTATTCTGGAACTTCTTCGAAAAGAGCAGTTGTATGCCAAGTTTTCGAAATGCGACTTCTGGCTTCGCGAAGTCCACTTTCTAGGCCACGTGGTAAACAAGGATGGAATTCATGTAGATCTATCCAAGGTTGACTCGATCAAGAACTGGCCTGCACCTCGTACACCAACAAAAATCCGCCAATTCTTGGGTTTGGCAGGATATTACAGAAGATTCATCAAAGATTTCTCAAAAATTGCACAACCTCTCACTTCACTAACTCAGAAGGGTGTCACCTATCGTTGGGGTGATGCATAGGAATCTGTGTTTCAGCACTTAAAAGATAGACTTTGTAGTGCGCCTATCCTCTCATTGCCTGAAGGCACAGATAATTTTGTGGTTTATTGCGACGCTTCCATCCAAGGACTTGGTTGCGTGTTGATGCAATGTGACAAGGTTATTGCCTACGCATCGCGTCAACTTAAAGTTCACGAAAGGAACTACACTACCCACGATCTGGAACTGGGAGCAGTTGTTTTCGCGCTTAAGATATGGAGACATTACCTATACGGTACCAAGTGCACCATTTACATCGATCAGATGAGTCTCGAGCATATCTTCAAGCAAAAGGAGTTAAACATGCGACAACGACGATGGGTCGAGCTCTTGAATGATTACGAATGCGTGATCAAGTATCATCCGGGCAAAGCCAATGTTGTGGCCGACACCCTCAGCCGAAAGGATACTATACCGAGGCGTGTGCGTGCGTTACAGCTTACCATCCAATCTAACCTCCCCGCTCAGATTCGCGATGCTCAGGTTGAAGCATTGAAGGCAGAGAACATCAGGGATGAGTCCCTACGAGGATCGAGACAACGGCTAGAACAAAAGGAAAACGGCGCCTACTATGTTAATGGACGCATCTGGGTTCCACTGTATGGAGACTTACGCGAGCTTGTGATGGATGAAACACATAAGTCTCGTTATTCAGTACATCCTGGTTCGGATAAGATGTACAACGACCTAAAGACTACATACTGGTGGCCTGGTATGAAAGCCAGCATAGCAACCTACGTCAGTAAATGCTTGACTTGTGCTAGGGTCAAGGTCGAATATCAGAAACCATCGGGCCCACTTCAACAACCAGAGATACCTAAATGGAAATGGGAGCAAATTTCCATGGATTTCGTTACTGGCCTGCCTAGATCTCAACATTGAAACGATACCATTTGGGTGATCGTGGACCGACTGACCAAGTCTGCACATTTTTTGCCTATCAAGGAAACGAATAAGTTTTCTACCCTAGCAGACATCTACCTAAAGGAAGTGGTATCAAGGCACGGAGTGCCAACCTCCATCATTTCTAATCGTGACGCGCATTTTACCTCTGAATTGTGGCAAGCTATGCACAAGTCTTTTGGCTCACGTTTAGATATGAGCACCGCTTATCATCCGCAGACGGATGGGCAATCTGAACGCACCATCCAAACCCTTGAAGACATGCTTAGGGCATGTCTAATCGATTTTGGTAACGGCTAGGAAAAGCACCTCCCGTTAGTGGAGTTTTCGTATAACAACAGTTACCACACCAGCATCCAGGCCGCTCCATTCGAGGCATTGTACAAACGGAAATGCCGATCACCTCTCTGTTGGGCAGAAGTTGGTGACAGTCAAATCACCGGCCCAGAACTTGTAGTAGATACAACCGAGAAGATTGCTCAGATACGACAATGAATGGCGGCAGCCCGTGACCGTCAGAAAAGCTATGCTGATAAGCGAAGAAAGCCACTCGAGTTCCAGGTTGGGGATCAGGTGCTACTCAAAGTCTCACCTTGGAAAGGTGTAGTTTGTTTTGGCAAACGAGGCAAGCTCAATCCGCGATACATTGGACCATTTGAAATCATTGAGAAAATTGGCAAAGTCGCTTACAGGTTGAATTTACCCAAAGAACTCAGTGGAGTTCACAACGTATTCCACGTGTCAAATCTGAAGAAGTGCCTGTCAGATGAAACCCTCATAGTTCCTCTCAAGGAGCTCACTATCGACGACCAGCCGCGATTCATCGAAGAACCAGTAGAGATTACGGATTGAGATGTTAAAATTCTCAAGCGCACCAGGATACCTCTTGTCCGAGTTCGTTGGGATTCCCGTCGTGGCCCAGAGTATACCTGGGAACGAGAAGACCAAATGAAACTCAAGTATTCCTGTAAGTCCCGTTTAACCGGATCTTTCAATGATATCAAACCTAATCTTGTGAGAGTGCGGAATCCAATCACAAGATGATTCAAGATAAACCGAAAAATATGAAAAGCAAGAACACCGAACCAACTTTTAACTCACACACGTTTCGATTACTTTAACAAGCAAAAACGTCTGGTATGAGTACACCACAATCGAATCGCCTCCACTCTAGCTTCTCTAGGAAATTGTGTAACAAGGAGGTTCAAACCCTAAAACAAGTAGAAAACTTGTTTATATACCTAGGCAAGCCCACTTCCCACATGGGCTCCCCTTGGGCCTGCTTGGCCCACATGGCCTAAAGCTTAGCCCAAGTGACCTGTAAAGGTCCAAAACCTAATATAAACTAACCCGGTAAAGCCCAGTTCGTAACCATAGCCCATTGTGGTAATTTGATGCATCAGTCTCACACTTTAGGGCCTAACAATCTCCCCCTAGACTGATGCCATCAAATTGTCTTCATAACTTGAATTCAGCAACGTCTTCAACGAAATCTATGGTTGTCTCTAAGCTGCAGATGTTGTGGAAGTTCTTGACTTCTGAACTCTCAGCACTGGGTCTCTTTCTTCAGATTCTGTGGTTAGCTTCATATCAGGATCTCGATCAGCATTTGCTTGAAAATCTTGTCAGAATGTGAGAGGAGGATTCTCAGCAGCTCTTTTCTTCTTCAGTCTTTGTCTTTCAAGCAGGTTCACGGTACTTCTTCAAATGCACTTTCATTGTCAGACGACGTCTCGTATCCGGTTCTTCTGACTCAGGTACATCTTGTTGTTGTGATGCTTTGGACTTCTTCAGCAACTAACAGCATCTCAGTCTTCATCAACCCCTGTTCTTGATTGAAATCATGTTCTGCACATGCTCACAGATTCATAAGCAAACATTTCTTATGCAACAAGGAGAGTACCATATGAACACTAGGTACATCCAAGTACTTGTACTCAGATTTCACAGTTTAAATTCTTTCAACTTTGGATGATCAGTCAAATCTTCAAGAACGGTTATATTTTTATTTTTAAGAAAACAAATAAACACTCTATTTTTGGATTTTTGGTTTCATAGAAAAGCAAGACACTATTTATGTATTTTTGAATTTTTTTTATTTTTAATTATTTAATTTTTAAGAACTAAAAACAAATAAAAATCAAAACATAAACAACTACCATAATATACAATTACAATTGCAATGGGATCAAAATTCGTTCTCAGACAGACTAAGGAACACTTTTCAGTACGAGCCTAATCAAACTGGTCTATGCGATTGCCAATATGTTTGTCCACTTAAACTTTAACGCTCAACTTTCAATTTTTCAACTTCGTGATATGCTTAAGGTAATATTATACTGTTATACCCGTGTGTCCCATTCCAAGGCATACCCCCGCGATCAAGGTAAGCACAACGCTTCATCGTTGCAGGTGAGTATACTGATGTCATCCTTTAAGATATCCTGACTGTGTCTAGGTCTACATATAATCTGTTTTATCATGTTTTGATTTCTTAACAATGAACACCCAAATAAATACTAATCAAATCCCGGAAATATAAACAGCACACTCTATCATGCAAGTATCTTCCCTACCACATATTTCACAAGTCCAATCCAGATTTCTGAAATCTTAACTGGGAATAGGTTGAGAAGAGAACAGAATAGATCTTAAGCAGAGATGGTATAATATACAGATCAAATGAGTTTTTCTCAATTTGATATAGGTTTCTTGGGTTTCTTTTGGGCACTAGAGGGCCTCTTTCGGGTGTATTAGATCTATAGCGCGACAACGTACAGCTAGGTCAGCATGTATCTGGATGCAGCAGAAGCTGTCGTTGCCTAGCACCTCCAGGTCAGCATATATCTGGATGCAGCAGAGGAGGTACACGATTTTTTCAGAGAAGATTTCAGAATCAGATCAAAATTGTGTGTATCGGGACAACATACAGACATTCAAATAGAAATGAGCTAATTCCAAGTGACTTTCTTTCCTGGGGTCATGTACAATTTTAGTTCTAAGCAGAAGGACAACCAAGATATCCCCGGATGATTCAACAATATAAAGACCCGAAACCTCAGATGTTGGCTATCTATCAGCGCAAGATTTAAGACCATAAAATCATACGCCGTTGGTATGTTACCCACATGATACATAGTTCGTTATGTTTATATCACTTAGTATCTTTTATCATGTTGAGCGTCAAGCCTGTCGACATATCGGAGTAGATCCTAGTCTTTTCAGCTATGGCACCTTACATGTGTTAGTTAAAACCCTTTAGCACGAACATTTATTTCACTTCCCATTTCATGCAATTTTTCTTTTTGGCTTTTTCATTTTTCTAATGTTTTTGTATTTTTCTCATTTTCTCCCCCTAAAACAATGCATATATATACAGCAAACTCTTTTTGAATTTTTCTTTTCTAAGAGTTTTCTCCCCCAAGACTCTATATCTATCTATATGTTCCTCTCCCCCCTAAATTTGTGCATAAATCTTGTATTTTTGCGCAAATTTACCATTTACTAGAGAAAGGACACTTTATGTACAAAGTTATAAACTAAGAAAAAGAGAGAAAAATATTTTTGCTTAACCGTTCTGTCATCAGACTGAAGACTAATCAAATTCAAATCAAAGTACTGAATTTAAACGGTACCTTTTGCTGATCTTATCTTACTTCTCTAATCTCCTCCAAAGGAAACATATCATCTGTAAAAAAAATTTGAATTTTTGCAACAGTGAAATGTTACCCGTTTTATCTCTGGAACAACCGCTATCAACATTCTAGAGATTGTCAACAGCTCCTCCTTAGTTGTTCCTGAAAAGTAAGGAGATTAGTAAGACATGGGTACCCAGGCCATCGTGGTCCTGGGATTACCTGAAGCATCAAAATAAGACACTTCTTTCAAACACAAGTCCCCTTTAATTTCAAGGATTGGAGACGTTGCTGCTTTGGATTTGGGTTTCCAAAACTGTTTCGGTCTAGCAAACGCGTTTGTTGCCTTCGGTTGAGCAACTTTAGCTGTTTCAGGTTTGTTAGTTTTAGAAACACGTTTTTGTTCCTGAACAGCCTTGCGTTTGTTTTTAGCAGCATTCCAATCCCCATCAGAAGGTTTAACCTTGGGATTCACATTCTTCATTGCCTTAGGTGAAGATACCTTCATTGGCCTGGAATGATTGTTATCCTTTGATGTAACCCTCTGATTTTGCATATAGTAGGGTACGTAGGGACGCCTGGGGCAGTTTCTAGCAATATGACCCGCAATGCCACAGTTGTAGCAAGTTTGTCTTTTCATCGGAAAGACATTTTGAGTAGCTTGATTTGCTCTAGCAGGTCCTGAAGGACAAACCGGTCCTTTTTGCTTTGGATGTGACTGCACATTACTCTTAGACGAAGATGAATTTGGGTGCTTGTATTTGCTGTTTGCAAAAGTCTTGTTGCTCTGAGCACCATTCTTCGTCTTTTCTCCCTGATTGGAGCTTTTCTTCACCTTGTCACGAGCCTTACGAGATTGTGATTGTCCTTGATGAGCAGACTTCTTATATCCCTGATTTTGATCTACTCGTTTTGGCTCCTTCTGTGTGTTGTGAACCGGCTCACAAACATCAGCACAAGAGTGAATATTCGCATTTTGTTGCACGTTTGGGCGATGAACACAATTTCTAGCAATGTGCCCAGGAATTCCACAGTTGAAACATGTCTGTCGCTTCAATGTATGGAGATTCGGAGAGCTAGCAGCAGTAGCTGATCTGATGGGCCTAGATGACCGAGCTTGCTTAGCATGCTTAGGTTGCTTTGCTTGTGTTCCATGTGCCTTTTCTGATTTCTTCCGTACCTGTTGATCAGAACTAGCACAAGCATGAGATTTAGTCAACTGATGTTTTTCGTCTTTTATAATTTTATCAGGATCATTTTGAAAAGACGATTCAGTTTCTGTTTTAATTTCCTTTTCAGAAACATTTTCTTCTGACTTTTCATTTAATGTGACCACCTCTTCCCTTTCAAAATTTGGTTCAGTTTTAATTTCAGAAGATGTAGAAGTTTCATCAAAACGTGTTTCTGCATCACATGCATAAACGGTTTCCAATGGGATCCCACTAGATTCAACATTAGGGACACCTACTGAGACCGATTCAGAAGAAGAATCAGGATATTCTTGATTTTCTTGAGAAGTAGTTTCAGTGGTTTCACTGAATGTATCCTGAGGGACCTCACTTGTACCACTATCATCAACTGAAGAGTTAGAAACATCACATTCACAATCATTAGCTGAAGAAAATTCATCGCCAGAATTAATGTTCACAGATTCAACACACCCATCATCAGTCTTGCCCAAAACATCAGGCCCATTGGACGCTAACGAAAGAAACATGCTAAAAATACTTTGTCCTAAAAGAAGATCAGGATTATTTTCATCAAAACAAGGTTTTTGTAAATCAGAATTTAAAACTTGTTCTCCCCCAAGAGTATCTTCACATTTCAAGTCAACCTTTTCTGCACATGCAAACGACTGGTTAGGATCAACATTGCCTTTAGAAACAAAGTTCATTGATGGGGCTGACTTTTTATTGCTAACAGATTCATTCTTGACAGATGACTTATCAACTTTTGGTCCATAAGTCATTTTACCCTCATTAATTAGCTCCTCTTCCGTGAAAGGCAAATATGTATAATTGTGATTGTAAGGAGGAGGAGCTTTTGTGTATCCCAAACCAGCCCCTTTCTTTTCTTTGTACTCTAGTTGTATATCACAAATGTTCTTGACCAAATTACTAGAAGTGTCAAATTTTTTAATATTAATTTCATTTACCTGATATTTGACCTTTAGGTCTTCTAGTTCTTTGGTCAAGTCACTAATTGTTGCTAGAGCATCTAAAAAATTACAGTTCTTAGCGCTGAGATCTTCTTTTAACTGAACGATATCTTTTCTTTGGGCCTCAATTTTTTCTTTGTAAAGTTTTTCATTTTTGGCCAAAGTAAAGTTTTTAATCTTGAATCAACTCAGCGTTGTGTAACCGATATGCCTCAACTCTTTCTCTACACTCAGGAGTGCAAAAGACAGAAAGCATCTCTTCACGTAATGTCATAATTTCAATGGGTGGTTGATACTTTTGTTCTTCTCCTCAAAACACAAACTAAACGAGCACCCGTGTACTCGCTAACTCAAACCCTTTGCACGCGAATGAACCCACTTTCTGAACCGCACCTCAAAACCTGTCAGACCGATATCACAAACAAAACAAACCCCTTTTTTTTAAAAAAAAAAATTTAATTAATATATAAGAAAACTATTTATAATTATTATTATTATGATAATAAATAACTTAAACGAGAGCAACTGTTGTCTTCTTCTTTTATCAAAATCCACCAAAACCCTAATTTAAAAACGATCAAAACCTGTATTACTTTTCCTTTGGTGCTGACGATAACATGCAACAATCTTTAGAAACAAAAGATCAACAGTTAAATCAGAAGTCACGAAGATGGTGGTGAACGATGGTGTTGCAGTGAAAGGTGGTGGACGGAAGTAATGGTCGGACGTGATCAGTAATGATAATGAAGATGATGGAACGGAAATGCTGAACCTGGTGAATGATAATGGTCAGAAATGATGTCGGAGTAGGACGTCGGAGAAGATGCAGGTTATCACCGGAGTTGCAGGTCACGTCGGTGAACGATGATGATGACGAACAGTGGAGAGGATGACTCGGGATGCTTGATGAAGGTGAGACGGTTGCGACTCGGAATGACGTTTACGAGACAGAACGACGCGAGTCGAGATCTTGAATGATGGTGATAACTCGAGACAGTGATGGTTGCGACAAGGACCCGTGACAGTGACTCGAGACTTGTGAAAAGATGATGACTCGAGACCGGCTAATGAAGGACTCGAAACCGTGGACCTCGAAACCGCAAATGGTTGCGAGTCAGAAATGGTGGAGTCGGAACAGTGAATCTAAACCGGCACTCGGAACCTCAAGAGAGATGATAATCGAAGCCTCACTTCTGTTCTTTGAAGATGATTTCGACTCGTGAGGTGTTTGATGACTCGAAACAGCTGACTCGAGACCTTAACAGTTGATGTTGCCGGTATGATGGAGTTGCAGGTGGCGATTAAAGGTTGCAACTCGAAAACTCGGTTGCGACTCGAGACTATGAAGATGAAGTGAGTCGAAACCTGTGAAGTCGAGACCGAAACCGTGATGAATCGAGACCAAATTGTAGTGATGATGATGTTGTCGAGACCTCTGTGACGTTGATAAATGATGAATGTGATGAGAACAGTTACCTTGAAAGATGGACTCGAGATCTTTGAAATGTTATAGTAACTTGAAACAGTTGACTTTCACCACAAACAGAATTTCCAATATTTTTGGAAATTGCAATCCTTTTAAAAACAAAGAGAATTTTCTTTTAAAATTTAAAAAAACGTTCAATATCTCTAACAGTTTCAAAATAGATTGAAAAACCAAACCATATTGATTTCTGATAAAAGTTCGATGAACACAATTAAGAACACAAAGAACACCGAACCAAAAATAACAAAATTCTTGAATCTTTGATATCACACCGAGCCTAGAAACAGGTTCTTTGGCTCTGATGCCACTTGTAAGTCCCGTTTAACCGGATCTTTCAATGATATCAAACCTAATCTTGTGAAAGTGCGGAATCCAATCACAAGATGATTCAAGATAAACCGAAAAATATGAAAAGCAAGAACACCGAACCAACTTTTAACTCACACACGTTTCGATTACTTTAACAAGCAAAAACGTCTGGTATGAGTACACCACAATCGAATCGCCTCCACTCTAGCTTCTCTAGGAAATTGTGTAACAAGGAGGTTCAAACCCTAAAACAAGTAGAAAACTTGTTTATATACCTAGGCAAGCCCACTTCCCACATGGGCTCCCCTTGGGCCTGCTTGGCCCACATGGCCTAAAGCTTAGCCCAAGTGACCTGTAAAGGTCCAAAACCTAATATAAACTAACCCGGTAAAGCCCAGTTCGTAACCATAGCCCATTGTGGTAATTTGATGCGTCAGTCTCACACTTTAGGGCCTAACAATTCCCATCTGTTTAAGAAAAATGCAACAACAACTGAGGCTGAAGCTACTGCAGAATTTCGGGACGAAATTCCAAATCAACGGGGGGATGAGGTGACACCCCAGGAAAACCAGGAAACCAACGCAACTTAACTAGCTTCCTCAGTAACCACGCGCTAAATTTCGGGACAAAGTTTTCTTAACAGGGGGAGAATGTGACAACCCTCAAAATTCCATGTATTCCGTACAATTTATTAATGATAATTAAAGTGCTTGACGACTGTGTGGAATTACTTAACTGCTTTCTGATTACTGTGTTATACTTACACGTGCTTGTTAACATACTAGTAGTGTACAGAAAAGTTACTAAATAGTCCGGTATGCTTTCCTGAGTATTGAAAATTAAAAACGTTACAAAAATATATATGTAGGACACTTTACGGATTAATTAAGCACTTTAACGGAACAGTGTCAAACCGAACAACCGGACATTACCCGTAACATGAAAATATTGTCAGACACATTGTTCTTATTTTTCTGAGCTAGTTAGGGTCCCCGAACACCCTAACACACTATATATTATATAACACACCATAAAACACAAACTAGATACTTAATCTCCTAACTAGATTTGTAACTAAACTAGTAACCAATACTTGAGACCCAACCAATACCCCCCCCCCCTCAAAACCGGTTATGAACAAGGACCCCACCTATTGATTTTCTTTCATTATTTAACTAGATTATGTTGGTGGATATTAGAACATGTTGCACAATGCTTAAATGGTGAACATGGTTTATAAAGAGGCACCAAAGGTCATAACCACTCATCCTTATCATCACCATCACAACACTCATCTCTCTCCTTCCTTTCTCTTGTTCGGCCGAACCCAAACCACCACACCATCACCATCATTTGTTCATCTTCTTCCAATCTACAAGCATCCCAAGGTGCACCAAGGTGAATCACGAAGTGTGGAGCTTTCGAATCATCAAGGACCTTCTCTATTCGCTTTTAACCGCCACTTTTCTACACTCGAACTTCCCTAGTCTTGAACTAGTGGTAAGAACTTAGATCCGTTCATTTTTCATGTTATTAGAGTGGTTAATAGTTGTTTGATGATGAGAATCCATGAACACTAAAGAACCATGAACAAAGTCTTGCATATAAACTAACTTTGTAATGAAATATTGTTGAAATATAATGAAGTGATGATAACATGAAGTTGTCTTGATTATGTTGCTGATTACTTGCTGATCTACTTGTTAATATTGATGTTTGATGTTGTTGTGATCACTAAACATGTTAACGGAATCAATCAAACACAAGTTAGAAAGATAAAAGCTGAAACAGTAGGCTGTTTGGTAATTACAGCCAACTTCAGTTGGCTTTAACAGGACTGTAACTTAACGAAAAATGTATTTTCTGAAGTCTAGATTTATTTATTATGAAATACGGTTCTAGTGGCACTAGAATCGTAATTTTTGGACTTCGTTTACTATTTTTAATGTGTCATTTTGTAACAACAGCTAGAGCTGCATTTTTACTGCTGAAAATATGCATTCTGTTTTCTGTCATAACTTGAGTTCTGCGTAGAGTTAGATAATGAAATTGGTACTGTAGATGGAAACGGATGTCGTAGTAATTGTCCCACTGGAATTTTGTCAATCCGACTTACAATGAATTTTTAATGAATTATTCCGTGGACTGCAATCAGAAAAAGATAAATCTGAGTGCATTCCGGAAAATGATTCTTAATAAAATATTGGTGATGAATTATATCCCGAGATTTTTACACAATAATATTTGGATCGTTTAGCACCTTCTGTAAAAAGTTCGAAATTTTTGAAATAAGATAACTATTTTATTAAAATGCTCGAAAACAGCCCAGTTTTGGATATTTAAGTGGAAATGACATAAGTAGTAATTTGCGTGTCTAAATGTCGAGTATGTTATCTGTGAATGATCTAACATGATATGTGTCAATAAGAGTGTTATGTGCAATATCGTATGTTTATTTGTGAACGGGAATGGATGGGGAGTTTATATGGGCATAAACCATTAAAATAATGCATGTTATTTGATAGATACGTGTAGGAACTTTGTGCTCTATTTGAAAACCATTAAATGACTAACTGGTAATCATATTAGGATGTGAATGACCGACCTTGACTGTTAGCTATATTTGAGAATCTAACCGAGCAAACCAAGGTGAGTTCACACACTTTCTAAGGCATGGGATTCCCGGTGGTTGGGAATGGGTAAAAAAATTTAAAACGGAATCTACATATCCTCCTTGGGTAGGATATGTACGGCCATCCTCCATGGGTAGGATGCCAATATTAATCCTGCATATTCTCCTTGGGTAGAACTACGTACGTTCGTCCTCCTTGGGTAGGACAACAACCTTAAAACCTACTAGACAAAACTCTATCATAAGTCCCTCATTTTTATATCGACTTAATCGCCGAGGCCAATGGCGAGCGGGTCATTAGTTAATAGCGCTATTAGGTTCAACAAACCTCACACCGTGCCAGTCGGACGGGCGTGTACTAATGGACTATGGCAAACCGTAAGTGATGATAGACACTGATGTAGGACACAACTTATTTGCGTTAGTAGTCGATATGGTACAGTCTAGTGGTTCACATGGGGAAGCCCCCACTAATCATGGATATGGTTTGGGTAATAAAGAATGAACTGGTTATCATGCTTTCAACTACGGGGTAACCCCCCGCGGCAATTACGCCAACGAAAGACAAACCACGTTTTCAGAAACAACTTAAAAACTAAACAACCAAACGTGAACTCACTCAACTTTGTTGTTGACTCGTTGTTACATGCCTTACAGGTCGTTAAATGCTTGGAGCTTGCACGAGGAAGGAGTCGTTGTGGGATACGGACTGTTATGTTCCGTATTTAATATTTAATTCCTTTTGAACTTATTGACCTTACGCTTTAGACTTTAAACTTATAAACTATGGACTTATGTTTTTGGATTTACGTTTATGCTTCCGCTGTTTAAACTAAACTTAGTTAACTAGCTTTGGTCACCAATTGTATTATTGTTTAACCATTTTTTGCTTAATTACGTTGTTCAATATGATTGGTGGCTCGGTCCTGGTCATGTCATGCCTCTAAGCGGTGATACTCCGCATGGTGGATTTTGGGGGTGTGACAGACCCAATCCATAAAGACAAGGTTTATCTCTTGGATAAGGCGTTATACGGCTTACACCAGGCCCTGAGAGTCTGGTACGAGACCCTATCTCAACATTTGCTAGCCAACCACTTCATCCGAGGAAAGATAGACGCCACCCTCTTCACAAAAGAAGTCGACGACCATCTTCTAATAGTACAGATCTATGTGGATGACATAATTTTCGGGTCAACAAATGAAGATCTCTGCAAAGACTTTGAAAAAGTGATGAAGCAGAAATTTGAAATGTCATCAATGGGTGAGATGAAGTTCTTCTTGGGTCTTCAGATCGAACAACTGCCCGAGGGAATGTTCATACATCAAACGAAATACGTTCATGATATCCTTGAGAAGTTTGGGATGTCAGGAATGTCACCAAATTCCACCCCATTCGCGACAAACCATGGAATAAACCCTGACCTCACCGGAGAAAGGGTAGATGAAACGTTGTATCGTTCCATGATCGGATCGCTGATGTATTTGACGACATCGAGACCGGACATTATGTATCCTACCTGCCTCGCAGCCCGATTTCAATCAAGCCCCAGAGCTTCGCATTTGATGATCGTTAAACGGATATTGCGCTACCTGAAAGGAACTCCATCATTGGGGTTGTGGTATCCAAAGGATGGCGACTTCACGCTTGAGGGGTACTCGGATTCAGATTTCGGATGCTGCAAAGTGAACGCTAAATCAACAACTTCGAGATGTCAGTTTTTCGGACCACGATTGATCACCTGGCAATGTAAGAAGCAGACCTCTGTTGCTTTGTCTACATGTGAAGCCGAGTATGTATCTGCAAGCAGCTGCTGCTCTCAGATCTTGTGGATCCAACAACAGATGCGCGACTACGGTTTGCAATTTCTTACCACCCCTATCTTTGTTGATAATGAGGCAGCAATAAACATAACAAAAAATCTTGTTCATCACGCTAAAACCAAACACATTGAAATTCGTCATCACTTTATTCGAGACTGTATCGAAAAAAGGTTGATACGAATAGAAAAAATCCACACCGATTAGCAAAGAGCTGACTTACATACCAAATCATTCGACAAAACTCGTTTTCAATATCTTTTGAAACTTAATGGTATGAAGTTATTATCTGTTACGGATGGGATCATTGGCGTTGATGAAGGTACCACTGTAGATGGTGTTGAAAAGCAATCTGCAATGGTTTGTCGAATTTTTAGATGTTTTGGTATTTAGGGGGAGATAGATATTATTTTCAAAAAATACAAAAACAATAAAAAAAATTCAAAAACCCAAAAACATGAGATATTTCAAAATCCAAAAACAATAGAAAATTAAAAAAAAGAGCTTGTGTAAAAAGGGAAAATGATAGTACATCAGGTAGACAGTTACAGTATGCTAAAGAAATGTAAAGTTTAAAATGAGTTAAGCAGTCTCGCTGATGGTGTGCCGGTAGGTTTTTACACATTTAGTAAGTTTGATCGGGATATAAACGTAAAATAATTATTTGCTTATGCGTGGGGAACATCTCTCGGATATATAGGTAACCCCGGAAATCCTGTTTGAAAAGCTCTATTTCTGACATACTAGGTCTTTGTACGTGATGATATCTGGGGTATTATACCAGGACTTCTGTATTTGCGGGAGCAATAGCCTAGTCCTCGTATAATACTCTGCACTGCTTTATTCATAAAGCCTCCCCTCAACATAAAAAATGATGAATCATTGCAAAATGCTAATCATGTGCTGTTGTAAAAAAGATTCCCTAAAGGGAACCCACCTGAAGTCGAGCCATCATCTCTCTGATTGAATGGAAGTTCTAGCCTGAGCTCTCATGGCCTCACATTTACCTCTTACAGATATCATTAGTGTGCACTCACCTGTAAGACTGAATATAGTAGTCTGGATACGGGAGTATATTCTGAGGTGGTACACGCATATAAGTTTAGATACTAAAACACTAAATTCGTATCCTGATCAAATTGAAATCTGTGTAAAAGCTTAAAAGGATCAGTATATCGACAATCTAAGGGAATTGTTTAATTCTGAGTATGAAATCAAAGCTTAACGGTTCTTGTAGCTTGTCAGTAGCTGATATGATTCCCTAACACGCTCACCAAAAATATGTTTGTAAATAGTTTACGTTTATTGCAATTCAATTCAGTACAGCTTTCAATACTCAAAAAGATTTCATAGCTTTCTAGTCTAGAAACTTTCTTAAAAATCCAAAAAGATTTTACATTTCTGTTTTGTTTTTTCTACAAATCAAAGCGGAAAGCTGATCTTCAGAATCACAGTTTAAAGCAGATGCAGGAAGTTTCTAAGCTGGAAGATGGGTTGGAAACTTATTATAAAACCTGAGAAAATGCAAAGTTAATGCAAGTTCATTAAATCGAAACTTGTAATTTTCAGAAAAATGATTGATCAAAATGTCAGTATGCTTTGTTTTGGGTCAACCAAGGTCATTAAGTTGGACTTGGTAGGCAAATTAAGTACCTAGGGTCATTAACTTGGACCTAGATTCTTAAGTGGATTCTTAAACACTGATAAAATCAAAGTCAAAAAGGTCAAAATGTCAAAGTGTCAAAGTTTTGAAAGTCAAAGGAAGTACTTGGCTCGGACAGCTGACCGATCAGACAGCATTGCTAGCTGATCGGACAACACTTCGATTCAAAGTCACCTATAAATAGGAGGTCAATGTTCAGTCAAACGGTTACTTGTTCGATCGACCGACCATTCTCTCTCAAAAATTTTCATCTGATCTTTAATCTTTGATTCTCTTTGGACAAGAACGTTGGTTTGTTGGTTTGCACAACTCTCACAATGACGAAGGTAAGTCTTTCTAGATCTAAATCTGTTAAAATTGAGGTTTTGTTTGAATGTTCATCATGACGTCACTGTCGGAGTTCTTGATGATAGATCTGGGTAGATTTAGGACGTTTTGATAAGATTCAAGTATAGGGCTTTGATCGGAATGATGAGATCTACATGATTACCGTCTTAATTTGTACAAAAACTTGCTTAAATTGGTAGATCTAAGGTTTGAACGATGCGGAAGTCGGCTAGGGTTTTAGTCAAATTAATCTTTGTTTAAGCCGTTTTAGAACAGAATGAACATAGGGATTTGATCGCAACAGGATTCTTTACATAGATCTATGTTCAATTTGATACTTTGATTGTGAATATTTTCATGATTCAAGTTGTTCTTGTGTGTTCTTTAAATGAGGTGCTAGCCGATCGGACAGCAGTCCGATCATACAGCCATCAGATTCATTGTGTATTATTGTTGAATTTTTAGTTGGATGGTGTCTAGGATTCTGTGCCTTTATGTGTTTTAAGAGTGTTTGTTTCTTTTCACCACATGACATGAAGCAGTGCTAACCGATCGGACAGCATTGCTAACCGATCGGACAACATTGCTAACCGATCGGACAACATCCTTATTATACCTTGAAATATGTGCTATCTGCTAGTCGATCGGACAACATTCCCAGCCGATCGGACATCATTCTTATCATGCCTTGAAATCTGTGTAAAGTGGCAGTTCGATCGAACAGCATTGCTAGCCGATCGAACAACATTGCTAGCCGATCGGACAACATTGCCAACCGATCGGACAACATTGCTAATCGATCGGGCAGCATTGTTAACTGTTCAAACAGACTTGCAATCCGATCGATCAGCCATTAAAAGGACAAAACTCATCTCTACACAAGTTGAGCCATCCGATCGAACAACAATGTTATCCGATCGGACAGATATCCGATTCACTAGTACTGTCACATAGGAAATCTCAGTGTTAGAAAATTTTTCAAAATTTCCATCATTCATCTTACCCCGTGCAAATGATTGATAATGAATATATCTACAGGGAAGAGGAAAGGATACAGATAAGGGTCATAATGTATACTGCTTGATCGATGAAGCTAGCACAGAGAATACTGTGGTTGAAGCAATGGCTAAATTTTTAAGAGAAAGCAGAATCGGGAAAGCTTTGTCTGACAAAACTGTCATATATGAATCACATGTAAGAGCTTTCTGGAATACAGCTAGATACGAAGAATCTGACAAGATGATACATTCAGTATTAAGGAAGAAGGATGAGAAGGGAAAAGACATAGATGTGGAGTTCAAGTTTGGTGTTGGAGACCTTAGACGAGTTCTAGACCTGAAAGATTCTGACAATGATCCAACCATTATGTCTGAACATCTAGCAAAAGGACTGTGGTGCAGAATGGGATTTACTAGTCATATCAATGGAAAGATGACTAAATCAAGTTTTTCTAAGGCTTATAGATATTTGATGCATTGTATGGTACATTCGTTATCACACAGAAAAGGAGCATATGATGAAATATCAGATTACATCATGAACATAATCACAAGTTTGGTGCTGAACAGACGATACAACATTTCTCAAGAAATTTTTGAGTACATGAAGGAGAACAGCCAGGCTAAAGGTGACAGGTATATCATGTATCCAAGATTCATCATGATGATGATTAATGATCAGTTCAAGGATCTTCCGAAAAGTAATAATGATATTATGGATCTGAGAAACATGTCAACTGAGACCATTAATAGAATCACCAAAGAAGATGATGAAAGAACGAAGGGAATGATATGTAAAATCAGCAATCCAGAATATGTTGCTCCTGAAGATGACAAATGGAGACATGAGAACAGTGATTCAGACAATGAGAATGAGAAGATGAGTGAGCTAAAAGAAAAGAAAACCAGATGGTGGGTTGAGAAGGAAAAAGGAAAGAGGAAAAGAACGCCAAAGTCGTCCCCTGCAGTTTCTATTCCGAAGAATGTAGAAAAAGGGTATAGTGAAAGGGGGAGTCATAAGGCAATTAGAATTTTAAACTATTATAAGTTTCTAATAAATCTGTCAATATTTGTTTTGCAGGGCCATCTGAAGAGCCACAACAAAGGTTGGTGGATGAGACTGTGCTAGAGCCATCTGTAGTTATTGAACAAGGAGTTGGTCTTTTGAGTCAATCATTTGAAAGCTATCTAAAAAGAAATGGAGAAGTTGCAGCTCAAAAGAATCAAGAATCAAGTACTCATGCTGAAAATGTTAACGCCACAGAACCTGAAGGTGAGGTTCAGGATGACTCAAGTGAAGATGATTCTGAGGCTACTTAGTCAGAATCAGAATTGGACCCAACAACTCTCGGCAGAGGCAAAGCTCAACTAAAGAAAAAGCCTACAAAGAAACAGAAAGCATCTGATGAAGAAGACTCTTCTTATGAACCTGATCAGCCAAAGAAACAAATAAAGAAGCAAAAAGCAGTTCAAGCTGGGGTGCTTCCAAGAAGAGTTAGGGCAAAGAAATCTGTTGCTGAGCCGCCAAAAAATAAAGGTGGAAAGAAAGAAAAACATCTTCAAAAGTCAAAGGTTCATGAAGCAGAAAAGGTTCAAAGTGTTGAAATTCCAAAAGAACCAGAGGCGCAGAACGTTGATGTACCTGTAGTGGATGTTCAGAAGAAGACAAGAGGTCATGATGACTATGTTGAAATCACAGGTTACAAAGCTGCTACACCTCCACGTCCACCTCCACAAGATCAACCAGAATCGTCACAACCCAAAGATACAAAGTTTGATTACATGTTTGAAGGTCTTCCAACTGCAACAGGGATTTACACAGAAGACATTCCTGAAGACGATTATGATATGTTTAATAGCGAAGCAATAAATGAATTGTCAAAGAAAGTTGAAGACCTTGAAAAAGCGAGAGCTAAAGCCGAAAGGAGTGTGACTTTCTGAAGCAGCAAGTTGAGCAGTTGATGAAAGCTCACGATGAAATCAGATTGGTGTTGATAGATCAAGAAGAAGCAATGAAAAAAATGAAGAATGACGCTCATGATAATTCTAAAGTGTTTGAACTTCTAACAGCAGAGATATCTTCATTGAATGTGAAAATAAAGAATCTGGAAGATGTAATCAGACACTAAATCAGCTTCTAAGTGAAATGAGTGAAGCTTCATCGAATGAAATGAAGGTGATAAAGCTAGAAATGGAAGCCATGAAGGCCAACAAAGTGATGAAAGACAACCAACTTAGCATGTTAACTGCCATCATTGAAAGTCACTTAAAAGTTGATATTCATGCTGCTTTCAATGAAGTTGAAGTAAAAAGAGTTGAAGAGCGTAGAGTTGAAAGAGAAAGGCTGTTAGCTCAAGAAGCAACAGAAAGGAGAAAGAGCGTGGTTGAGGATGTTGTTGGTTCGTCAAGTCAAACTGAAGCTGGAGGATCGTCATCTCAAGTAGACATTGAAATGGTTGATGCTGAAAACATTCAAGTACAAGATGTTGAAGCAGGTCAAGACTTCGTGCTTGTGGGTGAGTCTTCTGAATCATTTGATCCTTATGAAATTATTCGCCGAGTTAGTGCTATTCAGAAGAAAAGAAAGGCAAAAGAAATGATGTTGTTAGAATGGAAGACACAGTAGTTTGTTCTTGTTGGTAAAGCTTCCACCGTGCCTTATAGCATCAAAGAAATTGCTCGCCAAATCAAGATCAAAGAAAGGCAAAGAAAGGCCAAGATAGCACGCGGAGAGATTGTGGATGATGATTCTGATATAGAATTGTTTGGAGATGAAGAAGAAGAGGAAGATGATAATGATGATGACAAGAAAGATGACTATGATGATAAAGATGACAAAGGTGATGATGACAATGATCAAGGTGCTTCTGGGATATTGATCGAGAATCCTAATGTTCAAGAAAGGATTGAAGAGTTGCTAAATGATGAAATCAATGAACAGGAGGATGATTCAGAACATGAAGCCTCATCATCCGGAAAACAACATGCAGATCAGGTATTCCTTACTAACCCTACAGTTATTTATCTAAATACTCAACATGAGGGGGGAAATTGAGATTCAGAGGACGAGAGAAGAAATGTTGGAAGAATTGGGGTTAGAGGATGGAAGATTTAAGTTTGATATTGAAGATGAAATTCCAAAGTCTTCTGAAGATATATTTGAGCCAAGATATGCTCATGAAGCCGATCATTATAATGATGTTATTGTTGAGGACGCTTCAGACTCAGAAGATGAAGAAACTGATTTCCACTATTCAGGAGTTGATGAAACATTTCCATCATTTGCGGAAATGTTCAAAGATCGAAATGAAGATGAAATAAGAAGAAAGATTGTGGAAAAAGTGTCTACTAAAGGTATTCCAGAAACCATCCCAAGAGAAAGACTAGCTGAGGAACGAAAGAAATGGTTTAAAGTTATGCCAAAAGAAAGAAAAACTCCCAGATCTTTACAGTATTTCACTCACAACAAAGATCTATCATGGGGAGATATTCTATCGTGGGGTTATCTGGAAGATTTAAAAGTCTACGCCATCAGACGGGAACAGGGAGTACAGTACTTTGAGTTTTTGTCAGATATCAAGACCCACTCGTGGTGGGATATAGATGAGTTGGTAACAACGAAAAACATTAAGGAATTCTATCATGGTTCGGATGTGAAGTAGCATGATCAGCACTTATGGAATTATGTGAAGCTGCAAGCAAAAGCAAGGTATCCTGATTTGAAACCTCACTTCCTAGAGCAAATTGTTACATACTTAGAGAATGGTGAGAAGACATTACTCTGGATATCAAGCCTCCTCGTTGTTTAAAGAATATGCCTTTACGAGCAATAGAGCAAGACTTCCACGAAGAGTTTAAAGGGTGGTTATATAATCAGACGACGGCCGAAGCCATAATCTCTTTGTACAACAAGTCCAGTAAAGAAGCAAGAAGGATTTGTGTGTTAGATCCTATGTGGCTTATCAATTGTTCGAAGAAAGACATAGATTGCCTATTCTACAATAAGATAGTCTATGAAAGTCCTGACAAAGAACAAGCTTTGCAATATCAATCAATAGTGGATGTGTGTTTTGCCCAAGATATAAACTCAGGAAGATATTGGAAGACAAAGTAGAGAGATCTTGAGATTGATGAATTCCTGAAACTACATAAGGGCAGTAAGAAGTTTGAAGAGATTGCTAAAAGAGCAGCCGAGCTGGGAAAGCGCAAGTTGGGCAAGTCGATTCCAATGGATCAAACGCCAATTGAATCAGAGGAAAATAAGATTCCTAAATGGGATCGGAAGCATGATGGAGATCCGGTTTACAGAAAATGGTGGATCGAAGAAGGAAGACATATAAGGCGAAGAATGTTAGAAGAAAAAGATGAAAAGAGAAGACAAAGAGCGAAAGAGCAAAGGCGCAACAGGAAGAACTGAAGACTATGCTGGAAGGAACTGTAGCTACATCCGAGGGGGAGTCTGTTAGTACAAACGTCTGTAGCTTCCGTCAGCATTTAGTCATATTTTGTATGTTTGTGAACAATTTATGTTTATGTTTGTATGTATGTTAGCTAGATCAGCAGATTAGGATATGGAGCTAGTTGTTATAAGTGTTGACTTTTGTTGACCTGTGCCAACCGATCGGACAGTCGTCCGATCGGTCAGCAATGTTAGCCGATCGGACAGCATCCCATGCTAGCCGATCGGACATCACTTATCTCTATCCTGATTTTGCCTATAAATACCCGTCCGGGTATGACATTTAGCACTTTTGACTCTGAGGAGAACTCTTGTCAGTCTGACTTTCACAGGCGCTTTTGTACTTTCATAACAGTTGAATAGAAAGATCAGACAACAATTTAGCATTGAATACTTTGTCGTACATCTGTGATTTGATCAAATGGATTCCGCACATTAGTCAAAGTCGATTCATCTAAGTTCCTAACGAACAGATCCTATACGAGGGACCAACAACCAGACTACGATCCCGACAGCCGAGTCTAAGGGGGAGTCTGAAGACGAGCTAGACGCAAGGTGGAACTTGTAACCGGAAAGCCAGGTGTCGATCCCAAAAGCACAGAAGCTTGTCGAAAGGGGGAGCCTGAAGAAAAAGTCTACCGAAAGGGGGAGCTGAAGCTAAAGACAGATCCACGGGGATTCTATTCGAGCAAGAGGGAGTCTATGTTGCTAAAGAGATGATAAAGCTTTAAGAAGACTTAGAGAGAGAGAGAAAGACAAGACGCTACGACATTGACTGCGACAATATCCAAGGGGGAGTTTGTTAGTGCATTTATGTCTATCACCTCCATCAAGACAATTAGTAGCAGAAACAGTTTGTTAGTGCATATATTGTAATAAGTAGGAAAAAGGCAAGGTGGCAATATTGTAATTAATGAGTTTTCTCATTTAAGCCTTGGCCTATAAATAGGAGGCTTATTCCTTAGTTTAGAGACTTTTGTTCATTTGGATCTTTGGAGAGCTTGGTGCTTAGAGAGAGAAAGTAGAGAGAGAAAGTGTTCTAGGTGATGCACGTGACTTTGTACTTTTCAGATCTTTTATCGAATCACAGATTATATTACGCCTTGTGTGTTTGGTCACGTTCGTGTACGGATTCCGCACGTTACACGAGTTGGTTCGCAATCGTTACGGAGTCAAAACCGATCCTACACTTCGTACGAACCAGGTGTTCTGTTTTTAGTGCTGCTTCGTACGAACCCACCATTTCACCTTCGTACAAAGTGATAATTTGTGTTGTTTAATTTTCAAGTTTGATCAAGTGTTTCATTGTGTGTTTGCAGGTAATCATGGCTAAAGAATTTTACAATGAGTTTTATAACGCGTTCTCTTTTGAGTCATCCGAAACAACAACGGTTGCACCGAAAAGTATTTCGAAAGCTATAACCAATATTATAAAACAGGAAAACTTTTATGGAACTCACTCAAAACCAGCAAAATTTGATAATATTGAAGATTATTCCTGGTGGAAAGAGAGGTTTATTAACTGGCCAAAAGTGTATGCTCATGAGAGTTGGTTTTGTATGGAATTTAGGTATAAAAGACCAATAAATGATATAAATGAAGAAATTCCACTTGCAAGCTTACACTCTCAAGACAGAAAGGAATTTTCTTAAGAACAAAGGATGATCGCGTTAATTCAACAATCAATCAGAGATGATATTTTTGCATTGCTTTATCATGATGGATCATCAAAGTCTGTGTGGGAAGCATTGCGAGTGAAAGATGAGGGAGAAAAACAAATTAAAAAGAATAAATTATCATTGTTAAAAAATGAATTTGATTTGTTTGAGTGTATGAAAGGTGAAAATGTGAGGTAATTGAACTTGAGAGATTTGGAATCACAAAAACTAGGGAAGAAATCATTGACAAAGTGATCGAAGCTACCACGTGCAGACCACTGGCAGACATTTGTCATAATTTTGAAAAAAATGATTCACAGTTTGATGAGATTACACTGGATACATTGATTGAGAAGCTTGAGAGTCATGAACTGGAGTTGCAAAAACATAACAAAATGAGCAGTTCTACCTATCAGCAAAATGTGGGTCTTTATTGCAGAGGAAGCTTACCTTCAACCAATCAATCATCAAAGATTGGTGCTGCTTTCAGTGTTGAAAAGTCAAAGGATTCACCGAAAGGTAGTTCATCAAGTTACAATCCAGGTTATCATTCCTCCACAACAGCATCAAATACAAAAGAACCTGATGAGATTCATTGCAATATTGCTTTGAAGCTAAAAATTCTTCAACAATGAGTATCAATGCTGCTAAACAACAGATGAGTTTCTTAGCATCGATTCTAGAGTTTTATGAGAGTCTAGTGGCGGAGAGAATTGGAAACTCTGAAATGAAGAAAGAAGACTATGACCAGATAGACCCATAATGTGACACCTGTGTCACTTCAACCATCAAGCAAATGCCAAACCAATGAAATATTGTATTTCATACTTGGGATTTGTAAAAATATGTGTAACGTTTGCACATATCAATTCTTGTCCGATTTCAAGCTCTAAATCGCTTTCTGGAAGGTTATACGCGCACTGATGCATAGATATAACCAGTTTAACGCAACAAACACTCCGAAATAGTGAAATAGGCTTAACATACCTTAAATAACCTCCACATAACTTAGAAATAAGTTTTGGATGGTTTGGTGTGTTGAAATCAAGTTTGTTCGATCGCAGGGACTAATTGTGTCAAACTGCGAAACTATACCGATTCGTATAATAACGAACATTCCGGAACCTGATCATAAGTTAAATATGCCCTAAATATCCCTTACATAGCTTAGAAATAGGCTTTGAGGCGTTTGGTGCGCAAAAAATAAACTTTTGGTCATTCAGGGACTAAAAGCGTCAAAAAGTGCATAAGTTTGCAATTTCGCGCATATCTTACGTTCTGACATCCGGACATCCAAAAATTTATGTAAGCATTAAAATATTTTATTTTAGTGTTTGGCATGATAAAATTCCATTCGTCGCTTAATTTGGATCATTTTCGCGTTCGTTACGACTTCCGTCGTAATTAAGTGAATAACGCGATCGTACGACCAAACGAACCGACATCCGAGATATTTTTGAGCATGTTTGGGTTCCCTATACTTTAACATCATTTTAGAGCCTTGAAATGAGGTTAACGGGGCTTAAACGTGCCAAAAATGGGCCGAAATGCATGTTTCTCAAGTTCAGGGACTAAACTGCAAATTCTGGAAACTATGCCCAGGCGGCCCGCGTGAGAGTTTGTGTATTCCTTAAGCGGGCCGCGTGAGAGTCCCAGATCAGCAAAAAAATCTGTTCCAGCTTGGTCCAGTTGTTCCTCATACTTGCACCTGGTTTTTAAGCATTCTATGGGCCAAATTTGATGGTTTTCTAGTACCCCTAGTATTACAAAACAATGGGCCCAAGTGGAGGGTCTAGATCGAAGCTCGTTTCCCGATAAACGATCCTAACGGTTCTAGAAATCCTATAAATACCCCCACCCCTTTGCTCAAAACCCACACTTGAATTCTGAGATTTTCTCTAAGTTGGAGTGGTTATCACTTCATACCTGAGAAATACTTGGAATTCAATCTTGCGGGGACCTTTTGTAAGTATTCTTTCGTTCTTTTCATTCGTTTTCATCGCTAAAGTCAAACTGCGTTTGACTTTCTGCTTTAACCAGTTTATGGTCAACGCGAAGTTCGTTTGAACTTCATAACGTGAGCGTAATCACGATGGTTATAGTCCCTAGTGACTATACCTACTGATTACCACGTTATCTAGGCTCAGTGACGAGTCGTAGCTTTGGCCAGAATGCGTATTCTCGCGTATTTTGTAACCAAGCTACTTTTAGGTGTCAAAACCGTTTGTTTTGATACCAAACCTGTTTTCTAACTTTGTTAAACATGTTTCGACATGTTTAGCTCGTCACTTTTAGTTTAGTGCTTGTGTAGAGTCGTAAGTCAAGCGGACTAAACACCCGCTTAGACTTTCGAACACGACCCGTTTGGTCGATCATTAGGATCCGACCAAACATATTTAGGGACCATAGTTGCATAGGGAATAACCTTCCGAGGTTATATCTTATGGTAACCTAGTTTAGGTAGTTGTATGATAAGTAGTTTATATGCCTTAGGTAAATTACCAAAATGCCCTTTTCATACATAATTGGTAATTAAGCATATGTAACCCAAACTTTTGTCACTTAACTGATTATGCAACATAATTAAGCATGTTTAGGCATATAATACTTGTCATAGGACTAGTTAAACGGTCCGAACGCGTTTTACGCAAACGACGCGTTAAAGTAGCATAAGCTACCTAAACGGGTCGTAATGGGTCGAAAGCACTTAGGATAGGTTTCATTTTAGTATGTAGGTCTTGTTAGACCATATTATATGAGTTCCCACACTCATTTGGTTTACGAGACCTCATCCTATCCGATCTTCCGATTTAGGCCCGGTTTATTTATGTAGTTATCAATACTAGGTGTCGTTTGATTCCGTGCTCCCTCTAGCTTGCTTGGTAGTTGTTCAAGACTTCTAAGCACTCTCAAGTGAGTACATAGTCCCCTCTTTTACTGTTTTCAACTGTTTTGGGGTGAAGCATGTGTACCTATCTGTTATTTTCATGATTTCAAAGTATAATTGATTATACATGTTAGATTTTGATATGTTCTTTATACAATCCAAAACATAGTTTAATATGTTATTTTTACAACCCAAAGCATATTTTGATATGTTATTCTCATAATCCAAAGCATAGTTTTAATATGTTATTTTCAAACCAAAAACATAATTTAATATGTTATTTATAATTCCAAAGTATACTTTTAATATACTACTGAAAATTATTATTTTTAACAACTAAAGTATATTTAATATACTATTTGTTTTACAATTGGGTTTTGGTTAAGTGTTTGGATAACGGGACGGGTGTAATATGATGAAAACATGGTAGATACGCCGCTGGTACTTCTTATATATAAGTGTTTTCATCGCATTACATACCGTGGCGTTATTTAGTACACTTGGGTTAACGGATTTGGAACTAAAATATATTCTAATATATTATTTATTTGACTTTCTTAAATCAAAGTATATTTTTATATATACTATAAACCTTTTTAGCAAAATATTGTTTTTCAAACAATATATTTTTATACAAACTTATTCTACTTACTTATTTAATTTCCTATGTATTATTCTTTTATATCATCTGATTTCTTATAAATGGTTTTATAAAAGAAAAACCTTTTTCAAGGATCATGACTACTTTTCTTAAAACCTTTTTCTTTAAACTCATAAGTCATGAATCCTAAATCAATAAAACCTATGTACTCGCCGGCATTTTTATGCTGACGTACCTATTTTTACACATGTTTCAGGTACTGCTCTGTGATGATTGATGATATATGCTACACTTAGGATGGACTCGTGCCTTAGCGACTTTAAAGTTGAAAGATAATAGTTGTACTTATTTGATTTTATTTAAACAATGAGTTCATTTATTCAATAAAACAAAATTATTTATTCCATGGTTGTGAAACAATGATTCTGTTACAACACTCCCCCGACGTTTCCGCCACGTTTTGTTGTTTTACGTGGTCGGGGTGTGACAGAAAAGTTGGTATCAGAGCCAATGGTTATAGGGAATTAGGTTATTAGTAATGCTTTGACCTAGACTATAACCTTCCTAGGACCCTAACACAAGTTATCTTGTGTTTAGTTTTAAAACAATACCGTCACTTATTCTTAGGTGACAACCACAATAAGAACACAAATTTCTATCCCGCTTTGAAAACTAATCATCTGTTCTAGGATGATTTATTATATGGTTTTGTACCCTCTAAGTTTTCAAAATCCCATCAAAGTTTGGTCTAAATAATGTGAACACGTGCAAACTGGAAGGGTGGATGCCTGTACCCCGGGTTTTCTGTCTAAGGCTAGAGTATTCGTACAAATCCGCAGTATCGGACCAGTCACTCTTACCTGGGAACTCTTGGGGTGAGTGTCCACTTATAGGCGAGCATGTCTTCACGATACATTATTTTTGACCCATCTACTTTGATCAATCACCGTGTGTCGTTTGTTGCTTTGTAGTAACAAACAAATGACCACCATCTTTGCTTTCATCAAATTTTGTCTCATCTCATTCTTTTTGTCTAATCCTTTCACTTGTTTTCCTTCCTGTTTCCCCTTTTAGAATGCCTCCTCGACGCGAAAATCCGCTCTCAAATGCCGAAATGGCAGATATTCTGGCACATCACATGGCTGCCGCACTCCCAAACATTATAGCTCAAATAAACCAAGCCAATAACAACCAGAATGCTCCCTGCAATTTCAAAAGTTTCAATTCAGCTAACCCCCTCAAGTTTAGCGGTTCTGAAGGAGCAACTGGGCTCCTACAGTGGTTTGAAAGCATCGAAAATACATTTCGTCACGTTCAATGTCCAGACAATCGGAAAGTCGAGTTTGCATCCAGTGTGTTTCAGAAGAGGGCTCTCACATGGTGGAACGGAATTATGAGAGACCGTGGTGCTGAGGTCGCATTAGCACAAACTTGGGCTGAGCTTAGGGCTCTTATGATGAGGGAGTTTTGTCCTCGTCATGAATTGAGGGCTTTAGAAAGGGAATTTGATGACCTGAAGCAAGACAGCGGTGAGCATCGCGCCTATATTGACCGCTATGAGGAATTGGGCCTGCTATGTCCTGCTATGGTTACACCTGTGGATAAGGCGATTGAGAAATATATTGATGGTCTTCCTGACCTAGTTCACGATATTGTTACTGGCAGCAACCCTACTACTGTCAGACAAGCCATCGAATTGTCTGCCACCTTAACTGAATCCCACATCAGGAAGAAAAAGCTTTTTCGAAAAGGCGACCCAAGACCATCTGACAAGACTGCTCCAGCTGAGCCAAAGGAAAAACAGGTTGAAGGATCCAAGAAGAAGAAGCGTAAGGCTTCTCAAAACTACGCCATCACTGCTCAAGAGAAGCAGGTTGCACCAAACCAGCCAGCACAACCTCGCAAAAGGCAAAACTATGTTGGTACCGCACCTTTGTGCAACAAGTGCAACCGTCATCATCTAGAGCAAGAGCAATGTCACAAATGTACCCACTGTGGGCGGTTGGGACATTTGATCAATGTCTGTCGTTATGCAAATCAAGCTGCTGCAAACCCTACTGTTGTTCAAGCACGGTTCCCACCTGGGTCATGTTATAACTGTGGTGACCTTACTCACTACAGAAACAATTGCCCAAGACTTGTTAACATACCTCCAGCACGTGGACGGGCGTTTAACATCAATGAGGCAAACGAGGACAATGATGCAGCAGTGAACAATTAGTGTTTTGTTATTTTCCTCTTATTGTTATCTTTTGACATTTCAAGACAATTCGGTTGTTACATAAATAAAGATTCGATGTTTTTATTTTTGCAAAACTGATATGATTGTATAAATGATTGATGCAACCTTATGATGACAACACCAAGACAAACTACCCGTGTGGTTTTGTCATTTCTATGATCACTTGTGATCTCCCCGAATACTCGTTTCTTTTAAGAGACAATGCCAAACTCCTATTAAAGATCCTTCTATCTCCATAGATAAATTCTTGAAAATGATTAAAGTTCCAAATGAAATCCACGGATTGGATTCCTAGTGTGCTTTAAATATCCGTGTCCAAAGATAACAAATTAAAGATCAAGTTAACTAATTATGTGATTATGTGCTTATATGTTTTCTTATATGTTTTGTGTGATCCATCCAAATCCTCGTAGAATCTTCCATATCTCATATGAGGGATCCATAGTAGGATATCCAAAGGTACTATCTCAAATCCTTAATGGACTTCTACGTTGTAATAAAGTCCCTTGGGTTTTAAAGTACTATTCTATATTTGGACCCCTTGAGTGGTCTAGTTAAACAGATTGATTTGAAAATCTGGTTAGGAATATCATGTGATGATATAATTGAAAAGATCCCTTTAAGTGGTCTATTTAAGGAGATCATACGACGGTCTAGTTAAGAAGATCATGTGTTGATCTAGTTAAAAAGATCGTTCGTTGATCTAGTTAAAAGATCCTTTGGTGGTCTAGTCAAATCGCTTCCTGTTTATTCAATTGATTTTTCCTATACGCATTATGAAATGAATTGTGCGGACTGTGCAAGGAATTACGTAATTATGGAGGCCTACATAATTATGGAATTTAGTGCACAGAAACCACAGGAAGTTTTGTCATGTGTTAAGACTTATAGTAACAAGAATAATGATACGGGAGAAGTCTTGGACTTTGACCGATGTCATTTATCTTACACTCCCCAAATTCTGATTTCAAGCACATACAAGTTTCCTATGATAAGTCTTCATGAGAAACGTTCTTCTGTCCATAGTTCGAAACTCCATGTTTTGTACTACAAGGACTTCACTTTAATAGTAGTCAATTTCGCTAAGAATCCCAACATGGCCCAGCGTTTTACTTAAGGGTTCAATGGATTTATTTGAAAGCGAAACCGTCACAGCTGTCTTCACAAGTTTTCTCTAGAATTAAATTTCGAGACGAAATTTCCTAAAGTAGGGGAGACTGTGACACCTGTGTCACTTCAACCATCAAGCAAATGCCAAACCAATGAAATATTGTATTTCATACTTGGGATTTGTAAAAATATGTGTAACGTTTGCACATATCAATTCTTGTCCGATTTCAAGCTCTAAATCGCTTTCTGGAAGGTTATACGCGCACTGATACATAGATATAACCAGTTTAACGCAACAAACACTCCGGAATAGTGAAATAGGCTTAACATACCTTAAATAACCTCCACATAACTTAGAAATAAGTTTTGGATGGTTTGGTGTGTTGAAATCAAGTTTGTTCGATCGCAGGGACTAATTGTGTCAAACTGCGAAACTATACCGATTCGTATAATAACGAACATTCCGGAACCTGATCATAAGTTAAATATGCCCTAAATATCCCTTACATAGCTTAGAAATAGGCTTTGAGGCGTTTGGTGCGCAAAAAATAAACTTTTGGTCATTCAGGGACTAAAAGCGTCAAAAAGTGCATAAGTTTGCAATTTCGCGCATATCTTACGTTCTGAATACATCCGGACATCCAAAAATTTATGTAAGCATTAAAATATTTTATTTTAGTGTTTGGCATGATAAAATTCCATTCGTCGCTTAATTTGGATCATTTTCGCGTTCGTTACGACTTCCGTCGTAATTAAGTGAATAACGCGATCGTATGTAACACCTCGAATTTTTGTGTCCAATGATGTGTTAACACGTGGCATTTGTTTACACGTGGCATCTATAATAAATAAGGGACTAATTTTGACAAACCTTGAAAGTATGTAAATTCGAGGGTTATAAATGTCAACAAGGGTAAATATACTGTATAGTATCCCTAAATAATGCTTAAACCTTCAATCGAATAAATTATAGATCGTACAAAAATAAAACGCGGAAGAAAGTGAGAGATTACAAACTACAGGGGTTAACTGTGTCAACATGTTTAATAATACCTCTGAGTGACCCTTTAACGTCCCAAAGACTTTGTAACGGTATTATACCCTCACTAAAATAATATATATGAATTTCGCGAAGTTTCGTTATGAAACGAGAAAGTTACGATCAAATTCGTAGGAGAAGGGTTAAAAGCGTCAACAGTGAAAGTTAAGGCTTTCCAAAATAATTAATAAATAAACCGGGGACTTAATAATGCGGGTAATTAACACGAGGCCCCTATCGGTAAATAACCGAGGGCCAAACCGCAAAGTTACCCCTTCAAATCCGAAAGGTCAGGCAAATCATTACGAAAGATTTCGTTATTAATGGCCCGATTCTGTAATCATTATAAAAGATTTGAAAAATTCAGAAAATATAACCTCGCGCGACCCGCGTAAGGTTTAGACATAAGTCGAGGCGGGCCGCGAGCCTCCTCAATAACTCGCCTGATTTCTTAACCTTTAGGCGACCCGCATTAGAAAGCATGGGAACTCCCATGCGGGCCGCGTAAAGTGCCCAGATGCAGAAACTTTGTAGTTTCTTGACTTTTGGAGCTTGTGAACGATCATGCACATAATTATGGGGCATGGGCACCCTATGCTCGACCCATAACACTTAGGGGACACCTACCATCACCTCTGGTCTGATTATAAGAGTTGTAATGATCAAAGATGCTTGGCATTGGCTATAAATAGCCACCTTAAGCTCATATCATTCACACAACTCAAACAACTTCCATCTGATTATTCTAAGTGCTCCCAAGTGTTCTTCTCTGCTCCATATTCAAGTCCTAACTTCTGTAAGTTGCCTTGATCATTCATACTTCAGTTTATGCTTAATATTTAGCTAAAAACCAAACCGTCGTAAGTACGGTTTGACTTTAAAATAACTCAGTGATGGTTCCGTCTTATGACGAACCAGAAGTAGTTTTGAGTTGGTATTTATGTGGGTAATAAACCTCTAAAAGGGTTCCCCCTGATCACCACTCTAACTATGTCAAATATCGAGTCAAATGTGCGGTTAAAAAGTCAACAGAAAGCTATTTTGGCGATTTATGCATAATCTGTAATATATATGTTATGGAACCTGTTTTGACAATCATAAAACATGATAATAAGTATATAAACCTGTTTGCGCTCGTTTGAATCGATCATTTACCATATTGAACCGGTTCGGAGCCGAAAGTCGCAAAGGTTTGACTTTTGCTTTGACTTCAGTTCTGACCCGTTTTAGTGAGGTATAAATATACCTTAGGACTCTCTTAGGACCAGGTCACATGTTGGTATAAGCCTCTGTGGTCGGTTCATGAGTTATCGGAGTCTTTAGCGCATTTCCGTCATTCGCCTAAAAGTTGACCGTAACGGCCTTTTAAAATAAAAACGAGTATTTCGGACACATGAACGGACCAAAACCTTGCTTATTAAATTATAAGCATGTCCCTAAAGTTTCACGTCAATCCGAGGCCTAGAATGAGAGTTATGCTAAAAGGCGCACTTTTAAGAAAGTTTTGTAATTTACGGCGCAATTAGCATAACGCCCATCTAACCCCAGTTTTCGTCACCAAAACTTTTACCCACTGTGGTAAAATAATATTTTGGGAATTTTAAAGATTTTTAATAATTTTTACCTTGCTCATAACCTGCGGTTATGGCTACGGTTCGGTAAATACCGAATATGCCCTTTTTGGCCAAAACGAGAGTTCTACAAGGTCTTTTGACCCGATTCCAGTTGCCACTGGTTTTAAATAATAAATAAAGTATTTTAAGCTTTTTAAGCTGTTCAGGAAACTCAGATTTCCTGTAGAACTCGAAAATCCCTTTAGAGTCTTTAAAATGACCGACAAGTCCCTTCGGGGCATAATATAAACTTAAACTCGTTACGGGCATTACGGAAGGTATCCTACTGATACCAAAATACTTTTAAGGCATGTTGACTTAGGAAATAAGCGTACGACTCTTATGGTTAACCGTTTCGCCTATTTGCGCACACGGTACGGCCCACGGAACTAGTTTTCGTGCAATAGCCGATATGGGTCAAATTATATTATTTGAACCCCAAAATCCAGAGTATGAACTATAAACCCATATAAAACAAGTCTCTGAACTTGTTGGGTCCAAATCATACTCCAATCTCGGTTTTCGCCTTTTCGTGCGAATTAACCATATCTATATATCGGAATCAACCGGTTTAAGCTACGGCTAATACAAGGACCGTTAGGATTCTAAGAGGTTAATTAAAACCTTCGTTCCAGATTAGGAGCCCCAGTAAAAGCTATCGGTGACTTGATCTAAATTAAGGATTAATACTTGCAAAGGTAAATACTTTTGACTTATTTCCCCTATATGGGCTTGGGTTACGGTATATTAATACCGCTTGATTGAGCACTATATTCGTCCATCGCTTAGGTGGATAACTAAATAATATGATCGGCTCATTTAAACAGTTTTGTTGCTTATAAGCCTTTGGGGGGTTTAATGACCGTTGTCCCGGATATCCTTGGCATCATTTTACGAAATGGCCACGACCATCGACATCCCGGTGTAGGCGTACACCCGGTATAAAGTGTCGACATTAAAACTAAAAGACGTAGCCGTTGGTTTCTGTACTACGGTTTTACGCGAACGTGGTGTGTCTATAAATCTTTAACCCGGCACGACCCGGGCTACTGAACGCATAAAAGAACATGTAAAACGTTCACAAGATCATTATGAATTTTCCCAAGTTATAAAAGAGTTTGTGCCTTGTGCATTCAAATCAATTTTAATAAACATTTTCAAATGTGTCAGTTGAATGTATTTACCAGTGTAAACTGACGTATTTTCCCCAAAAAGATTAAGTGCAGGTACCTAAACGTAATTGGCTGGTATTAGCTCCCTAGCGTCGGGATAAGCCTCGCAAGCTTGATTGCAGTATCTAATGGAACAATACTTTATCTTTATTTTCGATCCACTGTGGATATTCAACTCTGTAATACATTGATATTATGATCAGAGGTTGAAATTTATATATTTATCTTATGCTTCCGCTGTGCATTACATAATTGTGTGGTTTGACTATATTGTTGCCAACATCGTCACGGTAATCCCCCACCGGGCCCATCGGTGAGACACGTGGAAATCGGGGTGTGACAGGTTGGTATCAGAGCCAACATTGAGTGAATTAAACACTACCCTATTGTGTTTAATCTCAATGACACAATTGCACATACTTGAGTCTAGACAAGAACTTAGGACAAATTCGGATTAATACTCCTTTTTGTCTTTATTTTCGATTTAAATTTTAATAAGTTTTGGAGCAGGAAAATGCCACCTGTTATATTCCGAGGAAGAGGAAGGGGACGTAGAGGCCGAGGAGAAATCGTGACACATCACGATCAAGAAGCTGGACCATCTGGTACAAGACATCCTTCGATGACAAGGAGCGAAGAGCCACAACGACGAAGAGATCTTTACGAACCCGCGAGGCATTCCACTTCGCACAGCTCGACGCCATCCTACCGGCACTCCTTTGGGCCAAACTCAGAAAATGATCCCAACAATCCACAACCTTCCTTCATACCTCTACAACGTTCGGTTTCGCACCGGAATTATGACGACCCTAGTCCATACTACGTAGCTCAGTTTAATCCGGCTGACTACATACAGGAACCTTCAGGTTTTGTTCCACTAGGGCCGCAAGACCATTTTTCTGAAGATCCCATGGAGGAAGATGAGGATCCAACTGAACCAGCTCGTGGTACGCCCACGCATCCGATAGAAGTATCTGATGGATCTTCATATCATGGACCGCAGTATCAAGGCCCAGATAGCTTTATGGCCTTGTTTGACCGACATGAGTGGTACAACACACCATCTCATCAGACATCGCAACCGAGACATCCACAGGATCCCTCTGAGGATTCACGCTTTGAGGCAGTTACGCCACCACCTCCGCCACCGGCACAACCAGTAATACCTGATCCGCCGAGGCGTAGGAGGACAAATGCTCGTATGTCTACACGAGGAGGAGGGGGTAACCACTTCAGCACTCCTCGACATTCTAGTAGTAGCCACTATCCGCCACTACATGAAGAAGGACCTTCAAGTCCTATACAAGAAGCGAACTCCGCACCTACTGCAAGAAATTCGCCACCATTTGGGTATGACCAACCCATACCAGCTTACACAGGTCCAACGGCTTACAACCCGTTTGAACCGTCGCAAGCACAATACAACTACGGCTATGAGCGCGACCCATATGTGGTGTCGGCTAGATATAATGCGCGCTACCCTGACGGAGCACATGGAAACATGGGACCACCGGATTACTCAGCTCATGGGTATCCAATACCTCCCAGACCTCCAGTTCCGCATCAAGCGCCACAACCACGATTTTCTCCTCCTGAACAGGAAGAAATACTCCATCGACTAGATCGTGTGGAGAGAGAGTTCGAGGAAGAAAAGAAAAGCCACCGAGGATTTCTCAAGGGCTTGGCGAACCTACTAAAGGGCAAAAAGAAGAAACGTGACCACTAGCCCTTAATAATAGTACCACTGTAATTTCTACCTTAAAAATAAGTCCCTGTGTGGACAACTTATCATATTTCAGTCCCTACGTGGACTTATCTTCAGTCCTTGCATGGACACCTATCTTGTATTAGTCCCTGCGTGGACTTGTCACTTATTTTAAAACCTCTATGGAGGTATGTATTATTTGAAAGACCCGTTTAGGGCAATATGTAATTGTATCTGAAATTTCGGAATGTATGTTATGAGTTTTGTTTTAATATATAAAAAAAATAAATCAAAGCCATTCCTTTTATATTGATCTGCCTAATAAAGAATCTTAAGGGGGGTAAAACCTAGCTTGGGGTCTTTTAAGATCAGTCAAGATGGTACGACCTAGCTGAAAAGATTCTGATTCCCTGATAACCTCTGTACGCATGTTAACATTCATGGCAGATGTGATTCGTTAAAATCACGCACGTCATTCTTATACAATAATCCTTTGAGGACTTCAAAACCCAACTAAATGATATATAGATCGTGGGTTACATCACCAATAAAGGTGATCAATATTATAAAGACATCCATTTAGTGATGCAATGCCTACGGGCCAGTACTATAAAGACATCCATTTAGTGATGCAATGCCTACGGGCCAGTACTATAAAAACATCCATTAGTGATGCAGTGCCTACGGGCCAGTATTATTAAAACATCCATTAGTGATGCAGTGCCTACGGGCCAGAATTATTAAAACATCCATTAGTGATGTAGTGCCTACGGGCCAATATTATCAAAACATCCATTAGTGATGTAGTGCCTACGGGCCAACCATATTAAAACATCCATTAGTGATGTAGTGCCTACGGGCCAACCATATTAAAACATCCATTAGAGGTGTAGTGCCTATGGGCCATAATAATTGTCTTATCAAGACAAAAGGCAGTGGTAGTCTATGACTCCCTGTCAAAAGGAGATAAAAGAACTACGGTTCAAATCTCTATGCCTTTGATTCTATGAAATCTCGGCTAATATTATAAAACATCATCATGATTAGGCTTTATGCCGCCAATACTATTTATATAGTTAAAATAGGATATATTCAAATCCTAATATTTAATGAAATAAAAAGTTAACCAAATATGGTCTCTGTACCATGGTTGACAAATTGTCATAAAAGACAATCATATAATAATCTCCTAAATTAAAATGTTGTTATCTTCTGTAACAGATTCAAGTTACAATGGCGGATCCCAATGGAGAGAACAGCCACACGAATGAAGATGACTATGACAATGCGTCAGTACATTTGACAGGCGCACAACTGAAGGCTCTGATCAACAATGCTGTCCAGGCAGCGATTGATCGTCAAAATACTGAGTCTCAAGGCAGAACTGTGTCAAAACCACCCTCTAAACCAAAGACACACTCCAAACCACCCTCTGAACCCAAGAAAGATGACGACAAGCATTCGTCTACTGAGCACAGCGTTCATCGCGAGAGAGAATATACTGATGCGTCCAGTGCTAAGGGTTGCACCTACAAATACTTTGTATCATGTAAGCCCCGTGAATTTACAGGGGAGAAAGGTGCGGTTGACTGTATCACCTGGCTAGACGAGATGGACACGATAGTGGACATCAGCGGGTGCGCAGAGAGGGACGTGGTTAAGTTTGTGTCCCAGTCATTCAAGGGCGAGGCCCTGGCGTGGTGGAGAGCTCTGGTGCAGGCTTCAGGTAAGACTGCCTTGTACAAAATGTCATGGGGGGAGTTTATTACCCTCATAAAAGAAAACTACTGCCCTCAGCACGAGGTTGAGAAGATTGAGGCAGATTTTGTCTCACTAGTGATGACAAACCTGGATTGTCAAGCTTATCTGACAAGCTTTAACACTATGTCACGCCTGGTGCCATATCTTGTGACACCAGAACCTCGAAGGATTGCCCGATTCATTGGGGGCTTAGAGCCGGCGATCAAGGCCAGCGTAAAGGCTTCTAGGCCGACGACCTTCAGGTCAGTTACTGACCTCTCCTTGTCTCTTACACTTGATGCTGTCCGTCTGAGGGCACAAAGGAGTAAGGAGGCTGAAAAGCGAAAGCGTGAGGATGATACCTCACGAAAGTCCGGTAAAAAGCACCGTGGAAACGGTGAGGGCAAGAAAGGGTCGGAGGCAAGGAAGGAGGGGCAAGCTGATGGAAGACCTTACTGCAAGGTCTGCAAGAAACCTCACTCCAGAAAGTGTAGGTTTGCGTCTGGTTCACAGTCGCAACAAAGGACTCCACCCTGCGGGCTATGCAAGTCCAAGGAGCATAAGACAGTGGAGTGCAAAAAGATAAAGGACGCAACCTGCTTTAATTGCAATGAAAAGGGGCACATAAAGAGTAATTGCCCGAAGTATGCCAAGAAGGCGGAAGAGACTAAGAAGACAAATGCGAGAGTTTTTCGCTTGGATGCAAAGGAAGCGGTCAAGGACGACAATGTGCTTACAGGTACCTTTCTCGTAAATAATATATTTGCAAGAGTACTGTTCGATTCTGGCGCTGACAAGTCCTTCGTAGACCAGAAATTTTGCCAACTACTAAATATGCCAATCAAAACCCTTGACGTGAAATACGAAGTAGAGTTAGCAGACGGCACAATAGAAACCGTCTCTACTATTCTAGAGGGATGTGAAATGTCCATTAGGAACCATTCTTTTCCCTTATCTCTACTTCCTTTCAAACTTGCGGGTTTTGACATCGTGCTAGGCATGGACTGGTTATCCCATAACCAGGCCCAAATCATTTGTGGCAAGAGACAAATAGCCTTAAAGACTCCGAGTGGTGAATCTCTTACCATTCGAGGGGATACGCATCACGGATTGCCCGAAGACGTATCTATGCTGAAAGCTTCAAGGTGTTTGAACAGAGGCTGTGTAATTTACATGGCTCAGGTGATAATTGAAGAACCAAAGCCGAAGATCGAGGATCTTCCTGTCATTTCTGAATACCCCGAGGTTTTTCCTGAAGAACTACCTGGTTTGCCACCAGATAGACAAGTGGAGTTCAGAATTGACATCATTCCTGGAGCAGCTCCGATAGCAAGAGCACCTTACAGACTAGCGCCAACGGAAATGAAAGAACTGAGGACCCAGTTGGATGAACTGCTGGCGAAAGGTTTTATTAGACCTAGTTCATCTCCCTGGGGAGCTCCTGTCCTATTTGTAAAGAAGAAGGACGGATCGATGCGGTTGTGCATCGACTATCGAGAACTAAATAAAGTTACCATAAAGAATAGATATCCTTTACCAAGGATCGATGATCTGTTCGACCAGCTGCAAGGAGCAAGCTACTTCTCCAAGATCGACTTAAGGTCGGGTTATCATCAACTAAGGGTCAGAGATGAAGATATACACAAGACTGCATTTAGGACTCGCTATGGTCATTACGAGTTCCTAGTGATGCCT